>NW_026062033.1:0-319651 GCF_023897955.1 Schistocerca gregaria | reverse complement strand
CACTAGATCGCGTGTTGTTACGTGTCAGATGTGTAGCCAAGCAGTAATTTGTCGCCATAGCTGCAAATATTAGCCGGTAATATGAAGTGTTGTCAGCTAAAGTCTGATGATGCAGACGACCGTAAGGACGAAGTACCCAAGAGTACCGCTAGGCCGCGCCTCTTTAGCTCAGTGGTAGAGCACTGGTCTAATAAACCAGGGGTCGTAAGTTCCATCCTCACAGGAGAAAGATGAATTTTGGAAATCAGTTGCGCGTCGTGGCCGTATAGCAAACAGTACCTGTGATGACGAACAATTAGCGACAGGCGTTTTTTTAAGAATTACTCTCAGATGCGATTAAGGCAAATGGCGCAGATAAAGCATTTGCCAAAGCGGTGCAGCATAAGGTGGGACGAGGCAGTCTGAATTACATTTTATAGATGTATTTCTCACATATCTCAGAGCCTCTCGCGATATTCGTCGTCGTCGTCGTCGTCGTCGTCGCCGCCCGCCGCTTCTGCAGAAGTAGCAAATGGCAATCGTAGCAAATGCGGCGAGGGTCGCCCTGCCTTCGATTCCGAATGCACAAAGTGTGTGGTCTTGTTTCTCAGTCTATATTTGGTCGGTCTCGTCAGAGGTTGAATGTAACGAATGGGTGGGAAAGAGCAAGGGGCAGCGGCTGTGTAGAACGAAAACACAAATCCTCAGAGGTGTGAGCGTTTCGAGATGAGTCGTATACATGTAAATGTTGGTCGTCAGTGACCGTGTGCCTAATGGATAAGGCGTCGGACTTCGGATCTGAAGGTTACAGGTTCGAATGCTGTCACGCTTGTGTTTTTCCAGTTCTGAAAAAGAAACATAACGTTTTAATGTAGCAATTGAGCAGTACGAAACCGTCTGAATGTTGCTGTTGACCATTTTTTGCTTGGAGATGCTCTTGAGCTTGAAACACACACAACAAGACCGGTGTTAACTAGCGAAATGGTCGGCAGAGTGCCGACACAGCGAGTTTTGACTATCACTTGCACATCTAAAACAACGTCGGAAAGTAACTCGTTCGGCTTTTGAGTCACATAAAGTATGTGCGTTAATTTTGACGCCACTAGCTCTGCATGTTGTCATGCAATTTCTTTACCTCTCAGAAAGGATTATGACATAAAAGTGAAGTACGTGACGAGTGTGACGTTAGGAAAACATTAGGCATCATGGAGAGATTCTGTATGGGGCCACCCAACCCAAACGAGTACTGTGTGACGTGCTACCCGGCAGGTATTCACCGAGGTAGCCGGCTAGCTCAGTCGGTAGAGCGTCAGACTCTTAATTCCAGGGTCGTGGGTTCGAGCCAGACGCTGGGCGGAACGGAGTTTTGTTCCGCTGCAGGTGTAAATTACCGTTTTTCTGATTAACGAGATTTAATGGAAATAGCAACTTTAAACTTTGCCTACGTCTCTGTCAGTCGCAAGGAAGCTGTATTTGAAGGTGAAGGTGATTTTGTAGACATGTGTGAAAGACATGTTCTGAAATGCAAGTGTTGTTGTTTGGAGAGCACATCGGTTACGTGTCAGATGTGTAGCCAAGCAGTAATTTGTCGCCATAGCTGCAAATATTAGCCGGTAATATGAAGTGTTGTCAGCTAAAGTCTGATGATGCAGACGATCGTAAGGACGAAGTACCCAAGAGTACCGTTAGGCCGCGCCTCTTTAGCTCAGTGGTAGAGCACTGGTCTAATAAACCAGGGGTCGTAAGTTCCATCCTCACAGGAGAAAGATGAATTTTGGAAATCAGTTGCGCGTCGTGGCCGTATAGCAAACAGTACCTGTGATGACGAACAATTAGCGACAGGCGTTTTTTTAAGAATTACTCTCAGATGCGATTAAGGCAAATGGCGCAGATAAAGCATTTGCCAAAGCGGTACAGCATAAGGTGGGACGAGGCAGTCTGAATTACATTTTATAGATGTGTTTCTCACATATCTCAGAGCCTCTCGCGATATTCGTCGTCGTCGTCGTCGTCGTCGTCGTCGTCGTCGCCGCCGCCGCTTCTGCAGAAGTAGCAAATGGCAATCGTAGCAAATGCGGCGAGGGTCGCCCCTGCCTTCGATTCCGAATGCACAAAGTGTGTGGTCTTGTTTCTCAGTCTATATTTGGTCGGTCTCGTCAGAGGTTGAATGTAACGAATGGGTGGGAAAGAGCAAGGGGCAGCGGCTGTGTAGAACGAAAACACAAATCCTCAGAGGTGTGAGCGTTTCGAGATGAGTCGTATACATGTAAATGTTGGTCGTCAGTGACCGTGTGGCCTAATGGATAAGGCGTCGGACTTCGGATCTGAAGGTTACAGGTTCGAATGCTGTCACGCTTGTGTTTTTCCAGTTCTGAAAAAGAAACATAACGTTTTAATGTAGCAATTGAGCAGTACGAAACCGTCTGAATGTTGCTGTTGACCATTTTTTGCTTGGAGATGCTCTTGAGCTTGAAACACACACAACAAGACCGGTGTTAACTAGCGAAATGGTCGGCAGAGTGCCGACACAGCGAGTTTTGACTATCACTTGCACATCTAAAACAACGTCGGAAAGTAACTCGTTCGGCTTTTGAGTCACATAAAGTATGTGCGTTAATTTTGACGCCACTAGCTCTGCATGTTGTCATGCAATTTCTTTACCTCTCAGAAAGGATTATGACATAAAAGTGAAGTACGTGACGAGTGTGACGTTAGGAAAACATTAGGCATCATGGAGAGATTCTGTATGGGGCCACCCAACCCAAACGAGTACTGTGTGACGTGCTACCCGGCAGGTATTCACCGAGGTAGCCGGCTAGCTCAGTCGGTAGAGCGTCAGACTCTTAATTCCAGGGTCGTGGGTTCGAGCCAGACGCTGGGCGGAACGGAGTTTTGTTCCGCTGCAGGTGTAAATTACCGTTTTTCTGATTAACGAGATTTAATGGAAATAGCAACTTTAAACTTTGCCTACGTCTCTGTCAGTCGCAAGGAAGCTGTATTTGAAGGTGAAGGTGATTTTGTAGACATGTGTGAAAGACATGTTCTGAAATGCAAGTGTTGTTGTTTGGAGAGCACATCGGTTACGTGTCAGATGTGTAGCCAAGCAGTAATTTGTCGCCATAGCTGCAAATATTAGCCGGTAATATGAAGTGTTGTCAGCTAAAGTCTGATGATGCAGACGATCGTAAGGACGAAGTACCCAAGAGTACCGTTAGGCCGCGCCTCTTTAGCTCAGTGGTAGAGCACTGGTCTAATAAACCAGGGGTCGTAAGTTCCATCCTCACAGGAGAAAGATGAATTTTGGAAATCAGTTGCGCGTCGTGGCCGTATAGCAAACAGTACCTGTGATGACGAACAATTAGCGACAGGCGTTTTTTTAAGAATTACTCTCAGATGCGATTAAGGCAAATGGCGCAGATAAAGCATTTGCCAAAGCGGTACAGCATAAGGTGGGACGAGGCAGTCTGAATTACATTTTATAGATGTGTTTCTCACATATCTCAGAGCCTCTCGCGATATTCGTCGTCGTCGTCGTCGTCGTCGTCGTCGTCGTCGCCGCCGCCGCTTCTGCAGAAGTAGCAAATGGCAATCGTAGCAAATGCGGCGAGGGTCGCCCTGCCTTCGATTCCGAATGCACAAAGTGTGTGGTCTTGTTTCTCAGTCTATATTTGGTCGGTCTCGTCAGAGGTTGAATGTAACGAATGGGTGGGAAAGAGCAAGGGGCAGCGGCTGTGTAGAACGAAAACACAAATCCTCAGGGGTGTGAGCGTTTCGAGATGAGTCGTATACATGTAAATGTTGGTCGTCAGTGACCGTGTGGCCTAATGGATAAGGCGTCGGACTTCGGATCTGAAGGTTACAGGTTCGAATGCTGTCACGCTTGTGTTTTTCCAGTTCTGAAAAAGAAACATAACGTTTTAATGTAGCAATTGAGCAGTACGAAACCGTCTGAATGTTGCTGTTGACCATTTTTTGCTTGGAGATGCTCTTGAGCTTGAAACACACACAACAAGACCGGTGTTAACTAGCGAAATGGTCGGCAGAGTGCCGACACAGCGAGTTTTGACTATCACTTGCACATCTAAAACAACGTCGGAAAGTAACTCGTTCGGCTTTTGAGTCACATAAAGTATGTGCGTTAATTTTGACGCCACTAGCTCTGCATGTTGTCATGCAATTTCTTTACCTCTCAGAAAGGATTATGACATAAAAGTGAAGTACGTGACGAGTGTGACGTTAGGAAAACATTAGGCATCATGGAGAGATTCTGTATGGGGCCACCCAACCCAAACGAGTACTGTGTGACGTGCTACCCGGCAGGTATTCACCGAGGTAGCCGGCTAGCTCAGTCGGTAGAGCGTCAGACTCTTAATCCCAGGGTCGTGGGTTCGAGCCAGACGCTGGGCGGAACGGAGTTTTGTTCCGCTGCAGGTGTAAATTACCGTTTTTCTGATTAACGAGATTTAATGGAAATAGCAACTTTAAACTTTGCCTACGTCTCTGTCAGTCGCAAGGAAGCTGTATTTGAAGGTGAAGGTGATTTTGTAGACATGTGTGAAAGACATGTTCTGAAATGCAAGTGTTGTTGTTTGGAGAGCACATCGGTTACGTGTCAGATGTGTAGCCAAGCAGTAATTTGTCGCCATAGCTGCAAATATTAGCCGGTAATATGAAGTGTTGTCAGCTAAAGTCTGATGATGCAGACGATCGTAAGGACGAAGTACCCAAGAGTACCGTTAGGCCGCGCCTCTTTAGCTCAGTGGTAGAGCACTGGTCTAATAAACCAGGGGTCGTAAGTTCCATCCTCACAGGAGAAAGATGAATTTTGGAAATCAGTTGCGCGTCGTGGCCGTATAGCAAACAGTACCTGTGATGACGAACAATTAGCGACAGGCGTTTTTTTAAGAATTACTCTCAGATGCGATTAAGGCAAATGGCGCAGATAAAGCATTTGCCAAAGCGGTACAGCATAAGGTGGGACGAGGCAGTCTGAATTACATTTTATAGATGTGTTTCTCACATATCTCAGAGCCTCTCGCGATATTCGTCGTCGTCGTCGTCGTCGTCGTCGCCGCCGCCGCTTCTGCAGAAGTAGCAAATGGCAATCGTAGCAAATGCGGCGAGGGTCGCCCTGCCTTCGATTCCGAATGCACAAAGTGTGTGGTCTTGTTTCTCAGTCTATATTTGGTCGGTCTCGTCAGAGGTTG
Organism: Schistocerca gregaria; assembly: GCF_023897955.1. Lineage (NCBI taxonomy): Eukaryota > Metazoa > Arthropoda > Insecta > Orthoptera > Acrididae > Schistocerca > Schistocerca gregaria. The sequence goes on along the minus strand of NW_026062033.1, from coordinate 314,465 downwards.
AATGTAACGAATGGGTGGGAAAGAGCAAGGGGCAGCGGCTGTGTAGAACGAAAACACAAATCCTCAGAGGTGTGAGCGTTTCGAGATGAGTCGTATACATGTAAATGTTGGTCGTCAGTGACCGTGTGGCCTAATGGATAAGGCGTCGGACTTCGGATCTGAAGGTTACAGGTTCGAATGCTGTCACGCTTGTGTTTTTCCAGTTCTGAAAAAGAAACATAACGTTTTAATGTAGCAATTGAGCAGTACGAAACCGTCTGAATGTTGCTGTTGACCATTTTTTGCTTGGAGATGCTCTTGAGCTTGAAACACACACAACAAGACCGGTGTTAACTAGCGAAATGGTCGGCAGAGTGCCGACACAGCGAGTTTTGACTATCACTTGCACATCTAAAACAACGTCGGAAAGTAACTCGTTCGGCTTTTGAGTCACATAAAGTATGTGCGTTAATTTTGACGCCACTAGCTCTGCATGTTGTCATGCAATTTCTTTACCTCTCAGAAAGGATTATGACATAAAAGTGAAGTACGTGACGAGTGTGACGTTAGGAAAACATTAGGCATCATGGAGAGATTCTGTATGGGGCCACCCAACCCAAACGAGTACTGTGTGACGTGCTACCCGGCAGGTATTCACCGAGGTAGCCGGCTAGCTCAGTCGGTAGAGCGTCAGACTCTTAATTCCAGGGTCGTGGGTTCGAGCCAGACGCTGGGCGGAACGGAGTTTTGTTCCGCTGCAGGTGTAAATTACCGTTTTTCTGATTAACGAGATTTAATGGAAATAGCAACTTTAAACTTTGCCTACGTCTCTGTCAGTCGCAAGGAAGCTGTATTTGAAGGTGAAGGTGATTTTGTAGACATGTGTGAAAGACATGTTCTGAAATGCAAGTGTTGTTGTTTGGAGAGCACATCGGTTACGTGTCAGATGTGTAGCCAAGCAGTAATTTGTCGCCATAGCTGCAAATATTAGCCGGTAATATGAAGTGTTGTCAGCTAAAGTCTGATGATGCAGACGATCGTAAGGACGAAGTACCCAAGAGTACCGTTAGGCCGCGCCTCTTTAGCTCAGTGGTAGAGCACTGGTCTAATAAACCAGGGGTCGTAAGTTCCATCCTCACAGGAGAAAGATGAATTTTGGAAATCAGTTGCGCGTCGTGGCCGTATAGCAAACAGTACCTGTGATGACGAACAATTAGCGACAGGCGTTTTTTTAAGAATTACTCTCAGATGCGATTAAGGCAAATGGCGCAGATAAAGCATTTGCCAAAGCGGTACAGCATAAGGTGGGACGAGGCAGTCTGAATTACATTTTATAGATGTGTTTCTCACATATCTCAGAGCCTCTCGCGATATTCGTCGTCGTCGTCGTCGTCGTCGTCGTCGTCGTCGCCGCCGCCGCTTCTGCAGAAGTAGCAAATGGCAATCGTAGCAAATGCGGCGAGGGTCGCCCTGCCTTCGATTCCGAATGCACAAAGTGTGTGGTCTTGTTTCTCAGTCTATATTTGGTCGGTCTCGTCAGAGGTTGAATGTAACGAATGGGTGGGAAAGAGCAAGGGGCAGCGGCTGTGTAGAACGAAAACACAAATCCTCAGGGGTGTGAGCGTTTCGAGATGAGTCGTATACATGTAAATGTTGGTCGTCAGTGACCGTGTGGCCTAATGGATAAGGCGTCGGACTTCGGATCTGAAGGTTACAGGTTCGAATGCTGTCACGCTTGTGTTTTTCCAGTTCTGAAAAAGAAACATAACGTTTTAATGTAGCAATTGAGCAGTACGAAACCGTCTGAATGTTGCTGTTGACCATTTTTTGCTTGGAGATGCTCTTGAGCTTGAAACACACACAACAAGACCGGTGTTAACTAGCGAAATGGTCGGCAGAGTGCCGACACAGCGAGTTTTGACTATCACTTGCACATCTAAAACAACGTCGGAAAGTAACTCGTTCGGCTTTTGAGTCACATAAAGTATGTGCGTTAATTTTGACGCCACTAGCTCTGCATGTTGTCATGCAATTTCTTTACCTCTCAGAAAGGATTATGACATAAAAGTGAAGTACGTGACGAGTGTGACGTTAGGAAAACATTAGGCATCATGGAGAGATTCTGTATGGGGCCACCCAACCCAAACGAGTACTGTGTGACGTGCTACCCGGCAGGTATTCACCGAGGTAGCCGGCTAGCTCAGTCGGTAGAGCGTCAGACTCTTAATCCCAGGGTCGTGGGTTCGAGCCAGACGCTGGGCGGAACGGAGTTTTGTTCCGCTGCAGGTGTAAATTACCGTTTTTCTGATTAACGAGATTTAATGGAAATAGCAACTTTAAACTTTGCCTACGTCTCTGTCAGTCGCAAGGAAGCTGTATTTGAAGGTGAAGGTGATTTTGTAGACATGTGTGAAAGACATGTTCTGAAATGCAAGTGTTGTTGTTTGGAGAGCACATCGGTTACGTGTCAGATGTGTAGCCAAGCAGTAATTTGTCGCCATAGGTGCAAATATTAGCCGGTAATATGAAGTGTTGTCAGCTAAAGTCTGATGATGCAGACGACCGTAAGGACGAAGTACCCAAGAGTACCGCTAGGCCGCGCCTCTTTAGCTCAGTGGTAGAGCACTGGTCTAATAAACCAGGGGTCGTAAGTTCCATCCTCACAGGAGAAAGATGAATTTTGGAAATCAGTTGCGCGTCGTGGCCGTATAGCAAACAGTACCTGTGATGACGAACAATTAGCGACAGGCGTTTTTTTAAGAATTACTCTCAGATGCGATTAAGGCAAATGGCGCAGATAAAGCATTTGCCAAAGCGGTACAGCATAAGGTGGGACGAGGCAGTCTGAATTACATTTTATAGATGTGTTTCTCACATATCTCAGAGCCTCTCGCGATATTCGTCGTCGTCGTCGTCGTCGTCGTCGTCGTCGTCGCCGCCGCCGCTTCTGCAGAAGTAGCAAATGGCAATCGTAGCAAATGCGGCGAGGGTCGCCCTGCCTTCGATTCCGAATGCACAAAGTGTGTGGTCTTGTTTCTCAGTCTATATTTGGTCGGTCTCGTCAGAGGTTGAATGTAACGAATGGGTGGGAAAGAGCAAGGGGCAGCGGCTGTGTAGAACGAAAACACAAATCCTCAGGGGTGTGAGCGTTTCGAGATGAGTCGTATACATGTAAATGTTGGTCGTCAGTGACCGTGTGGCCTAATGGATAAGGCGTCGGACTTCGGATCTGAAGGTTACAGGTTCGAATGCTGTCACGCTTGTGTTTTTCCAGTTCTGAAAAAGAAACATAACGTTTTAATGTAGCAATTGAGCAGTACGAAACCGTCTGAATGTTGCTGTTGACCATTTTTTGCTTGGAGATGCTCTTGAGCTTGAAACACACACAACAAGACCGGTGTTAACTAGCGAAATGGTCGGCAGAGTGCCGACACAGCGAGTTTTGACTATCACTTGCACATCTAAAACAACGTCGGAAAGTAACTCGTTCGGCTTTTGAGTCACATAAAGTATGTGCGTTAATTTTGACGCCACTAGCTCTGCATGTTGTCATGCAATTTCTTTACCTCTCAGAAAGGATTATGACATAAAAGTGAAGTACGTGACGAGTGTGACGTTAGGAAAACATTAGGCATCATGGAGAGATTCTGTATGGGGCCACCCAACCCAAACGAGTACTGTGTGACGTGCTACCCGGCAAGTATTCACCGAGGTAGCCGGCTAGCTCAGTCGGTAGAGCGTCAGACTCTTAATCCCAGGGTCGTGGGTTCGAGCCAGACGCTGGGCGGAACGGAGTTTTGTTCCGCTGCAGGTGTAAATTACCGTTTTTCTGATTAACGAGATTTAATGGAAATAGCAACTTTAAACTTTGCCTACGTCTCTGTCAGTCGCAAGGAAGCTGTATTTGAAGGTGAAGGTGATTTTGTAGACATGTGTGAAAGACATGTTCTGAAATGCAAGTGTTGTTGTTTGGAGAGCACATCGGTTACGTGTCAGATGTGTAGCCAAGCAGTAATTTGTCGCCATAGGTGCAAATATTAGCCGGTAATATGAAGTGTTGTCAGCTAAAGTCTGATGATGCAGACGACCGTAAGGACGAAGTACCCAAGAGTACCGCTAGGCCGCGCCTCTTTAGCTCAGTGGTAGAGCACTGGTCTAATAAACCAGCGGTCGTAAGTTCCATCCTCACAGGAAAAAGATGAATTTTGGAAATCAGTTGCGCGTCGTGGCCGTATAGCAAACAGTACCTGTGATGACGAACAATTAGCGACAGGCGTTTTTTTAAGAATTACTCTCAGATGCGATTAAGGCAAATGGCGCAGATAAAGCATTTGCCAAAGCGGTACAGCATAAGGTGGGACGAGGCAGTCTGAATTACATTTTATAGATGTGTTTCTCACATATCTCAGAGCCTCTCGCGATATTCGTCGTCGTCGTCGTCGTCGTCGTCGTCGTCGTCGTCGCCGCCGCCGCCGCTTCTGCAGAAGTAGCAAATGGCAATCGTAGCAAATGCGGCGAGGGTCGCCCTGCCTTCGATTCCGAATGCACAAAGTGTGTGGTCTTGTTTCTCAGTCTATATTTGGTCGGTCTCGTCAGAGGTTGAATGTAACGAATGGGTGGGAAAGAGCAAGGGGCAGCGGCTGTGTAGAACGAAAACACAAATCCTCAGGGGTGTGAGCGTTTCGAGATGAGTCGTATACATGTAAATGTTGGTCGTCAGTGACCGTGTGGCCTAATGGATAAGGCGTCGGACTTCGGATCTGAAGATTACAGGTTCGAATGCTGTCACGCTTGTGTTTTTCCAGTTCTGAAAAAGAAACATAACGTTTTAATGTAGCAATTGAGCAGTACGAAACCGTCTGAATGTTGCTGTTGACCATTTTTTGCTTGGAGATGCTCTTGAGCTTGAAACACACACAACAAGACCGGTGTTAACTAGCGAAATGGTCGGCAGAGTGCCGACACAGCGAGTTTTGACTATCACTTGCACATCTAAAACAACGTCGGAAAGTAACTCGTTCGGCTTTTGAGTCACATAAAGTATGTGCGTTAATTTTGACGCCACTAGCTCTGCATGTTGTCATGCAATTTCTTTACCTCTCAGAAAGGATTATGACATAAAAGTGAAGTACGTGACGAGTGTGACGTTAGGAAAACATTAGGCATCATGGAGAGATTCTGTATGGGGCCACCCAACCCAAACGAGTACTGTGTGACGTGCTACCCGGCAGGTATTCACCGAGGTAGCCGGCTAGCTCAGTCGGTAGAGCGTCAGACTCTTAATCCCAGGGTCGTGGGTTCGAGCCAGACGCTGGGCGGAACGGAGTTTTGTTCCGCTGCAGGTGTAAATTACCGTTTTTCTGATTAACGAGATTTAATGGAAATAGCAACTTTAAACTTTGCCTACGTCTCTGTCAGTCGCAAGGAAGCTGTATTTGAAGGTGAAGGTGATTTTGTAGACATGTGTGAAAGACATGTTCTGAAATGCAAGTGTTGTTGTTTGGAGAGCACATCGGTTACGTGTCAGATGTGTAGCCAAGCAGTAATTTGTCGCCATAGCTGCAAATATTAGCCGGTAATATGAAGTGTTGTCAGCTAAAGTCTGGTGATGCAGACGACCGTAAGGACGAAGTACCCAAGAGTACCGCTAGGCCGCGCCTCTTTAGCTCAGTGGTAGAGCACTGGTCTAATAAACCAGGGGTCGTAAGTTCCATCCTCACAGGAGAAAGATGAATTTTGGAAATCAGTTGCGCGTCGTGGCCGTATAGCAAACAGTACCTGTGATGACGAACAATTAGCGACAGGCGTTTTTTTAAGAATCACTCTCAGATGCGATTAAGGCGAATGGCGCAGATAAAGCATTTGCCAAAGCGGTACAGCATAAGGTGGGACGAGGCAGTCTGAATTACATTTTATAGATGTATTTCTCACATATCTCAGAGCCTCTCGCGATATTCGTCGTCGTCGTCGTCGTCGTCGCCGCCGCCGCCGCTTCTGCAGAAGTAGCAAATGGCAATCGTAGCAAATGCGGCGAGGGTCGCCCTGCCTTCGATTCCGAATGCACAAAGTGTGTGGTCTTGTTTCTCAGTCTATATTTGGTCGGTCTCGTCAGAGGTTGAATGTAACGAATGGGTGGGAAAGAGCAAGGGGCAGCGGCTGTGTAGAACGAAAACACAAATCCTCAGGGGTGTGAGCGTTTCGAGATGAGTCGTATACATGTAAATGTTGGTCGTCAGTGACCGTGTGGCCTAATGGATAAGGCGTCGGACTTCGGATCTGAAGGTTACAGGTTCGAATGCTGTCACGCTTGTGTTTTTCCAGTTCTGAAAAAGAAACATAACGTTTTAATGTAGCAATTGAGCAGTACGAAACCGTCTGAATGTTGCTGTTGACCATTTTTTGCTTGGAGATGCTCTTGAGCTTGAAACACACACAACAAGACCGGTGTTAACTAGCGAAATGGTCGGCAGAGTGCCGACACAGCGAGTTTTGACTATCACTTGCACATCTAAAACAACGTCGGAAAGTAACTCGTTCGGCTTTTGAGTCACATAAAGTATGTGCGTTAATTTTGACGCCACTAGCTCTGCATGTTGTCATGCAATTTCTTTACCTCTCAGAAAGGATTATGACATAAAAGTGAAGTACGTGACGAGTGTGACGTTAGGAAAACATTAGGCATCATGGAGAGATTCTGTATGGGGCCACCCAACCCAAACGAGTACTGTGTGACGTGCTACCCGGCAGGTATTCACCGAGGTAGCCGGCTAGCTCAGTCGGTAGAGCGTCAGACTCTTAATTCCAGGGTCGTGGGTTCGAGCCAGACGCTGGGCGGAACGGAGTTTTGTTCCGCTGCAGGTGTAAATTACCGTTTTTCTGATTAACGAGATTTAATGGAAATAGCAACTTTAAACTTTGCCTACGTCTCTGTCAGTCGCAAGGAAGCTGTATTTGAAGGTGAAGGTGATTTTGTAGACATGTGTGAAAGACATGTTCTGAAATGCAAGTGTTGTTGTTTGGAGAGCACATCGGTTACGTGTCAGATGTGTAGCCAAGCAGTAATTTGTCGCCATAGCTGCAAATATTAGCCGGTAATATGAAGTGTTGTCAGCTAAAGTCTGATGATGCAGACGATCGTAAGGACGAAGTACCCAAGAGTACCGTTAGGCCGCGCCTCTTTAGCTCAGTGGTAGAGCACTGGTCTAATAAACCAGGGGTCGTAAGTTCCATCCTCACAGGAGAAAGATGAATTTTGGAAATCAGTTGCGCGTCGTGGCCGTATAGCAAACAGTACCTGTGATGACGAACAATTAGCGACAGGCGTTTTTTTAAGAATTACTCTCAGATGCGATTAAGGCAAATGGCGCAGATAAAGCATTTGCCAAAGCGGTACAGCATAAGGTGGGACGAGGCAGTCTGAATTACATTTTATAGATGTGTTTCTCACATATCTCAGAGCCTCTCGCGATATTCGTCGTCGTCGTCGTCGTCGTCGTCGTCGTCGCCGCCGCCGCTTCTGCAGAAGTAGCAAATGGCAATCGTAGCAAATGCGGCGAGGGTCGCCCTGCCTTCGATTCCGAATGCACAAAGTGTGTGGTCTTGTTTCTCAGTCTATATTTGGTCGGTCTCGTCAGAGGTTGAATGTAACGAATGGGTGGGAAAGAGCAAGGGGCAGCGGCTGTGTAGAACGAAAACACAAATCCTCAGAGGTGTGAGCGTTTCGAGATGAGTCGTATACATGTAAATGTTGGTCGTCAGTGACCGTGTGGCCTAATGGATAAGGCGTCGGACTTCGGATCTGAAGGTTACAGGTTCGAATGCTGTCACGCTTGTGTTTTTCCAGTTCTGAAAAAGAAACATAACGTTTTAATGTAGCAATTGAGCAGTACGAAACCGTCTGAATGTTGCTGTTGACCATTTTTTGCTTGGAGATGCTCTTGAGCTTGAAACACACACAACAAGACCGGTGTTAACTAGCGAAATGGTCGGCAGAGTGCCGACACAGCGAGTTTTGACTATCACTTGCACATCTAAAACAACGTCGGAAAGTAACTCGTTCGGCTTTTGAGTCACATAAAGTATGTGCGTTAATTTTGACGCCACTAGCTCTGCATGTTGTCATGCAATTTCTTTACCTCTCAGAAAGGATTATGACATAAAAGTGAAGTACGTGACGAGTGTGACGTTAGGAAAACATTAGGCATCATGGAGAGATTCTGTATGGGGCCACCCAACCCAAACGAGTACTGTGTGACGTGCTACCCGGCAGGTATTCACCGAGGTAGCCGGCTAGCTCAGTCGGTAGAGCGTCAGACTCTTAATTCCAGGGTCGTGGGTTCGAGCCAGACGCTGGGCGGAACGGAGTTTTGTTCCGCTGCAGGTGTAAATTACCGTTTTTCTGATTAACGAGATTTAATGGAAATAGCAACTTTAAACTTTGCCTACGTCTCTGTCAGTCGCAAGGAAGCTGTATTTGAAGGTGAAGGTGATTTTGTAGACATGTGTGAAAGACATGTTCTGAAATGCAAGTGTTGTTGTTTGGAGAGCACATCGGTTACGTGTCAGATGTGTAGCCAAGCAGTAATTTGTCGCCATAGCTGCAAATATTAGCCGGTAATATGAAGTGTTGTCAGCTAAAGTCTGATGATGCAGACGATCGTAAGGACGAAGTACCCAAGAGTACCGTTAGGCCGCGCCTCTTTAGCTCAGTGGTAGAGCACTGGTCTAATAAACCAGGGGTCGTAAGTTCCATCCTCACAGGAGAAAGATGAATTTTGGAAATCAGTTGCGCGTCGTGGCCGTATAGCAAACAGTACCTGTGATGACGAACAATTAGCGACAGGCGTTTTTTTAAGAATTACTCTCAGATGCGATTAAGGCAAATGGCGCAGATAAAGCATTTGCCAAAGCGGTACAGCATAAGGTGGGACGAGGCAGTCTGAATTACATTTTATAGATGTGTTTCTCACATATCTCAGAGCCTCTCGCGATATTCGTCGTCGTCGTCGTCGTCGTCGTCGTCGTCGTCGCCGCCGCCGCTTCTGCAGAAGTAGCAAATGGCAATCGTAGCAAATGCGGCGAGGGTCGCCCTGCCTTCGATTCCGAATGCACAAAGTGTGTGGTCTTGTTTCTCAGTCTATATTTGGTCGGTCTCGTCAGAGGTTGAATGTAACGAATGGGTGGGAAAGAGCAAGGGGCAGCGGCTGTGTAGAACGAAAACACAAATCCTCAGGGGTGTGAGCGTTTCGAGATGAGTCGTATACATGTAAATGTTGGTCGTCAGTGACCGTGTGGCCTAATGGATAAGGCGTCGGACTTCGGATCTGAAGGTTACAGGTTCGAATGCTGTCACGCTTGTGTTTTTCCAGTTCTGAAAAAGAAACATAACGTTTTAATGTAGCAATTGAGCAGTACGAAACCGTCTGAATGTTGCTGTTGACCATTTTTTGCTTGGAGATGCTCTTGAGCTTGAAACACACACAACAAGACCGGTGTTAACTAGCGAAATGGTCGGCAGAGTGCCGACACAGCGAGTTTTGACTATCACTTGCACATCTAAAACAACGTCGGAAAGTAACTCGTTCGGCTTTTGAGTCACATAAAGTATGTGCGTTAATTTTGACGCCACTAGCTCTGCATGTTGTCATGCAATTTCTTTACCTCTCAGAAAGTATTATGACATAAAAGTGAAGTACGTGACGAGTGTGACGTTAGGAAAACATTAGGCATCATGGAGAGATTCTGTATGGGGCCACCCAACCCAAACGAGTACTGTGTGACGTGCTACCCGGCAGGTATTCACCGAGGTAGCCGGCTAGCTCAGTCGGTAGAGCGTCAGACTCTTAATCCCAGGGTCGTGGGTTCGAGCCAGACGCTGGGCGGAACGGAGTTTTGTTCCGCTGCAGGTGTAAATTACCGTTTTTCTGATTAACGAGATTTAATGGAAATAGCAACTTTAAACTTTGCCTACGTCTCTGTCAGTCGCAAGGAAGCTGTATTTGAAGGTGAAGGTGATTTTGTAGACATGTGTGAAAGACATGTTCTGAAATGCAAGTGTTGTTGTTTGGAGAGCACATCGGTTACGTGTCAGATGTGTAGCCAAGCAGTAATTTGTCGCCATAGGTGCAAATATTAGCCGGTAATATGAAGTGTTGTCAGCTAAAGTCTGATGATGCAGACGACCGTAAGGACGAAGTACCCAAGAGTACCGCTAGGCCGCGCCTCTTTAGCTCAGTGGTAGAGCACTGGTCTAATAAACCAGGGGTCGTAAGTTCCATCCTCACAGGAGAAAGATGAATTTTGGAAATCAGTTGCGCGTCGTGGCCGTATAGCAAACAGTACCTGTGATGACGAACAATTAGCGACAGGCGTTTTTTTAAGAATTACTCTCAGATGCGATTAAGGCAAATGGCGCAGATAAAGCATTTGCCAAAGCGGTACAGCATAAGGTGGGACGAGGCAGTCTGAATTACATTTTATAGATGTGTTTCTCACATATCTCAGAGCCTCTCGCGATATTCGTCGTCGTCGTCGTCGTCGTCGTCGTCGTCGCCGCCGCCGCTTCTGCAGAAGTAGCAAATGGCAATCGTAGCAAATGCGGCGAGGGTCGCCCTGCCTTCGATTCCGAATGCACAAAGTGTGTGGTCTTGTTTCTCAGTCTATATTTGGTCGGTCTCGTCAGAGGTTGAATGTAACGAATGGGTGGGAAAGAGCAAGGGGCAGCGGCTGTGTAGAACGAAAACACAAATCCTCAGGGGTGTGAGCGTTTCGAGATGAGTCGTATACATGTAAATGTTGGTCGTCAGTGACCGTGTGGCCTAATGGATAAGGCGTCGGACTTCGGATCTGAAGGTTACAGGTTCGAATGCTGTCACGCTTGTGTTTTTCCAGTTCTGAAAAAGAAACATAACGTTTTAATGTAGCAATTGAGCAGTACGAAACCGTCTGAATGTTGCTGTTGACCATTTTTTGCTTGGAGATGCTCTTGAGCTTGAAACACACACAACAAGACCGGTGATAACTAGCGAAATGGTCGGCAGAGTGCCGACACAGCGAGTTTTGACTATCACTTGCACATCTAAAACAACGTCGGAAAGTAACTCGTTCGGCTTTTGAGTCACATAAAGTATGTGCGTTAATTTTGACGCCACTAGCTCTGCATGTTGTCATGCAATTTCTTTACCTCTCAGAAAGGATTATGACATAAAAGTGAAGTACGTGACGAGTGTGACGTTAGGAAAACATTAGGCATCATGGAGAGATTCTGTATGGGGCCACCCAACCCAAACGAGTACTGTGTGACGTGCTACCCGGCAGGTATTCACCGAGGTAGCCGGCTAGCTCAGTCGGTAGAGCGTCAGACTCTTAATCCCAGGGTCGTGGGTTCGAGCCAGACGCTGGGCGGAACGGAGTTTTGTTCCGCTGCAGGTGTAAATTACCGTTTTTCTGATTAACGAGATTTAATGGAAATAGCAACTTTAAACTTTGCCTACGTCTCTGTCAGTCGCAAGGAAGCTGTATTTGAAGGTGAAGGTGATTTTGTAGACATGTGTGAAAGACATGTTCTGAAATGCAAGTGTTGTTGTTTGGAGAGCACATCGGTTACGTGTCAGATGTGTAGCCAAGCAGTAATTTGTCGCCATAGGTGCAAATATTAGCCGGTAATATGAAGTGTTGTCAGCTAAAGTCTGATGATGCAGACGACCGTAAGGACGAAGTACTCAAAAGTACCGCTAGGCCGCGCCTCTTTAGCTCAGTGGTAGAGCACTGGTCTAATAAACCAGCGGTCGTAAGTTCCATCCTCACAGGAAAAAGATGAATTTTGGAAATCAGTTGCGCGTCGTGGCCGTATAGCAAACAGTACCTGTGATGACGAACAATTAGCGACAGGCGTTTTTTTAAGAATTACTCTCAGATGCGATTAAGGCAAATGGCGCAGATAAAGCATTTGCCAAAGCGGTACAGCATAAGGTGGGACGAGGCAGTCTGAATTACATTTTATAGATGTGTTTCTCACATATCTCAGAGCCTCTCGCGATATTCGTCGTCGTCGTCGTCGTCGTCGTCGTCGTCGCCGCCGCCGCCGCTTCTGCAGAAGTAGCAAATGGCAATCGTAGCAAATGCGGCGAGGGTCGCCCTGCCTTCGATTCCGAATGCACAAAGTGTGTGGTCTTGTTTCTCAGTCTATATTTGGTCGGTCTCGTCAGAGGTTGAATGTAACGAATGGGTGGGAAAGAGCAAGGGGCAGCGGCTGTGTAGAACGAAAACACAAATCCTCAGGGGTGTGAGCGTTTCGAGATGAGTCGTATACATGTAAATGTTGGTCGTCAGTGACCGTGTGGCCTAATGGATAAGGCGTCGGACTTCGGATCTGAAGATTACAGGTTCGAATGCTGTCACGCTTGTGTTTTTCCAGTTCTGAAAAAGAAACATAACGTTTTAATGTAGCAATTGAGCAGTACGAAACCGTCTGAATGTTGCTGTTGACCATTTTTTGCTTGGAGATGCTCTTGAGCTTGAAACACACACAACAAGACCGGTGTTAACTAGCGAAATGGTCGGCAGAGTGCCGACACAGCGAGTTTTGACTATCACTTGCACATCTAAAACAACGTCGGAAAGTAACTCGTTCGGCTTTTGAGTCACATAAAGTATGTGCGTTAATTTTGACGCCACTAGCTCTGCATGTTGTCATGCAATTTCTTTACCTCTCAGAAAGGATTATGACATAAAAGTGAAGTACGTGACGAGTGTGACGTTAGGAAAACATTAGGCATCATGGAGAGATTCTGTATGGGGCCACCCAACCCAAACGAGTACTGTGTGACGTGCTACCCGGCAGGTATTCACCGAGGTAGCCGGCTAGCTCAGTCGGTAGAGCGTCAGACTCTTAATCCCAGGGTCGTGGGTTCGAGCCAGACGCTGGGCGGAACGGAGTTTTGTTCCGCTGCAGGTGTAAATTACCGTTTTTCTGATTAACGAGATTTAATGGAAATAGCAACTTTAAACTTTGCCTACGTCTCTGTCAGTCGCAAGGAAGCTGTATTTGAAGGTGAAGGTGATTTTGTAGACATGTGTGAAAGACATGTTCTGAAATGCAAGTGTTGTTGTTTGGAGAGCACATCGGTTACGTGTCAGATGTGTAGCCAAGCAGTAATTTGTCGCCATAGCTGCAAATATTAGCCGGTAATATGAAGTGTTGTCAGCTAAAGTCTGGTGATGCAGACGACCGTAAGGACGAAGTACCCAAGAGTACCGCTAGGCCGCGCCTCTTTAGCTCAGTGGTAGAGCACTGGTCTAATAAACCAGGGGTCGTAAGTTCCATCCTCACAGGAGAAAGATGAATTTTGGAAATCAGTTGCGCGTCGTGGCCGTATAGCAAACAGTACCTGTGATGACGAACAATTAGCGACAGGCGTTTTTTTAAGAATCACTCTCAGATGCGATTAAGGCGAATGGCGCAGATAAAGCATTTGCCAAAGCGGTACAGCATAAGGTGGGACGAGGCAGTCTGAATTACATTTTATAGATGTATTTCTCACATATCTCAGAGCCTCTCGCGATATTCGTCGTCGTCGTCGTCGTCGTCGTCGTCGTCGTCGTCGTCGCCGCCGCCGCCGCCGCTTCTGCAGAAGTAGCAAATGGCAATCGTAGCAAATGCGGCGAGGGTCGCCCTGCCTTCGATTCCGAATGCACAAAGTGTGTGGTCTTGTTTCTCAGTCTATATTTGGTCGATCTCGTCAGAGGTTGAATGTAACGAATGGGCGGGAAAGAGCAAGGGGCAGCGGCTGTGTAGAACGAAAACACAAATCCTCAGGGGTGTGAGCGTTTCGAGATGAGTCGTATACATGTAAATGTTGGTCGTCAGTGACCGTGTGGCCTAATGGATAAGGCGTCGGACTTCGGATCTGAGGGTTACAGGTTCGAATGCTGTCACGCTTGTGTTTTTCCAGTTCTGAAAAAGAAACATAACGTTTTAATGTAGCAATTGAGCAGTACGAAACCGTCTGAATGTTGCTGTTGACCATTTTTTGCTTGGAGATGCTCTTGAGCTTGAAACACACACAACAAGACCGGTGTTAACTAGCGAAATGGTCGGCAGAGTGCCGACACAGCGAGTTTTGACTATCACTTGCACATCTAAAACAACGTCGGAAAGTAACTCGTTCGGCTTTTGAGTCACATAAAGTATGTGAATTAATTTTGACGCCACTAGCTCTGCATGTTGTCATGCAATTTCTTTACCTCTCAGAAAGGATTATGACATAAAAGTGAAGTACGTGACGAGTGTGACGTTAGGAAAACATTAGGCATCATGGAGAGATTCTGTATGGGGCCACCCAACCCAAACGAGTACTGTGTGACGTGCTACCCGGCAGGTATTCACCGAGGTAGCCGGCTAGCTCAGTCGGTAGAGCGTCAGACTCTTAATCCCAGGGTCGTGGGTTCGAGCCAGACGCTGGGCGGAACGGAGTTTTGTTCCGCTGCAGGTGTAAATTACCGTTTTTCTGATTAACGAGATTTAATGGAAATAGCAACTTTAAACTTTGCCTACGTCTCTGTCAGTCGCAAGGAAGCTGTATTTGAAGGTGAAGGTGATTTTGTAGACATGTGTGAAAGACATGTTCTGAAATGCAAGTGTTGTTGTTTGGAGAGCACATCGGTTACGTGTCAGATGTGTAGCCAAGCAGTAATTTGTCGCCATAGGTGCAAATATTAGCCGGTAATATGAAGTGTTGTCAGCTAAAGTCTGATGATGCAGACGACCGTAAGGACGAAGTACCCAAGAGTACCGCTAGGCCGCGTCTCTTTAGCTCAGTGGTAGAGCACTGGTCTAATAAACCAGGGATCGTAAGTTCCATCCTCACAGGAGAAAGATGAATTTTGGAAATCAGTTGCGCGTCGTGGCTGTATAGCAAACAGTACCTGTGATGACGAACAATTAGCGACAGGCGTTTTTTTAAGAATCACTCTCAGATGCGATTAAGGCGAATGGCGCAGATAAAGCATTTGCCAAAGCGGTACAGCATAAGGTGGGACGAGGCAGTCTGAATTACATTTTATAGATGTATTTCTCACATATCTCAGAGCCTCTCGCGATATTCGTCGTCGTCATCGTCGTCGTCGTCGTCGCCGCCGCCGCCGCCGCTTCTGCAGAAGTAGCAAATGGCAATCGTAGCAAATGCGGCGAGGGTCGCCCTGCCTTCGATTCCGAATGCACAAAGTGTGTGGTCTTGTTTCTCAGTCTATATTTGGTCGATCTCGTCAGAGGTTGAATGTAACGAATGGGCGGGAAAGAGCAAGGGGCAGCGGCTGTGTAGAACGAAAACACAAATCCTCAGGGGTGTGAGCGTTTCGAGATGAGTCGTATACATGTAAATGTTGGTCGTCAGTGACCGTGTGGCCTAATGGATAAGGCGTCGGACTTCGGATCTGAGGGTTACAGGTTCGAATGCTGTCACGCTTGTGTTTTTCCAGTTCTGAAAAAGAAACATAACGTTTTAATGTAGCAATTGAGCAGTACGAAACCGTCTGAATGTTGCTGTTGACCATTTTTTGCTTGGAGATGCTCTTGAGCTTGAAACACACACAACAAGACCGGTGTTAACTAGCGAAATGGTCGGCAGAGTGCCGACACAGCGAGTTTTGACTATCACTTGCACATCTAAAACAACGTCGGAAAGTAACTCGTTCGGCTTTTGAGTCACATAAAGTATGTGAATTAATTTTGACGCCACTAGCTCTGCATGTTGTCATGCAATTTCTTTACCTCTCAGAAAGGATTATGACATAAAAGTGAAGTACGTGACGAGTGTGACGTTAGGAAAACATTAGGCATCATGGAGAGATTCTGTATGGGGCCACCCAACCCAAACGAGTACTGTGTGACGTGCTACCCGGCAGGTATTCACCGAGGTAGCCGGCTAGCTCAGTCGGTAGAGCGTCAGACTCTTAATCCCAGGGTCGTGGGTTCGAGCCAGACGCTGGGCGGAACGGAGTTTTGTTCCGCTGCAGGTGTAAATTACCGTTTTTCTGATTAACGAGATTTAATGGAAATAGCAACTTTAAACTTTGCCTACGTCTCTGTCAGTCGCAAGGAAGCTGTATTTGAAGGTGAAGGTGATTTTGTAGACATGTGTGAAAGACATGTTCTGAAATGCAAGTGTTGTTGTTTGGAGAGCACATCGGTTACGTGTCAGATGTGTAGCCAAGCAGTAATTTGTCGCCATAGGTGCAAATATTAGCCGGTAATATGAAGTGTTGTCAGCTAAAGTCTGATGATGCAGACGACCGTAAGGACGAAGTACCCAAGAGTACCGCTAGGCCGCGCCTCTTTAGCTCAGTGGTAGAGCACTGGTCTAATAAACCAGGGATCGTAAGTTCCATCCTCACAGGAGAAAGATGAATTTTGGAAATCAGTTGCGCGTCGTGGCTGTATAGCAAACAGTACCTGTGATGACGAACAATTAGCGACAGGCGTTTTTTTAAGAATCACTCTCAGATGCGATTAAGGCGAATGGCGCAGATAAAGCATTTGCCAAAGCGGTACAGCATAAGGTGGGACGAGGCAGTCTGAATTACATTTTATAGATGTATTTCTCACATATCTCAGAGCCTCTCGCGATATTCGTCGTCGTCATCGTCGTCGTCGTCGTCGTCGTCGTCGCCGCCGCTTCTGCAGAAGTAGCAAATGGCAATCGTAGCAAATGCGGCGAGGGTCGCCCTGCCTTCGATTCCGAATGCACAAAGTGTGTGGTCTTGTTTCTCAGTCTATATTTGGTCGGTCTCGTCAGAGGTTGAATGTAACGAATGGGTGGGAAAGAGCAAGGGGCAGCGGCTGTGTAGAACGAAAACACAAATCCTCAGGGGTGTGAGCGTTTCGAGATGAGTCGTATACATGTAAATGTTGGTCGTCAGTGACCGTGTGGCCTAATGGATAAGGCGTCGGACTTCGGATCTGAAGGTTACAGGTTCGAATGCTGTCACGCTTGTGTTTTTCCAGTTCTGAAAAAGAAACATAACGTTTTAATGTAGCAATTGAGCAGTACGAAACCGTCTGAATGTTGCTGTTGACCATTTTTTGCTTGGAGATGCTCTTGAGCTTGAAACACACACAACAAGACCGGTGTTAACTAGCGAAATGGTCGGCAGAGTGCCGACACAGCGAGTTTTGACTATCACTTGCACATCTAAAACAACGTCGGAAAGTAACTCGTTCGGCTTTTGAGTCACATAAAGTATGTGCGTTAATTTTGACGCCACTAGCTCTGCATGTTGTCATGCAATTTCTTTACCTCTCAGAAAGGATTATGACATAAAAGTGAAGTACGTGACGAGTGTGACGTTAGGAAAACATTAGGCATCATGGAGAGATTCTGTATGGGGCCACCCAACCCAAACGAGTACTGTGTGACGTGCTACCCGGCAGGTATTCACCGAGGTAGCCGGCTAGCTCAGTCGGTAGAGCGTCAGACTCTTAATCCCAGGGTCGTGGGTTCGAGCCAGACGCTGGGCGGAACGGAGTTTTGTTCCGCTGCAGGTGTAAATTACCGTTTTTCTGATTAACGAGATTTAATGGAAATAGCAACTTTAAACTTTGCCTACGTCTCTGTCAGTCGCAAGGAAGCTGTATTTGAAGGTGAAGGTGATTTTGTAGACATGTGTGAAAGACATGTTCTGAAATGCAAGTGTTGTTGTTTGGAGAGCACATCGGTTACGTGTCAGATGTGTAGCCAAGCAGTAATTTGTCGCCATAGCTGCAAATATTAGCCGGTAATATGAAGTGTTGTCAGCTAAAGTCTGATGATGCAGACGACCGTAAGGACGAAGTACCCAAGAGTACCGCTAGGCCGCGCCTCTTTAGCTCAGTGGTAGAGCACTGGTCTAATAAACCAGGGGTCGTAAGTTCCATCCTCACAGGAGAAAGATGAATTTTGGAAATCAGTTGCGCGTCGTGGCCGTATAGCAAACAGTACCTGTGATGACGAACAATTAGCGACAGGCGTTTTTTTAAGAATTACTCTCAGATGCGATTAAGGCAAATGGCGCAGATAAAGCATTTGCCAAAGCGGTACAGCATAAGGTGGGACGAGGCAGTCTGAATTACATTTTATAGATGTATTTCTCACATATCTCAGAGCCTCTCGCGATATTCGTCGTCGTCGTCGTCGTCGTCGTCGTCGTCGTCGTCGCCGCTTCTGCAGAAGTAGCAAATGGCAATCGTAGCAAATGCGGCGAGGGACGCCCTGCCTTCGATTCCGAATGCACAAAGTGTGTGGTCTTGTTTCACAGTCTATATTTGGTCGGTCTCGTCAGAGGTTGAATGTAACGAATGGGTGGGAAAGAGCAAGGGGCAGCGGCTGTGTAGAACGAAAACACAAATCCTCAGGGGTGTGAGCGTTTCGAGATGAGTCGTATACATGTAAATGTTGGTCGTCAGTGACCGTGTGGCCTCATGGATAAGGCGTCGGACTTCGGATCTGAAGATTACAGGTTTGAATGCTGTCACGCTTGTGTTTTTCCAGTTCTGAAAAAGAAACATAACGTTTTAATGTAGCAATTGAGCAGTACGAAACCGTCTGAATGTTGCTGTTGACCATTTTTTGCTTGGAGATGCTCTTGAGCTTGAAACACACACAACAAGACCGGTGTTAACTAGCGAAATTGTCGGCAGAGTGCCGACACAGCGAGTTTTGACTATCACTTGCACATCTAAAACAACGTCGGAAAGTAACTCGTTCGGCTTTTGAGTCACATAAAGTATGTGCGTTAATTTTGACGCCACTAGCTCTTCATGTTGTCATGCAATTTCTTTACCTCTCAGAAATGATTATGACATAAAAGTGAAGTACGTGACGAGTGTGACGTTAGGAAAACATTAGGCATCATGGAGAGATTCTGTATGGGACCACCCAACCCAAACGAGTACTGTGTGACGTGCTACCCGGCAGGTATTCACCGAGGTAGCCGGCTAGCTCAGTCGGTAGAGCGTCAGACTCTTAATCCCAGGCTCGTGGGTTCGAGCCAGACGCTGGGCGGAACGGAATTTTGTTCCGCTGCAAGTGTAAATTACCGTTTTTCTGATTAACGAGATTTAATGGAAATAGCAACTGTAAACTTTGCCTACGTCTCTGTCAGTCGCAAGGAAGCTGTATTTGAAGGTGAAGGTGATTTTGTAGACATGTGTGAAAGACATGTTCTGAAATGCAAGTGTTGTTGTTTGGAGAGCACATCGGTTACGTGTCAGATGTGTAGCCAAGCAGTAATTTGTCGCCATAGCTGCAAATATTAGCCGGTAATATGAAGTGTTGTCAGCTAAAGTCGGATGATGCAGACGACCGTAAGGACGAAGTACCCAAGAGTACCGCTAGGCCGCGCCTCTTTAGCTCAGTGGTAGAGCACTGGTCTAATAAACCAGGGGTCGTAAGTTCCATCCTCACAGAAGAAAGATGAATTTTGGAAATCAGTTGCGCGTCGTGGCCGTATAGCAAACAGTACCTGTGATGACGAACAATTAGCGACAGGCGTTTTTTTAAGAATCACTCTCAGATGCGATTAAGGCAAATGGCGCAGATAAAGCATTTGCCAAAGCGGTACAGCATAAGGTGGGACGAGGCAGTCTGAATTACATTTTATAGATGTATTTCTCACATATCTCAGAGCCTCTCGCGATATTCGTCGTCGTCGTCGTCGTCGTCGTCGCCGCCGCTTATGCAGAAGTAGCAAATGGCAATCGTAGCAAATGCGGCGAGGGACGCCCTGCCTTCGATTCCGAATGCACAAAGTGTGTGGTCTGGTTTCTCAGTCTATATTTGGTCGGTCACGTCAGAGGTTGAATGTAACGAATGGGTGGGAAAGAGCAAGGGGCAGCGGCTGTGTAGAACGAAAACACAAATCCTCAGGGGTGTGAGCGTTTCGAGATGAGTCGTATACATGTAAATGTTGGTCGTCAGTGACCGTGTGGTCTAATGGATAAGGCGTCGGACTTCGGATCTGAAGATTACAGGTTCGAATGCTGTCACGCTTGTGTTTTTCCAGTTCTGAAAAAGAAACATAACGTTTTAATGTAGCAATTGAGCAGTACGAAACCGTCTGAATGTTGCTGTTGACCATTTTTTGCTTGGAGATGCTCTTGAGCTTGAAACAGACACAACAAGACCGGTGTTAACTAGCGAAATGGTCGGCAGAGTGCCGACACAGCGAGTTTTGACTATCACTTGCACATCTAAAACAACGTCGGAAAGTAACTCGTTCGGCTTTTGAGTCACATAAAGTATGTGCGTTAATTTTGACGCCACTAGCTCTGCATGTTGTCATGCAATTTCTTTACCTCTCAGAAAGGATTATGACATAAAAGTGAAGTACGTGACGAGTGTGACGTTAGGAAAACATTAGGCATCATGGAGAGATTCTGTATGGGGCCACCCAACCCAAACGAGTACTGTGTGACGTGCTACCCGGCAGGTATTCACCGAGGTAGCCGGCTAGCTCAGTCGGTAGAGCGTCAGACTCTTAATCCCAGGGTCGTGGGTTCGAGCCAGACGCTGGGCGGAACGGAGTTTTGTTCCGCTGCAGGTGTAAATTACCGTTTTTCTGATTAACGAGATTTAATGGAAATAGCAACTTTAAACTTTGCCTACGTCTCTGTCAGTCGCAAGGAAGCTGTATTTGAAGGTGAAGGTGATTTTGTAGACATGTGTGAAAGACATGTTCTGAAATGCAAGTGTTGTTGTTTGGAGAGCACATCGGTTACGTGTCAGATGTGTAGCCAAGCAGTAATTTGTCGCCATAGCTGCAAATATTAGCCGGTAATATGAAGTGTTGTCAGCTAAAGTCTGATGATGCAGACGACCGTAAGGACGAAGTACCCAAGAGTACCGCTAGGCCGCGCCTCTTTAGCTCAGTGGTAGAGCACTGGTCTAATAAACCAGGGGTCGTAAGTTCCATCCTCACAGGAGAAAAATGAATTTTGGAAATCAGTTGCGCGTCGTGGCCGTATAGCAAACAGTACCTGTGATGACGAACAATTAGCGACAGGCGTTTTTTTAAGAATTACTCTCAGATGCGATTAAGGCAAATGGCGCAGATAAAGCATTTGCCAAAGCGGTACAGCATAAGGTGGGACGAGGCAGTCTGAATTACATTTTATAGATGTATTTCTCACATATCTCAGAGCCTCTCGCGATATTCGTCGTCGTCGTCGTCGTCGTCGTCGTCGTCGTCGTCGTCGTCGCCGCCGCCGCTTCTGCAGAAGTAGCAAATGGCAATCGTAGCAAATGCGGCGAGGGACGCCCTGCCTTCGATTCCGAATGCACAAAGTGTGTGGTCTTGTTTCACAGTCTATATTTGGTCGGTCTCGTCAGAGGTTGAATGTAACGAATGGGTGGGAAAGAGCAAGGGGCAGCGGCTGTGTAGAACGAAAACACAAATCCTCAGGGGTGTGAGCGTTTCGAGATGAGTCGTATACATGTAAATGTTGGTCGTCAGTGACCGTGTGGCCTAATGGATAAGGCGTCGGACTTCGGATCTGAAGATTACAGGTTTGAATGCTGTCACGCTTGTGTTTTTCCAGTTCTGAAAAAGAAACATAACGTTTTAATGTAGCAATTGAGCAGTACGAAACCGTCTGAATGTTGCTGTTGACCATTTTTTGCTTGGAGATGCTCTTGAGCTTGAAACACACACAACAAGACCGGTGTTAACTAGCGAAATTGTCGGCAGAGTGCCGACACAGCGAGTTTTGACTATCACTTGCACATCTAAAACAACGTCGGAAAGTAACTCGTTCGGCTTTTGAGTCACATAAAGTATGTGCGTTAATTTTGACGCCACTAGCTCTTCATGTTGTCATGCAATTTCTTTACCTCTCAGAAATGATTATGACATAAAAGTGAAGTACGTGACGAGTGTGACGTTAGGAAAACATTAGGCATCATGGAGAGATTCTGTATGGGACCACCCAACCCAAACGAGTACTGTGTGACGTGCTACCCGGCAGGTATTCACCGAGGTAGCCGGCTAGCTCAGTCGGTAGAGCGTCAGACTCTTAATCCCAGGCTCGTGGGTTCGAGCCAGACGCTGGGCGGAACGGAATTTTGTTCCGCTGCAAGTGTAAATTACCGTTTTTCTGATTAACGAGATTTAATGGAAATAGCAACTGTAAACTTTGCCTACGTCTCTGTCAGTCGCAAGGAAGCTGTATTTGAAGGTGAAGGTGATTTTGTAGACATGTGTGAAAGACATGTTCTGAAATGCAAGTGTTGTTGTTTGGAGAGCACATCGGTTACGTGTCAGATGTGTAGCCAAGCAGTAATTTGTCGCCATAGCTGCAAATATTAGCCGGTAATATGAAGTGTTGTCAGCTAAAGTCGGATGATGCAGACGACCGTAAGGACGAAGTACCCAAGAGTACCGCTAGGCCGCGCCTCTTTAGCTCAGTGGTAGAGCACTGGTCTAATAAACCAGGGGTCGTAAGTTCCATCCTCACAGAAGAAAGATGAATTTTGGAAATCAGTTGCGCGTCGTGGCCGTATAGCAAACAGTACCTGTGATGACGAACAATTAGCGACAGGCGTTTTTTTAAGAATCACTCTCAGATGCGATTAAGGCGAATGGCGCAGATAAAGCATTTGCCAAAGCGGTACAGCATAAGGTGGGACGAGGCAGTCTGAATTACATTTTATAGATGTATTTCTCACATATCTCAGAGCCTCTCGCGATATTCGTCGTCGTCGTCGTCGTCGTCGCCGCCGCTTATGCAGAAGTAGCAAATGGCAATCGTAGCAAATGCGGCGAGGGACGCCCTGCCTTCGATTCCGAATGCACAAAGTGTGTGGTCTGGTTTCTCAGTCTATATTTGGTCGGTCACGTCAGAGGTTGAATGTAACGAATGGGTGGGAAAGAGCAAGGGGCAGCGGCTGTGTAGAACGAAAACACAAATCCTCAGGGGTGTGAGCGTTTCGAGATGAGTCGTATACATGTAAATGTTGGTCGTCAGTGACCGTGTGGCCTAATGGATAAGGCGTCGGACTTCGGATCTGAAGATTACAGGTTCGAATGCTGTCACGCTTGTGTTTTTCCAGTTCTGAAAAAGAAACATAACGTTTTAATGTAGCAATTGAGCAGTACGAAACCGTCTGAATGTTGCTGTTGACCATTTTTTGCTTGGAGATGCTCTTGAGCTTGAAACACACACAACAAGACCGGTGTTAACTAGCGAAATGGTCGGCAGAGTGCCGACACAGCGAGTTTTGACTATCACTTGCACATCTAAAACAACGTCGGAAAGTAACTCGTTCGGCTTTTGAGTCACATAAAGTATGTGCGTTAATTTTGACGCCACTAGCTCTGCATGTTGTCATGCAATTTCTTTACCTCTCAGAAAGGATTATGACATAAAAGTGAAGTACGTGACGAGTGTGACGTTAGGAAAACATTAGGCATCATGGAGAGATTCTGTATGGGACCACCCAACCCAAACGAGTACTGTGTGACGTGCTACCCGGCAGGCATTCACCGAGGTAGCCGGCTAGCTCAGTCGGTAGAGTGTCAGACTCTTAATTCCAGGGTCGTGGGTTCGAGCCAGACGCTGGGCGGAACGGAATTTTGTTCCGCTGCAGGTGTAAATTACCGTTTTTCTGATTAACGAGATTTAATGGAAATAGCAACTTTAAACTTTGCCTACGTCTCTGTCAGTCGCAAGGAAGCTGTATTTGAAGGTGAAGGTGATTTTGTAGACATGTGTGAAAGACATGTTCTGAAATGCAAGTGTTGTTGTTTGGAGAGCACATCGGTTACGTGTTAGATGTGTAGCCAAGCAGTAATTTGTCGACATAGCTGCAAATATTAGCCGGTAATATGAAGTGTTGTCAGCTAAAGTCTGATGATGCAGACGACCGTAAGGACGAAGTACCCAACAGTACCGCTAGGCCGCGCCTCTTTAGCTCAGTGGTAGAGCACTGGTCTAATAAACCAGGGGTCGTAAGTTCCATCCTCACAGGAGAAAGATGAATTTTGGAAATCAGTTGCGCGTCGTGGCCGTATAGCAAACAGAATCTGTGATGACGAACAATTAGCGACAGGCGTTTTTTTAAGAATCACTCTCAGATGCGATTAAGGCGAATGGCGCAGATAAAGCATTTGCCAAAGCGGTACAGCATAAGGTGGGACGAGGCAGTCTGAATTACATTTTATAGATGTATTTCTCACATATCTCAGAGCCTCTCGCGATATTCGTCGTCGTCGTCGTCGTCGTCGTCGTCGCCGCCGCCGCCGCTTCTGCAGAAGTAGCAAATGGCAATCGTAGCAAATGCGGCGAGGGACGCCCTGCCTTCGATTCCGAATGCACAAAGTGTGTGGTCTTGTTTCACAGTCTATATTTGGTCGGTCTCGTCAGAGGTTGAATGTAACGAATGGGTGGGAAAGAGCAAGGGGCAGCGGCTGTGTAGAACGAAAACACAAATCCTCAGGGGTGTGAGCGTTTCGAGATGAGTCGTATACATGTAAATGTTGGTCGTCAGTGACCGTGTGGCCTAATGGATAAGGCGTCGGACTTCGGATCTGAAGATTACAGGTTTGAATGCTGTCACGCTTGTGTTTTTCCAGTTCTGAAAAAGAAACATAACGTTTTAATGTAGCAATTGAGCAGTACGAAACCGTCTGAATGTTGCTGTTGACCATTTTTTGCTTGGAGATGCTCTTGAGCTTGAAACACACACAACAAGACCGGTGTTAACTAGCGAAATTGTCGGCAGAGTGCCGACACAGCGAGTTTTGACTATCACTTGCACATCTAAAACAACGTCGGAAAGTAACTCGTTCGGCTTTTGAGTCACATAAAGTATGTGCGTTAATTTTGACGCCACTAGCTCTTCATGTTGTCATGCAATTTCTTTACCTCTCAGAAATGATTATGACATAAAAGTGAAGTACGTGACGAGTGTGACGTTAGGAAAACATTAGGCATCATGGAGAGATTCTGTATGGGACCACCCAACCCAAACGAGTACTGTGTGACGTGCTACCCGGCAGGTATTCACCGAGGTAGCCGGCTAGCTCAGTCGGTAGAGCGTCAGACTCTTAATCCCAGGGTCGTGGGTTCGAGCCAGACGCTGGGCGGAACGGAATTTTGTTCCGCTGCAAGTGTAAATTACCGTTTTTCTGATTAACGAGATTTAATGGAAATAGCAACTGTAAACTTTGCCTACGTCTCTGTCAGTCGCAAGGAAGCTGTATTTGAAGGTGAAGGTGATTTTGTAGACATGTGTGAAAGACATGTTCTGAAATGCAAGTGTTGTTGTTTGGAGAGCACATCGGTTACGTGTCAGATGTGTAGCCAAGCAGTAATTTGTCGCCATAGCTGCAAATATTAGCCGGTAATATGAAGTGTTGTCAGCTAAAGTCGGATGATGCAGACGACCGTAAGGACGAAGTACCAAAGAGTACCGCTAGGCCGCGCCTCTTTAGCTCAGTGGTAGAGCACTGGTCTAATAGACCAGGGGTCGTAAGTTCCATCCTCACAGAAGAAAGATGAATTTTGGAAATCAGTTGCGCGTCGTGGCCGTATAGCAAACAGTACCTGTGATGACGAACAATTAGCGACAGGCGTTTTTTTAAGAATCACTCTCAGATGCGATTAAGGCGAATGGCGCAGATAAAGCATTTGCCAAAGCGGTACAGCACAAGGTGGGACGAGGCAGTCTGAATTACATTTTATAGATGTATTTCTCACATATCTCAGAGCCTCTCGCGATATTCGTCGTCGTCGTCGTCGTCGTCGTCGTCGTCGCCGCCGCTTATGCAGAAGTAGCAAATGGCAATCGTAGCAAATGCGGCGAGGGACGCCCTGCCTTCGATTCCGAATGCACAAAGTGTGTGGTCTGGTTTCTCAGTCTATATTTGGTCGGTCACGTCAGAGGTTGAATGTAACGAATGGGTGGGAAAGAGCAAGGGGCAGCGGCTGTGTAGAACGAAAACACAAATCCTCAGGGGTGTGAGCGTTTCGAGATGAGTCGTATACATGAAAATGTTGGTCGTCAGTGACCGTGTGGCCTAATGGATAAGGCGTCGGACTTCGGATCTGAAGATTACAGGTTCGAATGCTGTCACGCTTGTGTTTTTCCAGTTCTGAAAAAGAAACATAACGTTTTAATGTAGCAATTGAGCAGTACGAAACCGTCTGAATGTTGCTGTTGACCATTTTTTGCTTGGAGATGCTCTTGAGCTTGAAACACACACAACAAGACCGGTGTTAACTAGCGAAATGGTCGGCAGAGTGCCGACACAGCGAGTTTTGACTATCACTTGCACATCTAAAACAACGTCGGAAAGTAACTCGTTCGGCTTTTGAGTCACATAAAGTATGTGCGTTAATTTTGACGCCACTAGCTCTGCATGTTGTCATGCAATTTCTTTACCTCTCAGAAAGGATTATGACATAAAAGTGAAGTACGTGACGAGTGTGACGTTAGGAAAACATTAGGCATCATGGAGAGATTCTGTATGGGACCACCCAACCCAAACGAGTACTGTGTGACGTGCTACCCGGCAGGTATTCACCGAGGTAGCCGGCTAGCTCAGTCGGTAGAGCGTCAGACTCTTAATCCCAGGGTCGTGGGTTCGAGCCAGACGCTGGGCGGAACGGAATTTTGTTCCGCTGCAGGTGTAAATTACCGTTTTTCTGATTAACGAGATTTAATGGAAATAGCAACTTTAAACTTTGCCTACGTCTCTGTCAGTCGCAAGGAAGCTGTATTTGAAGGTGAAGGTGATTTTGTAGACATGTGTGAAAGACATGTTCTGAAATGCAAGTGTTGTTGTTTGGAGAGCACATCGGTTACGTGTCAGATGTGTAGCCAAGCAGTAATTTGTCGACATAGCTGCAAATATTAGCCGGTAATATGAAGTGTTGTCAGCTAAAGTCTGATGATGCAGACGACCGTAAGGACGAAGTACCCAAAAGTACCGCTAGGCCGCGCCTCTTTAGCTCAGTGGTAGAGCACTGGTCTAATAAACCAGGGGTCGTAAGTTCCATCCTCACAGGAGAAAGATGAATTTTGGAAATCAGTTGCGCGTCGTGGCCGTATAGCAAACAGAATCTGTGATGACGAACAATTAGCGACAGGCGTTTTTTTAAGAATCACTCTCAGATGCGATTAAGGCGAATGGCGCAGATAAAGCATTTGCCAAAGCGGTACAGCATAAGGTGGGACGAGGCAGTCTGAATTACATTTTATAGATGTATTTCTCACATATCTCAGAGCCTCTCGCGATATTCGTCGTCGTCGTCGCCGCCGCCGCCGCTTCTGCAGAAGTAGCAAATGGCAATCGTAGCAAATGCGGCGAGGGACGCCCTGCCTTCGATTCCGAATGCACAAAGTGTGTGGTCTTGTTTCACAGTCTATATTTGGTCGGTCTCGTCAGAGGTTGAATGTAACGAATGGGTGGGAAAGAGCAAGGGGCAGCGGCTGTGTAGAACGAAAACACAAATCCTCAGGGGTGTGAGCGTTTCGAGATGAGTCGTATACATGTAAATGTTGGTCGTCAGTGACCGTGTGGCCTAATGGATAAGGCGTCGGACTTCGGATCTGAAGATTACAGGTTTGAATGCTGTCACGCTTGTGTTTTTCCAGTTCTGAAAAAGAAACATAACGTTTTAATGTAGCAATTGAGCAGTACGAAACCGTCTGAATGTTGCTGTTGACCATTTTTTGCTTGGAGATGCTCTTGAGCTTGAAACACACACAACAAGACCGGTGTTAACTAGCGAAATTGTCGGCAGAGTGCCGACACAGCGAGTTTTGACTATCACTTGCACATCTAAAACAACGTCGGAAAGTAACTCGTTCGGCTTTTGAGTCACATAAAGTATGTGCGTTAATTTTGACGCCACTAGCTCTTCATGTTGTCATGCAATTTCTTTACCTCTCAGAAATGATTATGACATAAAAGTGAAGTACGTGACGAGTGTGACGTTAGGAAAACATTAGGCATCATGGAGAGATTCTGTATGGGACCACCCAACCCAAACGAGTACTGTGTGACGTGCTACCTGGCAGGTATTCACCGAGGTAGCCGGCTAGCTCAGTCGGTAGAGCGTCAGACTCTTAATCCCAGGGTCGTGGGTTCGAGCCAGACGCTGGGCGGAACGGAATTTTGTTCCGCTGCAAGTGTAAATTACCGTTTTTCTGATTAACGAGATTTAATGGAAATAGCAACTGTAAACTTTGCCTACGTCTCTGTCAGTCGCAAGGAAGCTGTATTTGAAGGTGAAGGTGATTTTGTAGACATGTGTGAAAGACATGTTCTGAAATGCAAGTGTTGTTGTTTGGAGAGCACATCGGTTACGTGTCAGATGTGTAGCCAAGCAGTAATTTGTCGCCATAGCTGCAAATATTAGCCGGTAATATGAAGTGTTGTCAGCTAAAGTCGGATGATGCAGACGACCGTAAGGACGAAGTACCAAAGAGTACCGCTAGGCCGCGCCTCTTTAGCTCAGTGGTAGAGCACTGGTCTAATAGACCAGGGGTCGTAAGTTCCATCCTCACAGAAGAAAGATGAATTTTGGAAATCAGTTGCGCGTCGTGGCCGTATAGCAAACAGTACCTGTGATGACGAACAATTAGCGACAGGCGTTTTTTTAAGAATCACTCTCAGATGCGATTAAGGCGAATGGCGCAGATAAAGCATTTGCCAAAGCGGTACAGCACAAGGTGGGACGAGGCAGTCTGAATTACATTTTATAGATGTATTTCTCACATATCTCAGAGCCTCTCGCGATATTCGTCGTCGTCGTCGTCGTCGTCGTCGTCGTCGCCGCCGCTTATGCAGAAGTAGCAAATGGCAATCGTAGCAAATGCGGCGAGGGACGCCCTGCCTTCGATTCCGAATGCACAAAGTGTGTGGTCTGGTTTCTCAGTCTATATTTGGTCGGTCACGTCAGAGGTTGAATGTAACGAATGGGTGGGAAAGAGCAAGGGGCAGCGGCTGTGTAGAACGAAAACACAAATCCTCAGGGGTGTGAGCGTTTCGAGATGAGTCGTATACATGTAAATGTTGGTCGTCAGTGACCGTGTGGCCTAATGGATAAGGCGTCGGACTTCGGATCTGAAGATTACAGCTTCGAATGCTGTCACGCTTGTGTTTTTCCAGTTCTGAAAAAGAAACATAACGTTTTAATGTAGCAATTGAGCAGTACGAAACCGTCTGAATGTTGCTGTTGACCATTTTTTGCTTGGAGATGCTCTTGAGCTTGAAACACACACAACAAGACCGGTGTTAACTAGCGAAATGGTCGGCAGAGTGCCGACACAGCGAGTTTTGACTATCACTTGCACATCTAAAACAACGTCGGAAAGTAACTCGTTCGGCTTTTGAGTCACATAAAGTATGTGCGTTAATTTTGACGCCACTAGCTCTGCATGTTGTCATGCAATTTCTTTACCTCTCAGAAAGGATTATGACATAAAAGTGAAGTACGTGACGAGTGTGACGTTAGGAAAACATTAGGCATCATGGAGAGATTCTGTATGGGACCACCCAACCCAAACGAGTACTGTGTGACGTGCTACCCGGCAGGTATTCACCGAGGTAGCCGGCTAGCTCAGTCGGTAGAGCGTCAGACTCTTAATCCCAGGGTCGTGGGTTCGAGCCAGACGCTGGGCGGAACGGAATTTTGTTCCGCTGCAGGTGTAAATTACCGTTTTTCTGATTAACGAGATTTAATGGAAATAGCAACTTTAAACTTTGCCTACGTCTCTGTCAGTCGCAAGGAAGCTGTATTTGAAGGTGAAGGTGATTTTGTAGACATGTGTGAAAGACATGTTCTGAAATGCAAGTGTTGTTGTTTGGAGAGCACATCGGTTACGTGTCAGATGTGTAGCCAAGCAGTAATTTGTCGACATAGCTGCAAATATTAGCCGGTAATATGAAGTGTTGTCAGCTAAAGTCTGATGATGCAGACGACCGTAAGGACGAAGTACCCAAAAGTACCGCTAGGCCGCGCCTCTTTAGCTCAGTGGTAGAGCACTGGTCTAATAAACCAGGGGTCGTAAGTTCCATCCTCACAGGAGAAAGATGAATTTTGGAAATCAGTTGCGCGTCGTGGCCGTATAGCAAACAGAATCTGTGATGACGAACAATTAGCGACAGGCGTTTTTTTAAGAATCACTCTCAGATGCGATTAAGGCGAATGGCGCAGATAAAGCATTTGCCAAAGCGGTACAGCATAAGGTGGGACGAGGCAGTCTGAATTACATTTTATAGATGTATTTCTCACATATCTCAGAGCCTCTCGCGATATTCGTCGTCGTCGTCGTCGTCGCCGCCGCTTCTGCAGAAGTAGCAAATGGCAATCGTAGCAAATGCGGCGAGGGACGCCCTGCCTTCGATTCCGAATGCACAAAGTGTGTGGTCTTGTTTCACAGTCTATATTTGGTAGGTCTCGTCACAGGTTGAATGTAACGAATGGGTGGGAAAGAGCAAGGGGCAGCGGCTGTGTAGAACGAAAACACAAATCCTCAGGGGTGTGAGCGTTTCGAGATGAGTCGTATACATGTAAATGTTGGTCGTCAGTGACCGTGTGGCCTAATGGATAAGGCGTCGGACTTCGGATCTGAAGATTACAGGTTCGAATGCTGTCACGCTTGTGTTTTTCCAGTTCTGAAAAAGAAACATAACGTTTTAATGTAGCAATTGAGCAGTACGAAACCGTCTGAATGTTGCTGTTGACCATTTTTTGCTTGGAGATGCTCTTGAGCTTGAAACACACACAACAAGACCGGTGTTAACTAGCGAAATGGTCGGCAGAGTGCTGACACAGCTAGTTTTGACTATCACTTGCACATCTAAAACAACGTCGGAAAGTAACTCGTTCGGCTTTTGAGTCACATAAAGTATGTGCGTTAATTTTGACGCCACTAGCTCTGCATGTTGTCATGCAATTTCTTTACCTCTCAGAAAGGATTATGACATAAAAGTGAAGTACGTGACGAGTGTGACGTTAGGAAAACATTAGGCATCATGGAGAGATTCTGTATGGGACCACCCAACCCAAACGAGTACTGTGTGACGTGCTACCCGGCAGGTATTCACCGAGGTAGCCGGCTAGCTCAGTCGGTAGAGCGTCAGACTCTTAATCCCAGGGTCGTGGGTTCGAGCCAGACGCTGGGCGGAACGGAATTTTGTTCCGCTGCAAGTGTAAATTACCGTTTTTCTGATTAACGAGATTTAATGGAAATAGCAACTGTAAACTTTGCCTACGTCTCTGTCAGTCGCAAGGAAGCTGTATTTGAAGGTGAAGGTGATTTTGTAGACATGTGTGAAAGACATGTTCTGAAATGCAAGTGTTGTTGTTTGGAGAGCACATCGGTTACGTGTCAGATGTGTAGCCAAGCAGTAATTTGTCGCCATAGCTGCAAATATTAGCCGGTAATATGAAGTGTTGTCAGCTAAAGTCGGATGATGCAGACGACCGTAAGGACGAAGTACCAAAGAGTACCGCTAGGCCGCGCCTCTTTAGCTCAGTGGTAGAGCACTGGTCTAATAGACCAGGGGTCGTAAGTTCCATCCTCACAGAAGAAAGATGAATTTTGGAAATCAGTTGCGCGTCGTGGCCGTATAGCAAACAGTACCTGTGATGACGAACAATTAGCGACAGGCGTTTTTTTAAGAATCACTCTCAGATGCGATTAAGGCGAATGGCGCAGATAAAGCATTTGCCAAAGCGGTACAGCACAAGGTGGGACGAGGCAGTCTGAATTACATTTTATAGATGTATTTCTCACATATCTCAGAGCCTCTCGCGATATTCGTCGTCGTCGTCGTCGTCGTCGTCGTCGTCGCCGCCGCTTATGCAGAAGTAGCAAATGGCAATCGTAGCAAATGCGGCGAGGGACGCCCTGCCTTCGATTCCGAATGCACAAAGTGTGTGGTCTGGTTTCTCAGTCTATATTTGGTCGGTCACGTCAGAGGTTGAATGTAACGAATGGGTGGGAAAGAGCAAGGGGCAGCGGCTGTGTAGAACGAAAACACAAATCCTCAGGGGTGTGAGCGTTTCGAGATGAGTCGTATACATGTAAATGTTGGTCGTCAGTGACCGTGTGGCCTAATGGATAAGGCGTCGGACTTCGGATCTGAAGATTACAGCTTCGAATGCTGTCACGCTTGTGTTTTTCCAGTTCTGAAAAAGAAACATAACGTTTTAATGTAGCAATTGAGCAGTACGAAACCGTCTGAATGTTGCTGTTGACCATTTTTTGCTTGGAGATGCTCTTGAGCTTGAAACACACACAACAAGACCGGTGTTAACTAGCGAAATGGTCGGCAGAGTGCCGACACAGCGAGTTTTGACTATCACTTGCACATCTAAAACAACGTCGGAAAGTAACTCGTTCGGCTTTTGAGTCACATAAAGTATGTGCGTTAATTTTGACGCCACTAGCTCTGCATGTTGTCATGCAATTTCTTTACCTCTCAGAAAGGATTATGACATAAAAGTGAAGTACGTGACGAGTGTGACGTTAGGAAAACATTAGGCATCATGGAGAGATTCTGTATGGGACCACCCAACCCAAACGAGTACTGTGTGACGTGCTACCCGGCAGGTATTCACCGAGGTAGCCGGCTAGCTCAGTCGGTAGAGCGTCAGACTCTTAATCCCAGGGTCGTGGGTTCGAGCCAGACGCTGGGCGGAACGGAATTTTGTTCCGCTGCAGGTGTAAATTACCGTTTTTCTGATTAACGAGATTTAATGGAAATAGCAACTTTAAACTTTGCCTACGTCTCTGTCAGTCGCAAGGAAGCTGTATTTGAAGGTGAAGGTGATTTTGTAGACATGTGTGAAAGACATGTTCTGAAATGCAAGTGTTGTTGTTTGGAGAGCACATCGGTTACGTGTCAGATGTGTAGCCAAGCAGTAATTTGTCGACATAGCTGCAAATATTAGCCGGTAATATGAAGTGTTGTCAGCTAAAGTCTGATGATGCAGACGACCGTAAGGACGAAGTACCCAAAAGTACCGCTAGGCCGCGCCTCTTTAGCTCAGTGGTAGAGCACTGGTCTAATAAACCAGGGGTCGTAAGTTCCATCCTCACAGGAGAAAGATGAATTTTGGAAATCAGTTGCGCGTCGTGGCCGTATAGCAAACAGAATCTGTGATGACGAACAATTAGCGACAGGCGTTTTTTTAAGAATCACTCTCAGATGCGATTAAGGCGAATGGCGCAGATAAAGCATTTGCCAAAGCGGTACAGCATAAGGTGGGACGAGGCAGTCTGAATTACATTTTATAGATGTATTTCTCACATATCTCAGAGCCTCTCGCGATATTCGTCGTCGTCGTCGTCGTCGCCGCCGCTTCTGCAGAAGTAGCAAATGGCAATCGTAGCAAATGCGGCGAGGGACGCCCTGCCTTCGATTCCGAATGCACAAAGTGTGTGGTCTTGTTTCACAGTCTATATTTGGTAGGTCTCGTCACAGGTTGAATGTAACGAATGGGTGGGAAAGAGCAAGGGGCAGCGGCTGTGTAGAACGAAAACACAAATCCTCAGGGGTGTGAGCGTTTCGAGATGAGTCGTATACATGTAAATGTTGGTCGTCAGTGACCGTGTGGCCTAATGGATAAGGCGTCGGACTTCGGATCTGAAGATTACAGGTTCGAATGCTGTCACGCTTGTGTTTTTCCAGTTCTGAAAAAGAAACATAACGTTTTAATGTAGCAATTGAGCAGTACGAAACCGTCTGAATGTTGCTGTTGACCATTTTTTGCTTGGAGATGCTCTTGAGCTTGAAACACACACAACAAGACCGGTGTTAACTAGCGAAATGGTCGGCAGAGTGCTGACACAGCGAGTTTTGACTATCACTTGCACATCTAAAACAACGTCGGAAAGTAACTCGTTCGGCTTTTGAGTCACATAAAGTATGTGCGTTAATTTTGACGCCACTAGCTCTGCATGTTGTCATGCAATTTCTTTACCTCTCAGAAAGGATTATGACATAAAAGTGAAGTACGTGACGAGTGTGACGTTAGGAAAACATTAGGCATCATGGAGAGATTCTGTATGGGACCACCCAACCCAAACGAGTACTGTGTGACGTGCTACCCGGCAGGTATTCACCGAGGTAGCCGGCTAGCTCAGTCGGTAGAGCGTCAGACTCTTAATCCCAGGGTCGTGGGTTCGAGCCAGACGCTGGGCGGAACGGAATTTTGTTCCGCTGCAGGTGTAAATTACCGTTTTTCTGATTAACGAGATTTAATGGAAATAGCAACTTTAAACTTTGCCTACGTCTCTGTCAGTCGCAAGGAAGCTGTATTTGAAGGTGAAGGTGATTTTGTAGACATGTGTGAAAGACATGTTCTGAAATGCAAGTGTTGTTGTTTGGAGAGCACATCGGTTACGTGTCAGATGTGTAGCCAAGCAGTAATTTGTCGACATAGCTGCAAATATTAGCCGGTAATATGAAGTGTTGTCAGCTAAAGTCTGATGATGCAGACGACCGTAAGGACGAAGTACCCAAAAGTACCGCTAGGCCGCGCCTCTTTAGCTCAGTGGTAGAGCACTGGTCTAATAAACCAGGGGTCGTAAGTTCCATCCTCACAGGAGAAAGATGAATTTTGGAAATCAGTTGCGCGTCGTGGCCGTATAGCAAACAGAATCTGTGATGACGAACAATTAGCGACAGGCGTTTTTTTAAGAATCACTCTCAGATGCGATTAAGGCGAATGGCGCAGATAAAGCATTTGCCAAAGCGGTACAGCATAAGGTGGGACGAGGCAGTCTGAATTACATTTTATAGATGTATTTCTCACATATCTCAGAGCCTCTCGCGATATTCGTCGTCGTCGTCGTCGTCGCCGCCGCTTCTGCAGAAGTAGCAAATGGCAATCGTAGCAAATGCGGCGAGGGACGCCCTGCCTTCGATTCCGAATGCACAAAGTGTGTGGTCTTGTTTCACAGTCTATATTTGGTAGGTCTCGTCACAGGTTGAATGTAACGAATGGGTGGGAAAGAGCAAGGGGCAGCGGCTGTGTAGAACGAAAACACAAATCCTCAGGGGTGTGAGCGTTTCGAGATGAGTCGTATACATGTAAATGTTGGTCGTCAGTGACCGTGTGGCCTAATGGATAAGGCGTCGGACTTCCGATCTGAAGATTACGGGTTCGAATGCTGTCACGCTTGTGTTTTTCCAGTTCTGAAAAAGAAACATAACGTTTTAATGTAGCAATTGAGCAGTACGAAACCGTCTGAATGTTGCTGTTGACCATTTTTTGCTTGGAGATGCACTTGAGCTTGAAACACACACAACAAGACCGGTGTTAACTAGCGAAATGGTCGGCAGAGTGCCGACACAGCGAGTTTTGACTATCACTTGCACATCTAAAACAACGTCGGAAGGTAACTCGTTCGGCTTTTGAGCCACATAAAGTACGTGCGTTAATTTTGACGCCACTAGCTCTGCATGTTGTCATGCAATTTCTTTACCTCTCAGAAATGATTATGACATAAAAGTGAAGTACGTGACGAGTGTGACGTTAGGAAAACATTAGGCATCATGGAGAGATTCTGTATGGGACCACCCAACCCAAACGAGTACTGTGTGACGTGCTACCCGGCAGGTATTCACCGAGGTAGCCGGCTAGCTCAGTCGGTAGAGCGTCAGACTCTTAATCCCAGGGTCGTGGGTTCGAGCCAGACGCTGGGCGGAACGGAGTTTTGTTCCGCTGCAGGTGTAAATTACCGTTTTTCTGATTAACGAGATTTAATGGAAATAGCAACTTTAAACTTTGCCTACGTCTCTGTCAGTCGCAAGGAAGCTGTATTTGAAGGTGAAGGTGATTTTGTAGACATGTGTGAAAGACATGTTCTGAAATGCAAGTGTTGTTGTTTGGAGAGCACATCGGTTACGTGTCAGATGTGTAGCCAAGCAGTAATTTGTCGCCATAGCTGCAAATATTAGCCGGTAATATGAAGTGTTGTCAGCTAAAGTCTGATGATGCAGACGACCGTAAGGACGAAGTACCCAAAAGTACCGCTAGGCCGCGCCTCTTTAGCTCAGTGGTAGAGCACTGGTCTAATAAACCAGGGGTCGTAAGTTCCATCCTCACAGGAGAATGTTGAATTTTGGAAATCAGTTGCGCGTCGTGGCCGTATAGCAAACAGAATCTGTGATGACGAACAATTAGCGATAGGCGTTTTTTTAAGAATCACTCTCAGATGCGATTAAGGCGAATGGCGCAGATAAAGCATTTGCCAAAGCGGTACAGCATAAGGTGGGACGAGGCAGTCTGAATTACATTTTATAGATGTATTTCTCACTTTTCTCAGAGCCTTTCGCGATATTCGTCGTCGTCGTCGTCGTCGTCGTCGTCGTCGTCGTCGTCGTCGTCGCCGCCGCTTCTGCAGAAGTAGCAAATGGCAATCGTAGCAAATGCGGCGAGGGACGCCCTGCCTTCGATTCCGAATGCACAAAGTGTGTGGTCTTGTTTCACAGTCTATATTTGGTCGGTCTCGTCACAGGTTGAATGTAACGAATGGGTGGGAAAGAGCAAGGGGCAGCGGCTGTGTAGAACGAAAACACAAATCCTCAGGGGTGTGAGCGTTTCGAGATGAGTCGTATACATGTAAATGTTGGTCGTCAGTGACCGTGTGGCCTAATGGATAAGGCGTCGGACTTCGGATCTGAAGATTACAGGTTCGAATGCTGTCACGCTTGTGTTTTTCCAGTTCTGAAAAAGAAACATAACGTTTTAATGTAGCAATTGAGCAGTACGAAACCGTCTGAATGTTGCTGTTGACCATTTTTTGCTTGGAGATGCTCTTGAGCTTGAAACACACACAACAAGACCGGTGTTAACTAGCGAAATGGTCGGCAGAGTGCCGACACAGCGAGTTTTGACTATCACTTGCACATCTAAAACAACGTCGGAAAGTAACTCGTTCGGCTTTTGAGTCACATAAAGTATGTGCGTTAATTTTGACGCCACTAGCTCTGCATGTTGTCATGCAATTTCTTTACCTCTCAGAAAGGATTATGACATAAAAGTGAAGTACGTGACGAGTGTGACGTTAGGAAAACATTAGGCATCATGGAGAGATTCTGTATGGGACCACCCAACCCAAACGAGTACTGTGTGACGTGCTACCCGGCAGGTATTCACCGAGGTAGCCGGCTAGCTCAGTCGGTAGAGCGTCAGACTCTTAATCCCAGGGTCGTGGGTTCGAGCCAGACGCTGGGCGGAACGGAATTTTGTTCCGCTGCAGGTGTAAATTACCGTTTTTCTGATTAACGAGATTTAATGGAAATAGCAACTTTAAACTTTGCCTACGTCTCTGTCAGTCGCAAGGAAGCTGTATTTGAAGGTGAAGGTGATTTTGTAGACATGTGTGAAAGACATGTTCTGAAATGCAAGTGTTGTTGTTTGGAGAGCACATCGGTTACGTGTCAGATGTGTAGCCAAGCAGTAATTTGTCGACATAGCTGCAAATATTAGCCGGTAATATGAAGTGTTGTCAGCTAAAGTCTGATGATGCAGACGACCGTAAGGACGAAGTACCCAAAAGTACCGCTAGGCCGCGCCTCTTTAGCTCAGTGGTAGAGCACTGGTCTAATAAACCAGGGGTCGTAAGTTCCATCCTCACAGGAGAAAGATGAATTTTGGAAATCAGTTGCGCGTCGTGGCCGTATAGCAAACAGAATCTGTGATGACGAACAATTAGCGACAGGCGTTTTTTTAAGAATCACTCTCAGATGCGATTAAGGCGAATGGCGCAGATAAAGCATTTGCCAAAGCGGTACAGCATAAGGTGGGACGAGGCAGTCTGAATTACATTTTATAGATGTATTTCTCACATATCTCAGAGCCTCTCGCGATATTCGTCGTCGTCGTCGTCGTCGCCGCCGCTTCTGCAGAAGTAGCAAATGGCAATCGTAGCAAATGCGGCGAGGGACGCCCTGCCTTCGATTCCGAATGCACAAAGTGTGTGGTCTTGTTTCACAGTCTATATTTGGTCGGTCTCGTCACAGGTTGAATGTAACGAATGGGTGGGAAAGAGCAAGGGGCAGCGGCTGTGTAGAACGAAAACACAAATCCTCAGGGGTGTGAGCGTTTCGAGATGAGTCGTATACATGTAAATGTTGGTCGTCAGTGACCGTGTGGCCTAATGGATAAGGCGTCGGACTTCGGATCTGAAGATTACAGGTTCGAATGCTGTCACGCTTGTGTTTTTCCAGTTCTGAAAAAGAAACATAACGTTTTAATGTAGCAATTGAGCAGTACGAAACCGTCTGAATGTTGCTGTTGACCATTTTTTGCTTGGAGATGCTCTTGAGCTTGAAACACACACAACAAGACCGGTGTTAACTAGCGAAATGGTCGGCAGAGTGCCGACACAGCGAGTTTTGACTATCACTTGCACATCTAAAACAACGTCGGAAAGTAACTCGTTCGGCTTTTGAGTCACATAAAGTATGTGCGTTAATTTTGACGCCACTAGCTCTGCATGTTGTCATGCAATTTCTTTACCTCTCAGAAAGGATTATGACATAAAAGTGAAGTACGTGACGAGTGTGACGTTAGGAAAACATTAGGCATCATGGAGAGATTCTGTATGGGACCACCCAACCCAAACGAGTACTGTGTGACGTGCTACCCGGCAGGTATTCACCGAGGTAGCCGGCTAGCTCAGTCGGTAGAGCGTCAGACTCTTAATCCCAGGGTCGTGGGTTCGAGCCAGACGCTGGGCGGAACGGAATTTTGTTCCGCTGCAGGTGTAAATTACCGTTTTTCTGATTAACGAGATTTAATGGAAATAGCAACTTTAAACTTTGCCTACGTCTCTGTCAGTCGCAAGGAAGCTGTATTTGAAGGTGAAGGTGATTTTGTAGACATGTGTGAAAGACATGTTCTGAAATGCAAGTGTTGTTGTTTGGAGAGCACATCGGTTACGTGTCAGATGTGTAGCCAAGCAGTAATTTGTCGACATAGCTGCAAATATTAGCCGGTAATATGAAGTGTTGTCAGCTAAAGTCTGATGATGCAGACGACCGTAAGGACGAAGTACCCAAAAGTACCGCTAGGCCGCGCCTCTTTAGCTCAGTGGTAGAGCACTGGTCTAATAAACCAGGGGTCGTAAGTTCCATCCTCACAGGAGAAAGATGAATTTTGGAAATCAGTTGCGCGTCGTGGCCGTATAGCAAACAGAATCTGTGATGACGAACAATTAGCGACAGGCGTTTTTTTAAGAATCACTCTCAGATGCGATTAAGGCGAATGGCGCAGATAAAGCATTTGCCAAAGCGGTACAGCATAAGGTGGGACGAGGCAGTCTGAATTACATTTTATAGATGTATTTCTCACATATCTCAGAGCCTCTCGCGATATTCGTCGTCGTCGTCGTCGTCGCCGCCGCTTCTGCAGAAGTAGCAAATGGCAATCGTAGCAAATGCGGCGAGGGACGCCCTGCCTTCGATTCCGAATGCACAAAGTGTGTGGTCTTGTTTCACAGTCTATATTTGGTCGGTCTCGTCACAGGTTGAATGTAACGAATGGGTGGGAAAGAGCAAGGGGCAGCGGCTGTGTAGAACGAAAACACAAATCCTCAGGGGTGTGAGCGTTTCGAGATGAGTCGTATACATGTAAATGTTGGTCGTCAGTGACCGTGTGGCCTAATGGATAAGGCGTCGGACTTCGGATCTGAAGATTACAGGTTCGAATGCTGTCACGCTTGTGTTTTTCCAGTTCTGAAAAAGAAACATAACGTTTTAATGTAGCAATTGAGCAGTACGAAACCGTCTGAATGTTGCTGTTGACCATTTTTTGCTTGGAGATGCTCTTGAGCTTGAAACACACACAACAAGACCGGTGTTAACTAGCGAAATGGTCGGCAGAGTGCCGACACAGCGAGTTTTGACTATCACTTGCACATCTAAAACAACGTCGGAAAGTAACTCGTTCGGCTTTTGAGTCACATAAAGTATGTGCGTTAATTTTGACGCCACTAGCTCTGCATGTTGTCATGCAATTTCTTTACCTCTCAGAAAGGATTATGACATAAAAGTGAAGTACGTGACGAGTGTGACGTTAGGAAAACATTAGGCATCATGGAGAGATTCTGTATGGGACCACCCAACCCAAACGAGTACTGTGTGACGTGCTACCCGGCAGGTATTCACCGAGGTAGCCGGCTAGCTCAGTCGGTAGAGCGTCAGACTCTTAATCCCAGGGTCGTGGGTTCGAGCCAGACGCTGGGCGGAACGGAATTTTGTTCCGCTGCAGGTGTAAATTACCGTTTTTCTGATTAACGAGATTTAATGGAAATAGCAACTTTAAACTTTGCCTACGTCTCTGTCAGTCGCAAGGAAGCTGTATTTGAAGGTGAAGGTGATTTTGTAGACATGTGTGAAAGACA
Source organism: Schistocerca gregaria (assembly GCF_023897955.1). NCBI lineage: Eukaryota > Metazoa > Arthropoda > Insecta > Orthoptera > Acrididae > Schistocerca > Schistocerca gregaria. Next base: position 274,080 of record NW_026062033.1, on the reverse strand, counting down.
TGTTCTGAAATGCAAGTGTTGTTGTTTGGAGAGCACATCGGTTACGTGTCAGATGTGTAGCCAAGCAGTAATTTGTCGACATAGCTGCAAATATTAGCCGGTAATATGAAGTGTTGTCAGCTAAAGTCTGATGATGCAGACGACCGTAAGGACGAAGTACCCAAAAGTACCGCTAGGCCGCGCCTCTTTAGCTCAGTGGTAGAGCACTGGTCTAATAAACCAGGGGTCGTAAGTTCCATCCTCACAGGAGAAAGATGAATTTTGGAAATCAGTTGCGCGTCGTGGCCGTATAGCAAACAGAATCTGTGATGACGAACAATTAGCGACAGGCGTTTTTTTAAGAATCACTCTCAGATGCGATTAAGGCGAATGGCGCAGATAAAGCATTTGCCAAAGCGGTACAGCATAAGGTGGGACGAGGCAGTCTGAATTACATTTTATAGATGTATTTCTCACATATCTCAGAGCCTTTCGCGATATTCGTCGTCGTCGTCGTCGTCGTCGTCGTCGTCGTCGTCGCCGCCGCCGCTTCTGCAGAAGTAGCAAATGGCAATCGTAGCAAATGCGGCGAGGGACGCCCTGCCTTCGATTCCGAATGCACAAAGTGTGTGGTCTGGTTTCACAGTCTATATTTGGTCGGTCTCGTCACAGGTTGAATGTAACGAATGGGTGGGAAAGAGCAAGGGGCAGCGGCTGTGTAGAACGAAAACACAAATCCTCAGGGGTGTGAGCGTTTCGAGATGAGTCGTATACATGTAAATGTTGGTCGTCAGTGACCGTGTGGCCTAATGGATAAGGCGTCGGACTTCGGATCTGAAGATTACAGGTTCGAATGCTGTCACGCTTGTGTTTTTCCAGTTCTGAAAAAGAAACATAACGTTTTAATGTAGCAATTGAGCAGTACGAAACCGTCTGAATGTTGCTGTTGACCATTTTTTGCTTGGAGATGCTCTTGAGCTTGAAACACACACAACAAGACCGGTGTTAACTAGCGAAATGGTCGGCAGAGTGCCGACACAGCGAGTTTTGACTATCACTTGCACATCTAAAACAACGTCGGAAAGTAACTCGTTCGGCTTTTGAGTCACATAAAGTACGTGCGTTAATTTTGAAGCCACTAGCTCTGCATGTTGTCATGCAATTTCTTTACCTCTCAGAAATGATTATGACATAAAAGTGAAGTACGTGACGAGTGTGACGTTAGGAAAACATTAGGCATCATGGAGAGATTCTGTATGGGACCACCCAACCCAAACGAGTACTGTGTGACGTGCTACCTGGCAGGTATTCACCGAGGTAGCCGGCTAGCTCAGTCGGTAGAGCGTCAGACTCTTAATCCCAGGGTCGTGGGTTCGAGCCAGACGCTGGGCGGAACGGAATTTTGTTCCGCTGCAAGTGTAAATTACCGTTTTTCTAATTAACGAGATTTAATGGAAATAGCTACTTTAAACTTTGCCTACGTCTCTGTCAGTCGCAAGGAAGCTGTATTTGAAGGTGAAGGTGATTTTGTAGACATGTGTGAAAGACATGTTCTGAAATGCAAGTGTTGTTGTTTGGAGAGCACATCGGTTACGTGTCAGATGTGTAGCCAAGCAGTAATTTGTCGCCATAGCTGCAAATATTAGCCGGTAATATGAAGTGTTGTCAGCTAAAGTCGGATGATGCAGACGACCGTAAGGACGAAGTACCCAAGAGTACCGCTAGGCCGCGCCTCTTTAGCTCAGTGGTAGAGCACTGGTCTAATAAACCAGGGGTCGTAAGTTCCATCCTCACAGAAGAAAGATGAATTTTGGAAATCAGTTGCGCGTCGTGGCCGTATAGCAAACAGTACCTGTGATGACGAACAATTAGCGACAGGCGTTTTTTTAAGAATCACTCTCAGATGCGATTAAGGCGAATGGCGCAGATAAAGCATTTGCCAAAGCGGTACAGCATAAGGTGGGACGAGGCAGTCTGAATTACATTTTATAGATGTATTTCTCACATATCTCAGAGCCTCTCGCGATATTCGTCGTCGTCGTCGTCGTCGTCGTCGTCGTCGTCGCCGCCGCTTCTGCAGATGTAGCAAATGGCAATCGTAGCAAATGCGGCGAGGGACGCCCTGCCTTCGATTCCGAATGCACAAAGTGTGTGGTCTGGTTTCTCAGTCTATATTTGGTCGGTCACGTCATAGGTTGAATGCAACGAATGGGTGGGAAAGAGCAAGGGGCAGCGGCTGTGTAGAACGATAACACAAATCCTCAGGGGTGTGAGCGTTTCGAGATGAGTCGTATACATGTAAATGTTGGTCGTCAGTGACCGTGTGGCCTAATGGATAAGGCGTCGGACTTCGGATCTGAAGATTACAGGTTCGAATGCTGTCACGCTTGTGTTTTTCCAGTTCTGAAAAAGAAACAACGTTTTAATGTAGCAATTGAGCAGTACGAAACCGTCTGAATGTTGCTGTTGACCATTTTTTGCTTGGAGATGCTCTTGAGCTTGAAACACACACAACAAGACCGGTGTTAACTAGCGAAATGGTCGGCAGAGTGCCGACACAGCGAGTTTTGACTATCACTTGCACATCTAAAACAACGTCGGAAAGTAACTCGTTCGGCTTTTGAGTCACATAAAGTATGTGCGTTAATTTTGACGCCACTAGCTCTGCATGTTGTCATGCAATTTCTTTACCTCTCAGAAATGATTATGACATAAAAGTGAAGTACGTGACGAGTGTGACGTTAGGAAAACATTAGGCATCATGGAGAGATTCTGTATGGGACCACCCAACCCAAACGAGTACTGTGTGACGTGCTACCAGGCAGGTATTCACCGAGGTAGCTGGCTAGCTCAGTCGGTAGAGCGTCAGACTCTTAATCCCAGGGTCGTGGGTTCGAGCCAGACGCTGGGCGGAACGGAATTTTGTTCCGCTGCAGGTGTAAATTACCGTTTTTCTGATTAACGAGATTTAATGGAAATAGCAACTTTAAACTTTGCCTACGTCTCTGTCAGTCGCAAGGAAGCTGTATTTGAAGGTGAAGGTGATTTTGTAGACATGTGTGAAAGACATGTTCTGAAATGCAAGTGTTGTTGTTTGGAGAGCACATCGGTTACGTGTCAGATGTGTAGCCAAGCAGTAATTTGTCGCCATAGCTGCAAATATTAGCCGGTAATATGAAGTGTTGTCAGCTAAAGTCTGATGATGCAGACGACCGTAAGGACGAAGTACCCAAGAGTACCGCTAGGCCGCGCCTCTTTAGCTCAGTGGTAGAGCACTGGTCTAATAAACCAGGGGTCGTAAGTTCCATCCTCACAGGAGAAAGATGAATTTTGGAAATCAGTTGCGCCTCGTGGCCGTATAGCAAACAGAACCTGTGATGACGAACAATTAGCGACAGGCGTTTTTTTAAGAATCACTCTCAGATGCGATTAAGGCGAATGGCGCAGATAAAGCATTTGCCAAAGCGGTACAGCATAAGGTGGGACGAGGCAGTCTGAATTACATTTTATAGATGTATTTCTCACATATCTCAGAGCCTCTCGCGATATTCGTCGTCGTCGCCGCCGCCGCCGCCGCTTCTGCAGAAGTAGCAAATGGCAATCGTAGCAAATGCGGCGAGGGACGCCCTGCCTTCGATTCCGAATGCACAAAGTGTGTGGTCTGGTTTCTCAGTCTATATTTGGTCGGTCATGTCAGAGGTTGAATGTAACGAATGGGTGGGAAAGAGCAAGGGGCAGCGGCTGTGTAGAACGAAAACACAAATCCTCAGGGGTGTGAGCGTTTCGAGATGAGTCGTATACATGTAAATGTTGGTCGTCAGTGACCGTGTGGCCTAATGGATAAGGCGTCGGACTTCGGATCTGAAGATTACGGGTTCGAATGCTGTCACGCTTGTGTTTTTCCAGTTCTGAAAAAGAAACATAACGTTTTAATGTAGCAATTGAGCAGTACGAAACCGTCTGAATGTTGCTGTTGACCATTTTTTGCTTGGAGATGCACTTGAGCTTGAAACACACACAACAAGACCGGTGTTAACTAGCGAAATGGTCGGCAGAGTGCCGACACAGCGAGTTTTGACTATCACTTGCACATCTAAAACAACGTCGGAAAGTAACTCGTTCGGCTTTTGAGTCACATAAAGTATGTGTGTTAATTTTGACGCCACTAGCTCTGCATGTTGTCATGCAATTTCTTTACCTCTCAGAAATGATTATGACATAAAAGTGAAGTACGTGACGAGTGTGACGTTAGGAAAACATTAGGCATCATGGAGAGATTCTGTATGGGACCACCCAACCCAAACGAGTACTGTGTGACGTGCTAACCGGCAGGTATTCACCGAGGTAGCCGGCTAACTCAGTCGGTAGAGCGTCAGACTCTTAATCCCAGGGTCGTGGGTTCGAGCCAGACGCTGGGCGGAACGGAATTTTGTTCCGCTGCAAGTGTAAATTACCGTTTTTCTGATTACGAGATTTAATGGAAATAGCAACTTTAAACTTTGCCTACGTCTCTGTCAGTCGCAAGGAAGCTGTATTTGAAGGTGAAGGTGATTTTGTAGACATGTGTGAAAGACATGTTCTGAAATGCAAGTGTTGTTGTTTGGAGAGCACATCGGTTACGTGTCAGATGTGTAGCCAAGCAGTAATTTGTCGCCATAGCTGCAAATATTAGCCGGTAATATGAAGTGTTGTCAGCTAAAGTCGGATGATGCAGACGACCGTAAGGACGAAGTACCCAAGAGTACCGCTAAGCCGAGCCTCTTTAGCTCAGTGGTAGAGCACTGGTCTAATAAACCAGGGGTCGTAAGTTCCATCCTCACAGAAGAAAGATGAATTTTGGAAATCAGTTGCGCGTCGTGGCCGTATAGCAAACAGTACCTGTGATGACGAACAATTAGCGACAGGCGTTTTTTTAAGAATCACTCTCAGATGCGATTAAGGCGAATGGCGCAGATAAAGCATTTGCCAAAGCGGTACAGCATAAGGTGGGACGAGGCAGTCTGAATTACATTTTATAGATGTATTTCTCACATATCTCAGAGCCTCTCGCGATATTCGTCGTCGTCGTCGTCGTCGTCGTCGTCGTCGTCGCCGCCGCTTCTGCAGAAGTAGCAAATGGCAATCGTAGCAAATGCGGCGAGGGACGCCCTGCCTTCGATTCCGAATGCACAAAGTGTGTGGTCTGGTTTCTCAGTCTATATTTGGTCGGTCACGTCACAGGTTGAATGTAACGAATGGGTGGGAAAGAGCAAGGGGCAGCGGCTGTGTAGAACGAAAACACAAATCCTCAGGGGTGTGAGCGTTTCGAGATGAGTCGTATACATGTAAATGTTGGTCGTCAGTGACCGTGTGGCCTAATGGATAAGGCGTCGGACTTCGGATCTGAAGATTACAGGTTCGAATGCTGTCACGCTTGTGTTTTTCCAGTTCTGAAAAAGAAACATAACGTTTTAATGTAGCAATTGAGCAGTACGAAACCGTCTGAATGTTGCTGCTGACCATTTTTTGCTTGGAGATGCACTTGAGCTTGAAACACACACAACAAGACCGGTGTTAACTAGCGAAATGGTCGGCAGAGTGCCGACACAGCGAGTTTTGACTATCACTTGCACATCTAAAACAACGTCGGAAAGTAACTCGTTCGGCTTTTGAGTCACATAAAGTACGTGCGTTAATTTTGACGCCACTAGCTCTGCATGTTGTCATGCAATTTCTTTACCTCTCAGAAATGATTATGACATAAAAGTGAAGTACGTGACGAGTGTGACGTTAGGAAAACATTAGGCATCATGGAGAGATTCTGTATGGGACCACCCAACCCAAACGAGTACTGTGTGACGTGCTACCCGGCAGGTATTCATCGAGGTAGCCGGCTAGCTCAGTCGGTAGAGCGTCAGACTCTTAATCCCAGGGTCGTGGGTTCGAGCCAGACGCTGGTCGGAACGGAATTTTGTTCCGCTGCAAGTGTAAATTACCGTTTTTCTAATTAACGAGATTTAATGGAAATAGCAACTTTAAACTTTGCCTACGTCTCTGTCAGTCGCAAGGAAGCTGTATTTGAAGGTGAAGGTGATTTTGTAGACATGTGTGAAAGACATGTTCTGAAATGCAAGTGTTGTTGTTTGGAGAGCACATCGGTTACGTGTCAGATGTGTAGCCAAGCAGTAATTTGTCGACATAGCTGCAAATATTAGCCGGTAATATGAAGTGTTGTCAGCTAAAGTCGGATGATGCAGACGACCGTAAGGACGAAGTACCCAAGAGTACCGCTAGGCCGCGCCTCTTTAGCTCAGTGGTAGAGCACTGGTCTAATAAACCAGGGGTCGTAAGTTCCATCCTCACAGAAGAAAGATGAATTTTGGAAATCAGTTGCGCGTCGTGGCCGTATAGCAAACAGTACCTGTGATGACGAACAATTAGCGACAGGCGTTTTTTTAAGAATCACTCTCAGATGCGATTAAGGCGAATGGCGCAGATAAAGCATTTGCCAAAGCGGTACAGCATAAGGTGGGACGAGGCAGTCTGAATTACATTTTATAGATGTATTTATCACATATCTCAGAGCCTCTCGCGATATTCGTCGTCGTCGTCGTCGTCGTCGTCGTCGTCGTCGTCGTCGCCGCCGCTTCTGCAGATGTAGCAAATGGCAATCGTAGCAAATGCGGCGAGGGACGCCCTGCCTTCGATTCCGAATGCACAAAGTGTGTGGTCTGGTTTCTCAGTCTATATTTGGTCGGTCACGTCAGAGGTTGAATGTAACGAATGGGTGGGGAAGAGCAAGGGGCAGCAGCTGTGTAGAACGAAAACACAAATCCTCAGGGGTGTGAGCGTTTCGAGATGAGTCGTATACATGTAAATGTTGGTCGTCAGTGACCGTGTGGCCTAATGGATAAGGCGTCGGACTTCGGATCTGAAGATTACGGGTTCGAATGCTGTCACGCTTGTGTTTTTCCAGTTCTGAAAAAGAAACATAACGTTTTAATGTAGCAATTGAGCAGTACGAAACCGTCTGAATGTTGCTGTTGACCATTTTTTGCTTGGAGATGCACTTGAGCTTGAAACACACACAACAAGACCGGTGTTAACTAGCGAAATGGTCGGCAGAGTGCCGACACAGCGAGTTTTGACTATCACTTGCACATCTAAAACAACGTCGGAAAGTAACTCGTTCGGCTTTTGAGTCACATAAAGTATGTGCGTTAATTTTGACGCCACTAGCTCTGCATGTTGTCATGCAATTTCTTTACCTCTCAGAAATGATTATGACATAAAAGTGAAGTACGTGACGAGTGTGACGTTAGGAAAACATTAGGCATCATGGAGAGATTCTGTATGGGACCACCCAACCCAAACGAGTACTGTGTGACGTGCTAACCGGCAGGTATTCACCGAGGTAGCCGGCTAACTCAGTCGGTAGAGCGTCAGACTCTTAATCCCAGGGTCGTGGGTTCGAGCCAGACGCTGGGCGGAACGGAATTTTGTTCCGCTGCAAGTGTAAATTACCGTTTTTCTGATTACGAGATTTAATGGAAATAGCAACTTTAAACTTTGCCTACGTCTCTGTCAGTCGCAAGGAAGCTGTATTTGAAGGTGAAGGTGATTTTGTAGACATGTGTGAAAGACATGTTCTGAAATGCAAGTGTTGTTGTTTGGAGAGCACATCGGTTACGTGTCAGATGTGTAGCCAAGCAGTAATTTGTCGACATAGCTGCAAATATTAGCCGGTAATATGAAGTGTTGTCAGCTAAAGTCGGATGATGCAGACGACCGTAAGGACGAAGTACCCAAGAGTACCGCTAGGCCGCGCCTCTTTAGCTCAGTGGTAGAGCACTGGTCTAATAAACCAGGGGTCGTAAGTTCCATCCTCACAGAAGAAAGATGAATTTTGGAAATCAGTTGCGCGTCGTGGCCGTATAGCAAACAGTACCTGTGATGACGAACAATTAGCGACAGGCGTTTTTTTAAGAATCACTCTCAGATGCGATTAAGGCGAATGGCGCAGATAAAGCATTTGCCAAAGCGGTACAGCATAAGGTGGGACGGGGCAGTCTGAATTACATTTTATAGATGTATTTATCACATATCTCAGAGCCTCTCGCGATATTCGTCGTCGTCGTCGTCGTCGTCGTCGTCGTCGTCGTCGTCGCCGCCGCTTCTGCAGATGTAGCAAATGGCAATCGTAGCAAATGCGGCGAGGGACGCCCTGCCTTCGATTCCGAATGCACAAAGTGTGTGGTCTGGTTTCTCAGTCTATATTTGGTCGGTCACGTCAGAGGTTGAATGTAACGAATGGGTGGGAAAGAGCAAGGGGCAGCAGCTGTGTAGAACGAAAACACAAATCCTCAGGGGTGTGAGCGTTTCGAGATGAGTCGTATACATGTAAATGTTGGTCGTCAGTGACCGTGTGGCCTAATGGATAAGGCGTCGGACTTCGGATCTGAAGATTACAGGTTCGAATGCTGTCACGCTTGTGTTTTTCCAGTTCTGAAAAAGAAACATAACGTTTTAATGTAGCAATTGAGCAGTACGAAACCGTCTGAATGTTGCTGTTGACCATTTTTTGCTTGGAGATGCTCTTGAGCTTGAAACACACACAACAAGACCGGTGTTAACTAGCGAAATGGTCGGCAGAGTGCCGACACAGCGAGTTTTGACTATCACTTGCACATCTAAAACAACGTCGGAAAGTAACTCGTTCGGCTTTTGAGTCACATAAAGTATGTGCGTTAATTTTGACGCCACTAGCTCTGCATGTTGTCATGCAATTTCTTTACCTCTCAGAAATGATTATGACATAAAAGTGAAGTACGTGACGAGTGTGACGTTAGGAAAACATTAGGCATCATGGAGAGATTCTGTATGGGACCACCCAACCCAAACGAGTACTGTGTGACGTGCTACCCGGCAGGTATTCACCGAGGTAGCTGGCTAGCTCAGTCGGTAGAGCGTCAGACTCTTAATCCCAGGGTCGTGGGTTCGAGCCAGACGCTGGGCGGAACGGAATTTTGTTCCGCTGCTGGTGTAAATTACCGTTTTTCTGATTAACGAGATTTAATGGAAATAGCAACTTTAAACTTTGCCTACGTCTCTGTCAGTCGCAAGGAAGCTGTATTTGAAGGTGAAGGTGATTTTGTAGACATGTGTGAAAGACATGTTCTGAAATGCAAGTGTTGTTGTTTGGAGAGCACATCGGTTACGTGTCAGATGTGTAGCCAAGCAGTAATTTGTCGACATAGCTGCAAATATTAGCCGGTAATATGAAGTGTTGTCAGCTAAAGTCTGATGATGCAGACGACCGTAAGGACGAAGTACCCAAGAGTACCGCTAGGCCGCGCCTGTTTAGCTCAGTGGTAGAGCACTGGTCTAATAAACCAGGGGTCGTAAGTTCCATCCTCACAGGAGAAAGATGAATTTTAGAAATCAGTTGCGCGTCGTGGCCGTATAGCAAACAGAACCTGTGATGACGAACAATTAGCGACAGGCGTTTTTTTAAGAATCACTCTCAGATGCGATTAAGGCGAATGGCGCAGATAAAGCATTTGCCAAAGCGGTACAGCATAAGGTGGGACGGGGCAGTCTGAATTACATTTTATAGATGTATTTATCACATATCTCAGAGCCTCTCGCGATATTCGTCGTCGTCGTCGTCGTCGTCGTCGTCGTCGTCGCCGCCGCTTCTGCAGATGTAGCAAATGGCAATCGTAGCAAATGCGGCGAGGGACGCCCTGCCTTCGATTCCGAATGCACAAAGTGTGTGGTCTGGTTTCTCAGTCTATATTTGGTCGGTCACGTCAGAGGTTGAATGTAACGAATGGGTGGGAAGGAGCAAGGGGCAGCAGCTGTGTAGAACGAAAACACAAATCCTCAGGGGTGTGAGCGTTTCGAGATGAGTCGTATACATGTAAATGTTGGTCGTCAGTGACCGTGTGGCCTAATGGATAAGGCGTCGGACTTCGGATCTGAAGATTACAGGTTCGAATGCTGTCACGCTTGTGTTTTTCCAGTTCTGAAAAAGAAACATAACGTTTTAATGTAGCAATTGAGCAGTACGAAACCGTCTGAATGTTGCTGTTGACCATTTTTTGCTTGGAGATGCTCTTGAGCTTGAAACACACACAACAAGACCGGTGTTAACTAGCGAAATGGTCGGCAGAGTGCCGACACAGCGAGTTTTGACTATCACTTGCACATCTAAAACAACGTCGGAAAGTAACTCGTTCGGCTTTTGAGTCACATAAAGTATGTGCGTTAATTTTGACGCCACTAGCTCTGCATGTTGTCATGCAATTTCTTTACCTCTCAGAAATGATTATGACATAAAAGTGAAGTACGTGACGAGTGTGACGTTAGGAAAACATTAGGCATCATGGAGAGATTCTGTATGGGACCACCCAACCCAAACGAGTACTGTGTGACGTGCTACCCGGCAGGTATTCACCGAGGTAGCTGGCTAGCTCAGTCGGTAGAGCGTCAGACTCTTAATCCCAGGGTCGTGGGTTCGAGCCAGACGCTGGGCGGAACGGAATTTTGTTCCGCTGCTGGTGTAAATTACCGTTTTTCTGATTAACGAGATTTAATGGAAATAGCAACTTTAAACTTTGCCTACGTCTCTGTCAGTCGCAAGGAAGCTGTATTTGAAGGTGAAGGTGATTTTGTAGACATGTGTGAAAGACATGTTCTGAAATGCAAGTGTTGTTGTTTGGAGAGCACATCGGTTACGTGTCAGATGTGTAGCCAAGCAGTAATTTGTCGACATAGCTGCAAATATTAGCCGGTAATATGAAGTGTTGTCAGCTAAAGTCTGATGATGCAGACGACCGTAAGGACGAAGTACCCAAGAGTACCGCTAGGCCGCGCCTGTTTAGCTCAGTGGTAGAGCACTGGTCTAATAAACCAGGGGTCGTAAGTTCCATCCTCACAGGAGAAAGATGAATTTTAGAAATCAGTTGCGCGTCGTGGCCGTATAGCAAACAGAACCTGTGATGACGAACAATTAGCGACAGGCGTTTTTTTAAGAATCACTCTCAGATGCGATTAAGGCGAATGGCGCAGATAAAGCATTTGCCAAAGCGGTACAGCATAAGGTGGGACGAGGCAGTCTGAATTACATTTTATAGATGTATTTCTCACATATCTCAGAGCCTCTCGCGATATTCGTCGTCGTCGTCGTCGTCGTCGCCGCCGCCGCCGCTTCTGCAGAAGTAGCAAATGGCAATCGTAGCAAATGCGGCGAGGGACGCCCTGCCTTCGATTCCGAATGCACAAAGTGTGTGGTCTGGTTTCTCAGTCTATATTTGGTCGGTCATGTCAGAGGTTGAATGTAACGAATGGTTGGGAAAGAGCAAGGGGCAGCGGCTGTGTAGAACGAAAACACAAATCCTCAGGGGTGTGAGCGTTTCGAGATGAGTCGTATACATGTAAATGTTGGTCGTCAGTGACCGTGTGGCCTAATGGATAAGGCGTCGGACTTCGGATCTGAAGATTACAGGTTCGAATGCTGTCACGCTTGTGTTTTTCCAGTTCTGAAAAAGAAACATAACGTTTTAATGTAGCAATTGAGCAGTACGAAACCGTCTGAATGTTGCTGTTGACCATTTTTTGCTTGGAGATGCTCTTGAGCTTGAAACACACACAACAAGACCGGTGTTAACTAGCGAAATGGTCGGCAGAGTGCCGACACAGCGAGTTTTGACTATCACTTGCACATCTAAAACAACGTCGGAAAGTAACTCGTTCGGCTTTTGAGTCACATAAAGTATGTGCGTTAATTTTGACGCCACTAGCTCTGCATGTTGTCATGCAATTTCTTTACCTCTCAGAAATGATTATGACATAAAAGTGAAGTACGTGACGAGTGTGACGTTAGGAAAACATTAGGCATCATGGAGAGATTCTGTATGGGACCACCCAACCCAAACGAGTACTGTGTGACGTGCTACCCGGCAGGTATTCACCGAGGTAGCCGGCTAGCTCAGTCGGTAGAGCGTCAGACTCTTAATCCCAGGGTCGTGGGTTCGAGCCAGACGCTGGGCGGAACGGAATTTTGTTCCGCTGCAAGTGTAAATTACCGTTTTTCTGATTAACGAGATTTAATGGAAATAGCAACTTTAAACTTTGCCTACGTCTCTGTCAGTCGCAAGGAAGCTGTATTTGAAGGTGAAGGTGATTTTGTAGACATGTGTGAAAGACATGTTCTGAAATGCAAGTGTTGTTGTTTGGAGAGCACATCGGTTAGGTGTCAGATGTGTAGTCAAGCAGTAATTTGTCGCCATAGCTGCAAATATTAGCCGGTAATATGAAGTGTTGTCAGCTAAAGTCTGATGATGCAGACGACCGTAAGGACGAAGTACCCAAGAGTACCGCTAGGCCGCGCTTCTTTAGCTCAGTGGTAGAGCACTGGTCTAATAAACCAGGGGTCGTAAGTTCCATCCTCACAGGAAAAAGATGAATTTTGGAAATCAGTTGCGCGTCGTGGCCGTATAGCAAACAGAACCTGTGATGACGAACAATTAGCGACAGGCGTTTTTTTAAGAATCACTCTCAGATGCGATTAAGGCGAATGGCGCAGATAAAGCATTTGCCAAAGCGGTACAGCATAAGGTGGGACGGGGCAGTCTGAATTACATTTTATAGATGTATTTCTCACATATCTCAGAGCCTCTCGCGATATTCGTCGTCGTCGTCGTCGTCGTCGTCGCCGCCGCCGACGCCGCTTCTGCAGAAGTAGCAAATGGCAATCGTAGCAAATGCGGCGAGGGACGCCCTGCCTTCGATTCCGAATGCACAAAGTGTGTGGTCTTGTTTCACAGTCTATATTTGGTCGGTCTCGTCAGAGGTTGAATGTAACGAATGGGTGGGAAAGAGCAAGGGGCAGCGGCTGTGTAGAACGAAAACACAAATCCTCGGGGGTGTGAGCGTTTCGAGATGAGTCGTATACATGTAAATATTGGTCGTCAGTGACCGTGTGGCCTAATGGATAAGGCGTCGGACTTCGGATCTGGAGATTACAGGTTCGAATGCTGTCACGCTTGTGTTTTTCCAGTTCTGAAAAAGAAACATAACGTTTTAATGTAGCAATTGAGCAGTACGAAACCGTCTGAATGTTGCTGTTGACCATTTTTTGCTTGGAGATGCTCTTGAGCTTGAAACACACACAACAAGACCGGTGTTAACTAGCGAAATGGTCGGCAGAGTGCCGACACAGCGAGTTTTGACTATCACTTGCACATCTAAAACAACGTCGGAAAGTAACTCGTTCGGCTTTTGAGTCACATAAAGTATGTGCGTTAATTTTTACGCCACTAGCTCTGCATGTTGTCATGCAATTTCTTTACCTCTCAGAAATGATTATGACATAAAAGTGAAGTACGTGACGAGTGTGACGTTAGGAAAACATTAGGCATCATGGAGAGATTCTGTATGGGACCACCCAACCCAAACGAGTACTGTGTGACGTGCTACCCGGCAGGTATTCACCGAGGTAGCCGGCTAGCTCAGTCGGTACAGCGTCACACTCTTAATCCCAGGGTCGTGGGTTCGAGCCAGACGCTGGGCGGAACGGAATTTTGTTCCGCTGCAAGTGTAAATTACCGTTTTTCTGATTAACGAGATTTAATGGAAATAGCAACTTTAAACTTTGCCTACGTCTCTGTCAGTCGCAAGGAAGCTGTATTTGAAGGTGAAGGTGATTTTGTAGACATGTGTGAAAGACATGTTCTGAAATGCAAGTGTTGTTGTTTGGAGAGCACATCGGTTAGGTGTCAGATGTGTAGTCAAGCAGTAATTTGTCGCCATAGCTGCAAATATTAGCCGGTAATATGAAGTGTTGTCAGCTAAAGTCTGATGATGCAGACGACCGTAAGGACGAAGTACCCAAGAGTACCGCTAGGCCGCGCCTCTTTAGCTCAGTGGTAGAGCACTGGTCTAATAAACCAGGGGTCGTAAGTTCCATCCTCACAGGAAAAAGATGAATTTTGGAAATCAGTTGCGCGTCGTGGCCGTATAGCAAACAGAACCTGTGATGACGAACAATTAGCGACAGGCGTTTTTTTAAGAATCACTCTCAGATGCGATTAAGGCGAATGGCGCAGATAAAGCATTTGCCAAAGCGGTACAGCATAAGGTGGGACGGGGCAGTCTGAATTACATTTTATAGATGTATTTCTCACATATCTCAGAGCCTCTCGCGATATTCGTCGTCGTCGTCGTCGTCGTCGTCGCCGCCGCCGACGCCGCTTCTGCAGAAGTAGCAAATGGCAATCGTAGCAAATGCGGCGAGGGACGCCCTGCCTTCGATTCCGAATGCACAAAGTGTGTGGTCTTGTTTCACAGTCTATATTTGGTCGGTCTCGTCAGAGGTTGAATGTAACGAATGGGTGGGAAAGAGCAAGGGGCAGCGGCTGTGTAGAACGAAAACACAAATCCTCAGGGGTGTGAGCGTTTCGAGATGAGTCGTATACATGTAAATATTGGTCGTCAGTGACCGTGTGGCCTAATGGATAAGGCGTCGGACTTCGGATCTGGAGATTACAGGTTCGAATGCTGTCACGCTTGTGTTTTTCCAGTTCTGAAAAAGAAACATAACGTTTTAATGTAGCAATTGAGCAGTACGAAACCGTCTGAATGTTGCTGTTGACCATTTTTTGCTTGGAGATGCTCTTGAGCTTGAAACACACACAACAAGACCGGTGTTAACTAGCGAAATGGTCGGCAGAGTGCCGACACAGCGAGTTTTGACTATCACTTGCACATCTAAAACAACGTCGGAAAGTAACTCGTTCGGCTTTTGAGTCACATAAAGTATGTGCGTTAATTTTTACGCCACTAGCTCTGCATGTTGTCATGCAATTTCTTTACCTCTCAGAAATGATTATGACATAAAAGTGAAGTACGTGACGAGTGTGACGTTAGGAAAACATTAGGCATCATGGAGAGATTCTGTATGGGACCACCCAACCCAAACGAGTACTGTGTGACGTGCTACCCGGCAGGTATTCACCGAGGTAGCCGGCTAGCTCAGTCGGTACAGCGTCACACTCTTAATCCCAGGGTCGTGGGTTCGAGCCAGACGCTGGGCGGAACGGAATTTTGTTCCGCTGCAAGTGTAAATTACCGTTTTTCTGATTAACGAGATTTAATGGAAATAGCAACTTTAAACTTTGCCTACGTCTCTGTCAGTCGCAAGGAAGCTGTATTTGAAGGTGAAGGTGATTTTGTAGACATGTGTGAAAGACATGTTCTGAAATGCAAGTGTTGTTGTTTGGAGAGCACATCGGTTAGGTGTCAGATGTGTAGTCAAGCAGTAATTTGTCGCCATAGCTGCAAATATTAGCCGGTAATATGAAGTGTTGTCAGCTAAAGTCTGATGATGCAGACGACCGTAAGGACGAAGTACCCAAGAGTACCGCTAGGCCGCGCCTCTTTAGCTCAGTGGTAGAGCACTGGTCTAATAAACCAGGGGTCGTAAGTTCCATCCTCACAGGAAAAAGATGAATTTTGGAAATCAGTTGCGCGTCGTGGCCGTATAGCAAACAGAACCTGTGATGACGAACAATTAGCGACAGGCGTTTTTTTAAGAATCACTCTCAGATGCGATTAAGGCGAATGGCGCAGATAAAGCATTTGCCAAAGCGGTACAGCATAAGGTGGGACGGGGCAGTCTGAATTACATTTTATAGATGTATTTCTCACATATCTCAGAGCCTCTCGCGATATTCGTCGTCGTCGTCGTCGTCGTCGTCGTCGTCGTCGTCGTCGCCGCCGCCGCCGCTTCTGCAGAAGTAGCAAATGGCAATCGTAGCAAATGCGGCGAGGGACGCCCTGCCTTCGATTCCGAATGCACAAAGTGTGTGGTCTTGTTTCACAGTCTATATTTGGTCGGTCTCGTCAGAGGTTGAATGTAACGAATGGGTGGGAAAGAGCAAGGGGCAGCGGCTGTGTAGAACGAAAACACAAATCCTCAGGGGTGTGAGCGTTTCGAGATGAGTCGTATACATGTAAATGTTGGTCCTCAGTGACAGTGTGGCCTAATGGATAAGGCGTCGGACTTCGGATCTGAAGATTACAGGTTCGAATGCTGTCACGCTTGTGTTTTTCCAGTTCTGAAAAAGAAACATAACGTTTTAATGTAGCAATTGAGCAGTACGAAACCGTCTGAATGTTGCTGTTGACCATTTTTTGCTTGGAGATGCACTTGAGCTTGAAACACACACAACAAGACCGGTGTTAACTAGCGAAATGGTCGGCAGAGTGCCGACACAGCGAGTTTTGACTATCACTTGCACATCTAAAACAACGTCGGAAAGTAACTCGTTCGGCTTTTGAGTCACATAAAGTATGTGCGTTAATTTTGACGCCACTTGCTCTGCATGTTGTCATGCAATTTCTTTACCTCTCAGAAATGATTATGACATAAAAGTGAAGTACGTGACGAGTGTGACGTTAGGAAAACATTAGGCATCATGGAGAGATTCTGTATGGGACCACCCAACCCAAACGAGTACTGTGTGACGTGCTACCCGGCAGGTATTCACCGAGGTAGCTGGCTAGCTCAGTCGGTAGAGCGTCAGACTCTTAATCCCAGGGTCGTGGGTTCGAGCCAGACGCTGGGCGGAACGGAATTTTGTTCCGCTGCAAGTGTAAATTACCGTTTTTCTGATTAACGAGATTTAATGGAAATAGCAACTTTAAACTTTGCCTACGTCTCTGTCAGTCGCAAGGAAGCTGTATTTGAAGGTGAAGGTGATTTTGTAGACATGTGTGAAAGACATGTTCTGAAATGCAAGTGTTGTTGTTTTGGAGAGCACATCGGTTACGTGTCAGATGTGTAGTCAAGCAGTAATTTGTCGCCATAGCTGCAAATATTAGCCGGTAATATGAAGTGTTGTCAGCTAAAGTCTGATGATGCAGACGACCGTAAGGACGAAGTACCCAAGAGTACCGCTAGGCCGCGCCTCTTTAGCTCAGTGGTAGAGCACTGGTCTAATAAACCAGGGGTCGTAAGTTCCATCCTCACAGGAGAAAGATGAATTTTGGAAATCAGTTGCGCGTCGTGGCCGTATAGCAAACAGAACCTGTGATGACGAACAATTAGCGACAGGCGTTTTTTTAAGAATCACTCTCAGATGCGATTAAGGCGAATGGCGCAGATAAAGCATTTGCCAAAGCGGTACAGCATAAGGTGGGACGGGGCAGTCTGAATTACATTTTATAGATGTATTTCTCACATATCTCAGAGCCTCTCGCGATATTCGTCGTCGTCGTCGTCGTCGTCGTCGTCGCCGCCGCCGCTTCTGCAGAAGTAGCAAATGGCAATCGTAGCAAATGCGGCGAGGGACGCCCTGCCTTCGATTCCGAATGCACAAAGTGTGTGGTCTGGTTTCTCAGTCTATATTTGGTCGGTCTCGTCAGAGGTTGAATGTAACGAATGGGTGGGAAAGAGCAAGGGGCAGCGGCTGTGTAGAACGAAAACACAAATCCTCAGGGGTGTGAGCGTTTCGAGATGAGTCGTATACATGTAAATGTTGGTCGTCAGTGACCGTGTGGCCTAATGGATAAGGCTTCGGACTTCGGATCTGAAGATTACAGGTTCGAATGCTGTCACGCTTGTGTTTTTCCAGTTCTGAAAAAGAAACATAACGTTTTAATGTAGCAATTGAGCAGTACGAAACCGTCTGAATGTTGCTGTTGACCATTTTTTGCTTGGAGATGCTCTTGAGCTTGAAACACACACAACAAGACCGGTGTTAACTAGCGAAATGGTCGGCAGAGTGCCGACACAGCGAGTTTTGACTATCACTTGCATATCTAAAACAACGTCGGAAAGTAACTCGTTCGGCTTTTGAGTCACATAAAGTATGTGCGTTAATTTTGACGCCACTAGCTCTGCATGTTGTCATGCAATTTCTTTACCTCTCAGAAATGATTATGACATAAAAGTGAAGTACGTGACGAGTGTGACGTTAGGAAAACATTAGGCATCATTGAGAGATTCTGTATGGGACCACCCAACCCAAACGAGTACTGTGTGACGTGCTACCCGGCAGGTGTTCACCGAGGTAGCCGGCTAGCTCAGTCGGTAGAGCGTCAGACTCTTAATCCCAGGGTCATGGTTCGAGCCAGACGCTGGGCGGAACGGAATTTTGTTCCGCTGCAAGTGTAAATTACCGTTTTTCTGATTAACGAGATTTAATGGAAATAGCAACTTTAAACTTTGCCTACGTCTCTGTCAGTCGCAAGGAAGCTGTATTTGAAGGTGAAGGTGATTTTGTAGACATGTGTGAAAGACATGTTCTGAAATGCAAGTGTTGTTGTTTGGAGAGCACATCGGTTGGGTGTCAGATGTGTAGTCAAGCAGTAATTTGTCGCCATAGCTGCAAATATTAGCCGGTAATATGAAGTGTTATCAGCTAAAGTCTGATGATGCAGACGACCGTAAGGACGAAGTACCCAAGAGTACCGCTAGGCCGTGCCTCTTTAGCTCAGTGGTAGAGCACTGGTCTAATAAACCAGGGGTCGTAAGTTCCATCCTCACAGGAGAAAAATGAATTTTGGAAATCAGTTGCGCGTCGTGGCCGTATAGCAAACAGAACCTGTGATGACGAACAATTAGCGACAGGCGTTTTTTTAAGAATCACTCTCAGATGCGATTAAGGCGAATGGCGCAGATAAAGCATTTGCCAAAGCGGTACAGCATAAGGTGGGACGAGGCAGTCTGAATTACATTTTATAGATGTATTTCTCACATATCTCAGAGCCTCTCGCGATATTCGTCGTCGTCGTCGTCGTCGTCGTCGTCGCCGCCGCCGCCGTGCTTCTGCAGAAGTAGCAAACGGCAATCGTAGCAAATGCGGCGAGGGACGCCCTGCCTTCGATTCCGAATGCACAAAGTGTGTGGTCTGGTTTCTCAGTCTATATTTGATCGGTCACGTCAGAGGTTGAATGTAACGAATGGGTGGGAAAGAGCAAGGGGCAGCGGCTGTGTAGAACGAAAACACAAATCCTCAGGGGTGTGAGCGTTTGGAGATGAGTCGTATACATGTAAATGTTGGTCGTCAGTGACCGTGTGGCCTAATGGATAAGGCGTCGGACTTCGGATGTGAAGATTACAGGTTCGAATGCTGTCACGCTTGTGTTTTTCCAGTTCTGAAAAAGAAACATAACGTTTTAATGTAGCAATTGAGCAGTACGAAACCGTCTGAATGTTGCTGTTGACCATTTTTTGCTTGGAGATGCTCTTGAGCTTGAAACACACACAACAAGACCGGAGTTAACTAGCGAAATGGTCGGCAGAGTGCCGACACAGCGAGTTTTGACTATCACTTGCACATCTAAAACAACGTCGGAAAGTAACTCGTTCGGCTTTTGAGTCACATAAAGTATGTGCGTTAATTTTGACGCCACTAGCTCTGCATGTTGTCATGCAATTTCTTTACCTCTCAGAAATGATTATGACATAAAAGTGAAGTACGTGACGAGTGTGACGTTAGGAAAACATTAGGCATCATGGAGAGATTCTGTATGGGACCACCCAACCCAAACGAGTACTGTGTGACGTGCTACCCGGCAGGTATTCACCGAGGTAGCCGGCTAGCTCAGTCGGTAGAGCGTCAGACTCTTAATCCCAGGGTCGTGGGTTCGAGCCAGACGCTGGGCGGAATGGAATTTTGTTCCGCTGCAAGTGTAAATTACCGTTTTTCTGATTAACGAGATTTAATGGAA
This sequence comes from Schistocerca gregaria, assembly GCF_023897955.1. Lineage (NCBI taxonomy): Eukaryota > Metazoa > Arthropoda > Insecta > Orthoptera > Acrididae > Schistocerca > Schistocerca gregaria. The sequence goes on along the minus strand of NW_026062033.1, from coordinate 254,382 downwards.
ATAGCAACTTTAAACTTTGCCTACGTCTCTGTCAGTCGCAAGGAAGCTGTATTTGAAGGTGAAGGTGATTTTGTAGACATGTGTGAAAGACATGTTCTGAAATGCAAGTGTTGTTGTTTGGAGAGCACATCGGTTACGTGTCAGATGTGTAGTCAAGCAGTAATTTGTCGCCATAGCTGCAAATATTAGCCGGTAATATGAAGTGTTGTCAGCTAAAGTCTGATGATGCAGACGACCGTAAGGACGAAGTACCCAAGAGTACCGCTAGGCCGCGCCTCTTTAGCTCAGTGGTAAAGCACTGGTCTAATAAACCAGGGGTCGTAAGTTCCATCCTCACAGGAGAAAGATGAATTTTGGAAATCAGTTGCGCGTCGTGGCCGTATAGCAAACAGAACCTGTGATGACGAACAATTAGCGACAGGCGTTTTTTTAAGAATCACTCTCAGATGCGATTAAGGCGAATGGCGCAGATAAAGCATTTGCCAAAGCGGTACAGCATAAGGTGGGACGGGGCAGTCTGAATTACATTTTATAGATGTATTTCTCACATATCTCAGAGCCTCTCGCGATATTCGTCGTCGTCGTCGTCGTCGTCGTCGTCGTCGCCGCCGCCGCTTCTGCAGAAGTAGCAAATGGCAATCGTAGCAAATGCGGCGAGGGACGCCCTGCCTTCGATTCCGAATGCACAAAGTGTGTGGTCTGGTTTCTCAGTCTATATTTGGTCGGTCACGTCAGAGGTTGAATGTAACGAATGGGTGGGAAAGAGCAAGGGGCAGCGGCTGTGTAGAACGAAAACACAAATCCTCAGGGGTGTGAGCGTTTCGAGATGAGTCGTATACATGTTATAGTTGGTCGTCAGTGACCGTGTGGCCTAATGGATAAGGCTTCGGACTTCGGATCTGAAGATTACAGGTTCGAATGCTGTCACGCTTGTGTTTTTCCAGTTCTGAAAAAGAAACATAACGTTTTAATGTAGCAATTGAGCAGTACGAAACCGTCTGAATGTTGCTGTTGACCATTTTTTGCTTGGAGATGCTCTTGAGCTTGAAACACACACAACAAGACCGGTGTTAACTAGCGAAATGGTCGGCAGAGTGCCGACACAGCGAGTTTTGACTATCACTTGCATATCTAAAACAACGTCGGAAAGTAACTCGTTCGGCTTTTGAGTCACATAAAGTATGTGCGTTAATTTTGACGCCACTAGCTCTGCATGTTGTCATGCAATTTCTTTACCTCTCAGAAATGATTATGACATAAAAGTGAAGTACGTGACGAGTGTGACGTTAGGAAAACATTAGGCATCATTGAGAGATTCTGTATGGGACCACCCAACCCAAACGAGTACTGTGTGACGTGCTACCCGGCAGGTGTTCACCGAGGTAGCCGGCTAGCTCAGTCGGTAGAGCGTCAGACTCTTAATCCCAGGGTCATGGTTCGAGCCAGACGCTGGGCGGAACGGAATTTTGTTCCGCTGCAAGTGTAAATTACCGTTTTTCTGATTAACGAGATTTAATGGAAATAGCAACTTTAAACTTTGCCTACGTCTCTGTCAGTCGCAAGGAAGCTGTATTTGAAGGTGAAGGTGATTTTGTAGACATGTGTGAAAGACATGTTCTGAAATGCAAGTGTTGTTGTTTGGAGAGCACATCGGTTGGGTGTCAGATGTGTAGTCAAGCAGTAATTTGTCGCCATAGCTGCAAATATTAGCCGGTAATATGAAGTGTTATCAGCTAAAGTCTGATGATGCAGACGACCGTAAGGACGAAGTACCCAAGAGTACCGCAAGGCCGTGCCTCTTTAGCTCAGTGGTAGAGCACTGGTCTAATAAACCAGGGGTCGTAAGTTCCATCCTCACAGGAGAAAAATGAATTTTGGAAATCAGTTGCGCGTCGTGGCCGTATAGCAAACAGAACCTGTGATGACGAACAATTAGCGACAGGCGTTTTTTTAAGAATCACTCTCAGATGCGATTAAGGCGAATGGCGCAGATAAAGCATTTGCCAAAGCGGTACAGCATAAGGTGGGACGAGGCAGTCTGAATTACATTTTATAGATGTATTTCTCACATATCTCAGAGCCTCTCGCGATATTCGTCGTCGTCGTCGTCGTCGTCGTCGTCGTCGTCGTCGTCGTCGCCGCCGCCGCTTCTGCAGAAGTAGCAAATGGCAATCGTAGCAAATGCGGCGAGGGACGCCCTGCCTTCGATTCCGAATGCACAAAGTGTGTGGTCTGGTTTCTCAGTCTATATTTGGTCGGTCTCGTCAGAGGTTGAATGTAACGAATGGGTGGGAAAGAGCAAGGGGCAGCGGCTGTGTAGAACGAAAACACAAATCCTCAGGGGTGTGAGCGTTTCGAGATGAGTCGTATACATGTAAATGTTGGTCGTCAGTGACCGTGTGGCCTAATGGATAAGGCGGCGGACTTCGGATGTGAAGATTACAGGTTCGAATGCTGTCACGCTTGTGTTTTTCCAGTTCTGAAAAAGAAACATAACGTTTTAATGTAGCAATTGAGCAGTACGAAACCGTCTGAATGTTGCTGTTGACCATTTTTTGCTTGGAGATGCACTTGAGCTTGAAACACACACAACAAGACCGGTGTTAACTAGCGAAATGGTCGGCAGAGTGCCGACACAGCGAGTTTTGACTATCACTTGCACATCTAAAACAACGTCGGAAAGTAACTCGTTCGGCTTTTGAGTCACATAAAGTATGTGCGTTAATTTTGACGCCACTAGCTCTGCATGTTGTCATGCAATTTCTTTACCTCTCAGAAATGATTATGACATAAAAGTGAAGTACGTGACGAGTGTGACGTTAGGAAAACATTAGGCATCATGGAGAGATTCTGTATGGGACCACCCAACCCAAACGAGTACTGTGTGACGTGCTACCCGGCAGGTATTCACCTAGGTAGCCGGCTAGCTCAGTCGTTAGAGCGTCAGACTCTTAATCCCAGGGTCGTGGGTTCGAGCCAGACGCTGGGCGGAACGGAATTTTGTTCCGCTGCAAGTGTAAATTACCGTTTTTCTGATTAACGAGATTTAATGGAAATAGCAACTTTAAACTTTGCCTACGTCTCTGTCAGTCGCAAGGAAGCTGTATTTGAAGGTGAAGGTGATTTTGTAGACATGTGTGAAAGACATGTTCTGAAATGCAAGAGTTGTTGTTTGGAGAGCACATCGGTTACGTGTCAGATGTGTAGCCAAGCAGTAATTTGTCGCCATAGCTGCAAATATTAGCCGGTAATATGAAGTGTTGTCAGCTAAAGTCTGATGATGCAGACGACCGTAAGGACGAAGTACCCAAGAGTACCGCTAGGCCGCGCCTCTTTAGCTCAGTGGTAGAGCACTGGTCTAATAAACCAGGGGTCGTAAGTTCCATCCTCACAGAGGAAAAATGAATTTTGGAAATCAGTTGCGCGTCGTGGCCGTATAGCAATCAGTACCTGTGATGACGAACAATTAGCGACAGGCGTTTTTTTAAGAATCACTCTCAGATGCGATTAAGGCGAATGACGCAGATAAAGCATTTGCCAAAGCGGTACAGCATAAGGTGGGACGAGGCAGTCTGAATTACATTTTATAGATGTATTTCTCACATATCTCAGAGCCTCTCGCGATATTCGTCGTCGTCGTCGTCGTCGTCGTCGTCGTCGTCGTCGCCGCCGCCGCTTCTGCAGAAGTAGCAAATGATAATCGTAGCAAATGCGGCGAGGGACGCCCTGCCTTCGATTCCGAATGCACAAAGTGTGTGGTCTGGTTTCTCAGTCTATATTTGATCGGTCACGTCAGAGGTTGAATGTAACGAATGGGTGGGAAAGAGCAAGGGGCAGCGGCTGTGTAGAACGAAAACACAAATCCTCAGGGGTGTGAGCGTTTCGAGATGAGTCGTATACATGTAAATGTTGGTCGTCAGTGACCGTGTGGCCTAATGGATAAGGCGTCGGACTTCGGATCTGAAGATTACAGGTTCGAATGCTGTCACGCTTGTGTTTTTCCAGTTCTGAAAAAGAAACATAACGTTTTAATGTAGCAATTGAGCAGTACGAAACCGTCTGAATGTTGCTGTTGACCATTTTTTGCTTGGAGATGCTCTTGAGCTTGAAACACACACAACAAGACCGGAGTTAACTAGCGAAATGGTCGGCAGAGTGCCGACACAGCGAGTTTTGACTATCACTTGCACATCTAAAACAACGTCGGAAAGTAACTCGTTCGGCTTTTGAGTCACATAAAGTATGTGCGTTAATTTTGACGCCACTAGCTCTGCATGTTGTCATGCAATTTCTTTACCTCTCAGAAATGATTATGACATAAAAGTGAAGTACGTGACGAGTGTGACGTTAGGAAAACATTAGGCATCATGGAGAGATTCTGTATGGGACCACCCAACCCAAACGAGTACTGTGTGACGTGCTACCCGGCAGGTATTCACCGAGGTAGCCGGCTAGCTCAGTCGGTAGAGCGTCAGACTCTTAATCCCAGAGTCGTGGGTTCGAGCCAGACGCTGGGCGGAATGGAATTTTGTTCCGCTGCAAGTGTAAATTACCGTTTTTCTGATTAACGAGATTTAATGGAAATAGCAACTTTAAACTTTGCCTACGTCTCTGTCAGTCGCAAGGAAGCTGTATTTGAAGGTGAAGGTGATTTTGTAGACATGTGTGAAAGACATGTTCTGAAATGCAAGTGTTGTTGTTTGGAGAGCACATCGGTTACGTGTCAGATGTGTAGCCAAGCAGTAATTTGTCGCCATAGCTGCAAATATTAGCCGGTAATATGAAGTGTTGTCAGCTAAAGTCTGATGATGCAGACGACCGTAAGGACGAAGTACCCAAGAGTACCGCTAGGCCGCGCCTCTTTAGCTCAGTGGTAGAGCACTGGTCTAATAAACCAGGGGTCGTAAGTTCCATCCTCACAGGAGAAAGATGAATTTTGGAAATCAGTTGCGCGTCGTGGCCGTATAGCAAACAGAACCTGTGATGACGAACCATTAGCGACAGGCGTTTTTTTAAGAATCACTCTCAGATGCGATTAAGGCGAATGGCGCAGATAAAGCATTTGCCAAAGCGGTACAGCATAAGGTGGGACGAGGCAGTCTGAATTACATTTTATAGATGTATTTCTCACATATCTCAGAGCCTCTCGCGATATTCGTCGTCGTCGTCGTCGTCGCCGTCGTCGTCGTCGTCGTCGTCGTCGCCGCCGCCGCTTCTGCAGAAGTAGCAAATGGCAATCGTAGCAAATGCGGCGAGGGACGCCCTGCCTTCGATTCCGAATGCACAAAGTGTGTGGTCTTGTTTCACAGTCTATATTTGGTCGGTCTCGTCAGAGGTTGAATGTAACGAATGGGTGGGAAAGAGCAAGGGGCAGCGGCTGTGTAGAACGAAAACACAAATCCTCAGGGGTGTGAGCGTTTCGAGATGAGTCGTATACAAGTAAATGTTGGTCGTCAGTGACCGTGTGGCCTAATGGATAAGGCATCGGACTTCGGATGTGAAGATTACAGGTTCGAATGCTGTCACGCTTGTGTTTTTCCAGTTCTGAAAAAGAAACATAACGTTTTAATGTAGCAATTGAGCAGTACGAAACCGTCTGAATGTTGCTGTTGACCATTTTTTGCTTGGAGATGCACTTGAGCTTGAAACACACACAACAAGACCGGTGTTAACTAGCGAAATGGTCGGCAGAGTGCCGACACAGCGAGTTTTGACTATCACTTGCACATCCAAAACAACGTCGGAAAGTAACTCGTTCGGCTTTTGAGTCACATAAAGTATGTGCGTTAATTTTGACGCCACTAGCTCTGCATGTTGTCATGCAATTTCTTTACCTCTCAGAAATGATTATGACATAAAAGTGAAGTACGTGACGAGTGTGACGTTAGGAAAACATTAGGCATCATGGAGAGATTCTGTATGGGACCACCCAACCCAAACGAGTACTGTGTGACGTGCTACCCGGCAGGTATTCACCTAGGTAGCCGGCTAGCTCAGTCGTTAGAGCGTCAGACTCTTAATCCCAGGGTCGTGGGTTCGAGCCAGACGCTGGGCGGAACGGAATTTTGTTCCGCTGCAAGTGTAAATTACCGTTTTTCTGATTAACGAGATTTAATGGAAATAGCAACTTTAAACTTTGCCTACGTCTCTGTCAGTCGCAAGGAAGCTGTATTTGAAGGTGAAGGTGATTTTGTAGACATGTGTGAAAGACATGTTCTGAAATGCAAGAGTTGTTGTTTGGAGAGCACATCGGTTACGTGTCAGATGTGTAGCCAAGCAGTAATTTGTCGCCATAGCTGCAAATATTAGCCGGTAATATGAAGTGTTGTCAGCTAAAGTCTGATGATGCAGACGACCGTAAGGACGAAGTACCCAAGAGTACCGCTAGGCCGCGCCTCTTTAGCTCAGTGGTAGAGCACTGGTCTAATAAACCAGGGGTCGTAAGTTCCATCCTCACAGAGGAAAAATGAATTTTGGAAATCAGTTGCGCGTCGTGGCCGTATAGCAATCAGTACCTGTGATGACGAACAATTAGCGACAGGCGTTTTTTTAAGAATCACTCTCAGATGCGATTAAGGCGAATGACGCAGATAAAGCATTTGCCAAAGCGGTACAGCATAAGGTGGGACGAGGCAGTCTGAATTACATTTTATAGATGTATTTCTCACATATCTCAGAGCCTCTCGCGATATTCGTCGTCGTCGTCGTCGTCGTCGTCGTCGTCGTCGTCGTCGTCGTCGCCGCCGCCGCCGCTTCTGCAGAAGTAGCAAATGATAATCGTAGCAAATGCGGCGAGGGACGCCCTGCCTTCGATTCCGAATGCACAAAGTGTGTGGTCTTGTTTCACATTCTATATTTTAACGGTCTCGTCAGAGGTTGAATGTAACGAATGGGTGGGAAAGAGCAAGGGGCAGCGGCTGTGTAGAACGAAAACACAAATCTTCAGGGGTGTGAGCGTTTCGAGATGAGTCGTATACATGTAAATGTTGGTCGTCAGTGACCGTGTGGCCTAATGGATAAGGCGTCGGACTTCGGATCTGAAGATTACAGGTTCGAATGCTGTCACGCTTGTGTTTTTCCAGTTCTGATAAAGAAACATAACGTTTTAATGTAGCAATTGAGCAGTACGAAACCGTCTGAATGTTGCTGTTGACCATTTTTTGCTTGGAGATGCACTTGAGCTTGAAACACACACAACAAGACCGGTGTTAACTAGCGAAATGGTCGGCAGAGTGCCGACACAGCGAGTTTTGACTATCACTTGCACATCTAAAACAACGTCGGAAAGTAACTCGTTCGGCTTTTGAGTCACATAAAGTATGTGCGTTAATTTTGACGCCACTAGCTCTGCATGTTGTCATGCAATTTCTTTACCTCTCAGAAATGATTATGACATAAAAGTGAAGTACGTGACGAGTGTGACGTTAGGAAAACATTAGGCATCATGGAGAGATTCTGTATGGGACCACCCAACCCAAACGAGTACTGTGTGACGTGCTACCCGGCAGGTATTCACCGAGGTAGCCGGCTAGCTCAGTCGGTAGAGCGTCAGACTCTTAACCCCAGGGTCGTGGGTTCGAGCCAGACGCTGGGCGGAACGGAATTTTGTTCCGCTGCAAGTGTAAATTACCGTTTTTATGATTAACGAGATTTAATGGAAATAGCAACTTTAAACTTTGCCTACGTCTCTGTCAGTCGCAAGGAAGCTGTATTTGAAGGTGAAGGTGATTTTGTAGACATGTGTGAAAGACATGTTCTGAAATGCAAGTGTTGTTGTTTGGAGAGCACATCGGTTACGTGTCAGATGTGTAGTCAAGCAGTAATTTGTCGCCATAGCTGCAAATATTAGCCGGTAATATCAAGTGTTGTCAGCTAAAGTCTGATGATGCAGACGACCGTAAGGACGAAGTACCCAAAAGTACCGCTAGGCCGCGCCTCTTTAGCTCAGTGGTAGAGCACTGGTCTAATAAACCAGGGGTCGTAAGTTCCATCCTCACAGGAGAAAGATGAATTTTGGAAATCAGTTGCGCGTCGTGGCCGTATAGCAAACAGAACCTGTGATGACGAACAATTAGCGACAGGCGTTTTTTTAAGAATCACTCTCAGATGCGATTAAGGCGAATGGCGCAGATAAAGCATTTGCCAAAGCGGTACAGCATAAGGTGGGACGAGGCAGTCTGAATTACATTTTATAGATGTATTTCTCACATATCTCAGAGCCTCTCGCGATATTCGTCGTCGTCGTCGTCGTCGTCGTCGTCGTCGCCGCCGCCGCCGCTTCTGCAGAAGTAGCAAATGGTAATCGTAGCAAATGCGGCGAGGGACGCCCTGCCTTCGATTCCGAATGCACAAAGTGTGTGGTCTTGTTTCACAGTCTATATTTGGTCGGTCTCGTCAGAGGTTGAATGTAACGAATGGGTGGGAAAGAGCAAGGGGCAGCGGCTGTGTAGAACGAAAACACAAATCCTCAGGGGTGTGAGCGTTTCGAGATGAGTCGTATACATGTAAATGTTGGTCCTCAGTGACCGTGTGGCCTAATGGATAAGGCGTCGGACTTCGGATCTGAAGATTACAGGTTCGAATGCTTGTGTTTTTCCAGTTCTGAAAAAGAAACATAACGTTTTAATGTAGCAATTGAGCAGTACAAAACCGTCTGAATGTTGCTGTTGACCATTTTTTGCTTGGAGATGCTCTTGAGCTTGAAACACACACAACAAGACCGGTGTTAACTAGCGGAATGGTCGGCAGAGTGCCGACACAGCGAGTTTTGACTATCACTTGCACATCTAAAACAACGTCGGAAAGTAACTCGTTCGGCTTTTGAGTCACATAAAGTATGTGCGTTAATTTTGACGCCACTAGCTCTGCATGTTGTCATGCAATTTCTTTACCTCTCAGAAATGATTATGACATAAAAGTGAAGTACGTGACGAGTGTGACGTTAGGAAAACATTAGGCATCATGGAGAGATTCTGTATGGGACCACCCAACCGAAACGAGTACTGTGTGACGTGCTACCCGGCAGGTATTCACTGAGGTAGCCGGCTAGCTCTGTCGGTAGAGCGTCAGACTCTTAATCCCAGGGTCGTGGGTTCGAGCCAGACGCTGGGCGGAACGGAATTTTGTTCTGCTGCAAGTGTAAATTACCGTTTTTCTGACTAACGAGATTTAATGGAAATAGCAACTTTAAACTTTGCCTACGTCTCTGTTAGTCGCAAGGAAGCTGTATTTGAAGGTGAAGGTGATTTTGTAGACATGTGTGAAAGACATGTTCTGAAATGCAAGTGTTGTTGTTTGGAGAGCACATCGGTTACGTGTCAGATGTGTAGTCAAGCAGTAATTTGTCGCCATAGCTGCAAATATTAGCCGGTAATATCAAGTGTTGTCAGCTAAAGTCTGATGATGCAGACGACCGTAAGGACGAAGTACCCAAAAGTACCGCTAGGCCGCGCCTCTTTAGCTCAGTGGTAGAGCACTGGTCTAATAAACCAGGGGTCGTAAGTTCCATCCTCACAGGAGAAAAATGAATTTTGGAAATCAGTTGCGCGTCGTGGCCGTATAGCAAACAGAACCTGTGATGACGAACAATTAGCGACAGGCGTTTTTTTAAGAATCACTCTCAGATGCGATTAAGGCGAATGGCGCAGATAAAGCATTTGCCAAAGCGGTACAGCATAAGGTGGGACGAGGCAGTCTGAATTACATTTTATAGATGTATTTCTCACATATCTCAGAGCCTCTCGCGATATTCGTCGTCGTCGTCGTCGTCGTCGTCGTCGCCGCCGCCGCTTCTGCAGAAGTAGCAAATGGCAATCGTAGCAAATGCGGCGAGGGACGCCCTGCCTTCGATTCCGAATGCACAAAGTGTGTGGTCTTGTTTCACAGTCTATATTTGGTCGGTCTCGTCAGAGGTTGAATGTAACGAATGGGTGGGAAAGAGCAAGGGGCAGCGGCTGTGTAGAACGAAAACACAAATCTTCAGGGGTGTGAGCGTTTCGAGATGAGTCGTATACATGTAAATGTTGGTCGTCAGTGACCGTGTGGCCTAATGGATAAGGCGTCGGACTTCGGATCTGAAGATTACAGGTTCGAATGCTGTCACGCTTGTGTTTTTCCAGTTCTGATAAAGAAACATAACGTTTTAATGTAGCAATTGAGCAGTACGAAACCGTCTGAATGTTGCTGTTGACCATTTTTTGCTTGGAGATGCACTTGAGCTTGAAACACACACAACAAGACCGGTGTTAACTAGCGAAATGGTCGGCAGAGTGCCGACACAGCGAGTTTTGACTATCACTTGCACATCTAAAACAACGTCGGAAAGTAACTCGTTCGGCTTTTGAGTCACATAAAGTATGTGCGTTAATTTTGACGCCACTAGCTCTGCATGTTGTCATGCAATTTCTTTACCTCTCAGAAATGATTATGACATAAAAGTGAAGTACGTGACGAGTGTGACGTTAGGAAAACATTAGGCATCATGGAGAGATTCTGTATGGGACCACCCAACCCAAACGAGTACTGTGTGACGTGCTACCCGGCAGGTATTCACCGAGGTAGCCGGCTAGCTCAGTCGGTAGAGCGTCAGACTCTTAACCCCAGGGTCGTGGGTTCGAGCCAGACGCTGGGCGGAACGGAATTTTGTTCCGCTGCAAGTGTAAATTACCGTTTTTCTGATTAACGAGATTTAATGGAAATAGCAACTTTAAACTTTGCCTACGTCTCTGTCAGTCGCAAGGAAGCTGTATTTGAAGGTGAAGGTGATTTTGTAGACATGTGTGAAAGACATGTTCTGAAATGCAAGTGTTGTTGTTTGGAGAGCACATCGGTTACGTGTCAGATGTGTAGTCAAGCAGTAATTTGTCGCCATAGCTGCAAATATTAGCCGGTAATATCAAGTGTTGTCAGCTAAAGTCTGATGATGCAGACGACCGTAAGGACGAAGTACCCAAAAGTACCGCTAGGCCGCGCCTCTTTAGCTCAGTGGTAGAGCACTGGTCTAATAAACCAGGGGTCGTAAGTTCCATCCTCACAGGAGAAAGATGAATTTTGGAAATCAGTTGCGCGTCGTGGCCGTATAGCAAACAGAACCTGTGATGACGAACAATTAGCGACAGGCGTTTTTTTAAGAATCACTCTCAGATGCGATTAAGGCGAATGGCGCAGATAAAGCATTTGCCAAAGCGGTACAGCATAAGGTGGGACGAGGCAGTCTGAATTACATTTTATAGATGTATTTCTCACATATCTCAGAGCCTCTCGCGATATTCGTCGTCGTCGTCGTCGTCGTCGTCGTCGTCGTCGTCGTCGTCGCCGCCGCCGCCGCTTCTGCAGAAGTAGCAAATGGTAATCGTAGCAAATGCGGCGAGGGACGCCCTGCCTTCGATTCCGAATGCACAAAGTGTGTGGTCTTGTTTCACAGTCTATATTTGGTCGGTCTCGTCAGAGGTTGAATGTAACGAATGGGTGGGAAAGAGCAAGGGGCAGCGGCTGTGTAGAACGAAAACACAAATCCTCAGGGGTGTGAGCGTTTCGAGATGAGTCGTATACATGTAAATGTTGGTCCTCAGTGACCGTGTGGCCTAATGGATAAGGCGTCGGACTTCGGATCTGAAGATTACAGGTTCGAATGCTTGTGTTTTTCCAGTTCTGAAAAAGAAACATAACGTTTTAATGTAGCAATTGAGCAGTACAAAACCGTCTGAATGTTGCTGTTGACCATTTTTTGCTTGGAGATGCTCTTGAGCTTGAAACACACACAACAAGACCGGTGTTAACTAGCGGAATGGTCGGCAGAGTGCCGACACAGCGAGTTTTGACTATCACTTGCACATCTAAAACAACGTCGGAAAGTAACTCGTTCGGCTTTTGAGTCACATAAAGTATGTGCGTTAATTTTGACGCCACTAGCTCTGCATGTTGTCATGCAATTTCTTTACCTCTCAGAAATGATTATGACATAAAAGTGAAGTACGTGACGAGTGTGACGTTAGGAAAACATTAGGCATCATGGAGAGATTCTGTATGGGACCACCCAACCGAAACGAGTACTGTGTGACGTGCTACCCGGCAGGTATTCACTGAGGTAGCCGGCTAGCTCAGTCGGTACAGCGTCAGACTCTTAATCCCAGGGTCGTGGGTTCGAGCCAGACGCTGGGCGGAACGGAATTTTGTTCTGCTGCAAGTGTAAATTACCGTTTTTCTGACTAACGAGATTTAATGGAAATAGCAACTTTAAACTTTGCCTACGTCTCTGTTAGTCGCAAGGAAGCTGTATTTGAAGGTGAAGGTGATTTTGTAGACATGTGTGAAAGACATGTTCTGAAATGCAAGTGTTGTTGTTTGGAGAGCACATCGGTTACGTGTCAGATGTGTAGTCAAGCAGTAATTTGTCGCCATAGCTGCAAATATTAGCCGGTAATATCAAGTGTTGTCAGCTAAAGTCTGATGATGCAGACGACCGTAAGGACGAAGTACCCAAAAGTACCGCTAGGCCGCGCCTCTTTAGCTCAGTGGTAGAGCACTGGTCTAATAAACCAGGGGTCGTAAGTTCCATCCTCACAGGAGAAAAATGAATTTTGGAAATCAGTTGCGCGTCGTGGCCGTATAGCAAACAGAACCTGTGATGACGAACAATTAGCGACAGGCGTTTTTTTAAGAATCACTCTCAGATGCGATTAAGGCGAATGGCGCAGATAAAGCATTTGCCAAAGCGGTACAGCATAAGGTGGGACGAGGCAGTCTGAATTACATTTTATAGATGTATTTCTCACATATCTCAGAGCCTCTCGCGATATTCGTCGTCGTCGTCGTCGTCGTCGTCGTCGTCGTCGTCGCCGCCGCCGCTTCTGCAGAAGTAGCAAATGGCAATCGTAGCAAATGCGGCGAGGGACGCCCTGCCTTCGATTCCGAATGCACAAAGTGTGTGGTCTTGTTTCACAGTCTATATTTGGTCGGTCTCGTCAGAGGTTGAATGTAACGAATGGGTGGGAAAGAGCAAGGGGCAGCGGCTGTGTAGAACGAAAACACAAATCCTCAGGGGTGTGAGCGTTTCGAGATAAGCCGTATACATGTAAACGTTGGTCCTCAGTGACCGTGTGGGCTAATGGATAAGGCGTCGGACTTCGGATCTGAAGATTACAGGTTCGAATGCTGTCACGCTTGTGTTTTTCCAGTTCTGAAAAAGAAACATAACGTTTTAATGTAGCAATTGAGCAGTACGAAACCGTCTGAATGTTGCTGTTGACCATTTTTTGCTTGGAGATGCACTTGAGCTTGAAACACACACAACAAGACCGGTGTTAACTAGCGAAATGGTCGGCAGAGTGCCGACACAGCGAGTTTTGACTATCACTTGCACATCTAAAACAACGTCGGAAAGTAACTCGTTCGGCTTTTGAGTCACATAAGGTATGTGCGTTAATTTTGACGCCACTAGCTCTGCATGTTGTCATGCAATTTCTTTACCTCTCAGAAATGATTATGACATAAAAGTGAAGTACGTGACGAGTGTGACGTTAGGAAAACATTAGGCATCATGGAGAAATTCTGTATGGGACCACCCAACCGAAACGAGTACTGTGTGACGTGCTACCCGGCAGGTATTCACCGAGGTAGCCGGCTAGCTCAGTCGGTAGAGCGTCAGACTCTTAATCCCAGGGTCGTGGGTTCGAGCCAGACGCTGGGCGGAACGGAATTTTGTTCCGCTGCAAGTGTAAATTACCGTTTTTCTGATTAACGAGATTTAATGGAAATAGCAACTTTAAACTTTGCCTACGTCTCTGTCAGTTGCAAGGAAGCTGTATTTGAAGGTGAAGGTGATTTTGTAGACATGTGTGAAAGACATGTTCTGAAATGCAAGTGTTGTTGTTTGGAGAGCACATCGGTTACGTGTCAGATGTGTAGCCAAGCAGTAATTTGTCGCCATAGCTGCAAATATTAGCCGGTAATATGAAGTGTTGTCAGCTAAAGTCTGATGATGCAGACGACCGTAAGGACGAAGTACACAAGAGTACCGCTAGGCCGCGCGTCTTTAGCTCAGTGGTAGGGCACTGGTCTAATAAACCAGGTGTCGTAAGTTCCATCCTCACAGGAGAAAGATGAATTTTTTAAATCAGTTGCGCGTCGTGGCCGTATAGCAAACAGTACCTGTGATGACGAACAATTAGCGACAGGCGTTTTTTTAAGAATTACTCTCAAATGCGATTAAGGCAAATGGCGCAGATAAAGCATTTGCCAAAGCGGTACAGCATAAGGTGGGACGAGGCAGTCTGAATTACATTTTATAGATGTATTTCTCACATATCTCAGAGCCTCTCGCGATATTCGTCGTCGTCGTCGTCGTCGTCGCCGGAGCCGCCGCTTCTGCAGAAGTAGCAAATGGCAATCGTAGCAAATGCGGCGAGGGACGCCCTGCCTTCGATTCCGAATGCACAAAGTGTGTGGTCTTGTTTCTCAGTCTATATTTGGTCGGTCACGTCAGAGGTTGAATGTAACGAATGGGTGGGAAAGAGCAAGGGGCAGCGGCTGTGTAGAACGAAAACACAAATCCTCAGGGGTGTGAGCGTTTCGAGATGAGCCGTATACATGTAAACGTTGGTCCTCAGTGACCGTGTGGGCAGTCTGCCTGCAGCGGCGGTGGCGAGCGGTTCGTCGTGCTGTGCTTCGCTCTGCGGCTGGCTTTGTTTACATCCGCTGTGTAAGTCTGTGCGTTTTCGCCGGCACTTCGCAGTAGTTAGATATTCTGTCAACGTTCGAAAATGCAGTAATGGCTCAACTTAGTAGAAAGGACACTCTGAAATTTACCTTTGATCGACGTTTTGCTCGACCTAAATCTTTCGAAATTGAGGATTGGTTAGAGGAAGTTGTTCAAGTTCCGTTTGAAGATACTGTTGGTTTTCACTTGTCAATTGTGAGTAGTGTGATGTACTTGAAGCTGAAAAACCCTGAGTTATGCGAACGAGTTGTCAATAATACCGGTGGTAAGCTTAAGTTTAAACACAGTGATGGAAATATTGGCGAAGTTACTGTCGATCATGTGGGACTTGGTATTCGAACAATTCGAATTTTTGAGCTACCCTTTGAAGTTCCTACAGATGCGATCAATCTTGTTATTGCACCCTTTGGGAAGGTCCTCAGTAATTTTGCAGAAAAATGGTCCGGTGCTCACAAATATCCGGTTTTGAACGGTGTCAGGCAGTTGAAGGTGGACTTATTACGACATATTCCGTCTTACATTAACGTTTGCGGTTATCGAGGTATCGTAATTTATGACGGTCAACCACGAACGTGTGCAGCTTGCAATTCTCCAGGTCATATTCGTTCTGAATGTATTCAAAGACGTGTTGTGCAGCTGCCGACAGGTGAAGCGGTGAAGTCCGCGGAGATGACTATTTTGTCCACCACTTACGCTTCGGTGGCTCGCGGCCAACCGACCGACCAACTGCCCATGGATACCGAAGTAGACATTCGCCCCCAACCAACCCTTCCTCCAACGGCCGAGCAACTTGTTGACATTTCTGAGCGACAAGAGCAACACCTGAGTGTGAGTGACGTGGTTGATTCCGTAGCGCAGCCCCCGACTCTGTCAACAGAACAAAATTCCACCTCCTCAGAGACGCAGGTCAGGACTGTGACTGCTGAATGTCGTTCCCCACAACCCCACCATGAAATCTCGGATTCCGATGAGCGTTGTCCACCTGCTAAATCCCCGCGGAAGAACAAGAAACGCAGAATCGCCCGCCAGGGTGCGGAAGAGGCGGCGGCGTCGTTGCGGGGAAAGGTGCAGCAAATCATGGACAAAGTCAGTGCAAAATCACCAGAATCCTCCCGACAACAGGCGCTAACTTCTGCACACCTGCGGGATGAAGATCGTGCAATCACGCTAACTGAGCCCTCTCGCGATGCTACCGGCCAGGTGTCTCCCATGTGCAGTGACGATGTTGATCATTGTTTAAAAGAACAACGACAACATCATCCTCTTGCGTCCAAGAACCCCAGCACTATAGACTGGGCGGCGGAACCAGAGGTCGAACACATGGACGCTGATGCAACTGATATTCCAGTCACTTCCCGATTTCCCGAACAGCCTTCTACGGCAATAGAACCGGCACATGATGATAAGTTACTGGATCCACGGCAGGCAAACAAAGAAGAGGACTCTGACTTCTTTTAAAACGGCGCCGATTCCTTCTTACTCTCGTAAGAGCGTGAATGACTGATCAGCAGGCGTATAAAATTGGTACATTAAATATAAATAAAATCCGCAGTTCCCTCAAACTCGACAACATCGTAGACCTCTTATACGCCGCCGACATTGATATCCTCTTGCTTCAGGAGGTCGCCGACATTGCTTTGGACCACATTCCCGGTTATAATGTGACGGCCAATCCGGGACACGGTTCTGATTTAGGCACCGCTATTCTCACGAAAGAAGGAATTATCGTCCAGAATGTAGAACGACTCATAAGTTGTAGGGGAATTGGCGTGACTATCAATAATGTTAGACTCCTAAATCTGTATGCACCATCCGGCTCAACTAATAGGCGACGCCGAGCGGACTTTTTCAAGGAAGAAATACTTCCGCTTTTTGCAACACAATGTGACCACCTAATATTGGCGGGAGATTTTAACTGTGTACTTAACGCCAAAGATCAGACGCCGCATTTCAATAAATCGATTGAATTAGAACAGATCGTCAAGGATTTACGTTTAGTCGATACGTGGGAGCACAAGTTTGGTACAACACCTGGTTTTACTCACGTCACGAATCATTCAGCGAGTAGATTGGACCGCATTTACGTATCGGACACTCTCAGACAGCGAATTTTACAAACTGAGGTCTGGCCAACCAGTTTCTCCGACCATGCGGCTTATATTTGCACGCTGAATTTGGGGAAACAGGAAACCTACCGAGGCAAAGGACTATGGAAACTAAATGTTGCACATTTAGACGATCCTGAATGCAGAGAAGCCTTCACTCGAGCGTGGAATGAAAGTGAAGCCAAATTCAGTACGTACGGCTCGGCATTGCAATGGTGGCTCGAATGCGCTAAACCGAAAATTCGTAAATCCATGATACAATATTCTCGGAATAAGAACTGGTGGTTTAAGAGAACGATGGAGTTTTATTATCAATGTCTTCGAGACTTATATACTCTTGATGCCACTGTGATTGACAACTACCCCCGCATTAAAAGACTGCAAGCAAAAATATTACTTTTGAAACGAAAACAGATGGAAGGTTACAAAATTAGAGGTCGGGTTTCGACTATGGCAAAAGGCGAACAGCCATCCATTTATCACCTGATACGTGAAACTAAACGAGCACGGACAAAGATCTTAACTGAACTACAATCCGAAGACGGCACGATTCTAACTCGGCAACACGATATCAGAGACGCCGTTCAAACTTATTGCACTGACTTGATGTCCAATAAACCTACCGACGACGAAGCCCTTGCAGAGTTCCGGAGCAGCTTAACGCACAGGCTTAGCCCTGCGGATGTAGCCGAACTCGTCACCGATGTAACGGAAGATGAACTGGAAGATGTGGTGTTCCACAGTCCAAAAAACAAATCTCCCGGATGTGACGGTCTCCCGGTGGAACTTTATCAAGTCTTCTGGCCACAACTGAAGACAAAGCTGACGGTGCTCTGCAACGAACTTCTCCAACCGGACATGCCCATTCCTCCGCCATTCAGTGAAGGACTTGTGGTCTTACTCCCGAAACGGACGAGCAATAACACCGTCGCAACTTTGCGACCCATTACGTTGCTCAACAGCGACTACAAAATTTTTGCTCGCATTCTCGCAACGAGAATGAAAACTGTGATGCATACCGTCATTGGATCACATCAAACGAGTGTTGGAAAGGACAGAGCTATATATCAGACATTATCAGACTATCGAGATGTGATTTCTGTTGCGGACGCTTGCAAAATCCGATGTGCTATCGTAACTTTAGATTTCGCACAGGCTTTCGACAGAGTGAACCATCCTTACCTTTTCCAGATAATGCAGACTCTGGGTTTTCCTCCGCAGTTCATCAGCATCATACAGAAATTGTTACGGAATAGTACATCCAAACTTGTCGTTAACGGTCAGCCAAGTCGCGCCGTCCCGATAAACAGTTCTGTTAGGCAGGGCTGCCCTATGTCGATGGCGCTGTTTGCCATTGCGATCGAACCGCTGCTAGTCACCTTGACGGAACGTTTACAAGGACTCCACATACACGGGCAGAAGATAGTGTGCCGAGCTTACGCTGATGATGTTACCTTCCTAGCTATGAATGTCAATGAGGTCGAGAGGGGTCTCCTGATCATCTCACAATATGAAAAGGCATCTGGTGCGAAACTGCATTGGACGAAATCAGGGATCATGAACGTTGGGCAAGGCATAGGCGCGATCGGTCATGGCCAGCTTAAAGAGATCACTAGGATGACGTGTCTCGGTGTCGATTTTCGGAACACCATCCGCCACACCATTGCCGCCAATTATAAGCAATTGCTCAACAAAATTCGTGCTTGTGCGAAGTTACATAGCGTCAGGAAATTGGACGAGCTTCAAAAGGTTGAATTGGCCAATATTTATATCACTGCCAAAATCAATTATGTGGCTCAAGTTTTGCCCATCCCCACCGATATAGCCAAATGCATGCTGTCCGCGCTTGGACACTTTGTATGTCGTGGCCAGATCTTTAAAGTTCGATATGACACCTTGACACTCCCAACGCGAGATGGCGGACTCAGTCTCATCGATGTACACAAGAAAGCGAAAGCTCTTTATTTCTGCAAAACTTACAAGCTATGGAAACAGTCACCGACCAGTCTGACCGCTCTTGTCCTGAATGAAATCGCACCGACTGATCTTCAACCGCCAATTGATGTGCACCATATACCGACTGCGCTCTACCACTTCAAGAGTTTTCTCTTAGAGTATAGTTATGTCCATACAACAGTCTCTGAAAAGAATTTGACGACAGTTAAGGCAATCTACAACTCCTTTGTGGCAACTAAATCACGGAATGTTATCGAACAAAAATTTCCAAACTACAACTGGGACGCGACGTGGCAAAACATCCACAGCCCCTACTTACCTTCGCAAGTAAAGGCGACGTGGTACGCTGCCGTCAATAGAAAAATCCCGACGCAGTCCAGGCTTCATGCAATTCATTTGCAGGACTCGCCAATGTGTGTCACGTGTAATCTCATAGACAGCGAAGAACACCGTTTCGTCTGTGGTACCACGAAAGATATATGGGGTTACGCCCGACAGAAACTGTCGAGCATCAAGAGGACCTCACCATCTGCGATAACGCCAGCTGACTTTCTCAACCCTGATGCAATCCCATTTCCCAGGACAAAGCGGAATGCTGTCAACTGGATAATAGGTCACACAGTGCACTATATTTTTAGTACTGGCGATAAGAACAAAGACGATTTCGTTCTATACCTGACCCTGCAGCACAGCATGATCGCACGCGAACGTAACTACAAGGCGACCTTTGCCAACTTTTTAAGCAAGACCATTGTGTGATATGCGATTCGACACTCGACCCGTCAGCCTTGCCATGACGGGGAACGTAATATTTAAAGAACGCCCGAAACTATACCACGAGACATGAATGCATGTTTAACCTTCTTTCGAAGTAAGGCGAAACCGACTATTCGCTACATCATTGAGGAGCAGCAGAGGACAATAACAGACGAAAGATGTGAAGACAACACTAGAGAAAAAAAAAACAAACACTTTTCGTTTTCTTATATTTTGCACCAACAAAGGAGAAGATTCCTTTTTAATCACTTATTTCTTATTTATTTATTTACTAATCCTAACCAGAAAAGGTACTTTAGTTCGAACACTGCTTAACATAGTTGATAGTGTCATCATTTTTTTTTGCCGTTAACGCCTCACTCACCTAGAAGAAACGAATTGAGAAAAAACAAAAAAAAAAAAAAAAAAAAAAAAAGTCGGTAGAGCGTCAGACTCTTAATCCCAGGGTCGTGGGTTCGAGCCAGACGCTGGGCGGAACGGAATTTTGTTCCGCTGCAAGTGTAAATTACCGTTTAAAAAAAAAAAAAAAAAAAAAAAAAAAAAAAAAAAAAAAAAAAAAAAAAAAAATGGATAAGGCGTCGGACTTCGGATCTGAAGATTACAGGTTCGAATGCTGTCACGCTTGTGTTTTTCCAGTTCTGAAAAAGAAACATAACGTTTTAATGTAGCAATTGAGCAGTACGAAACCGTCTGAATGTTGCTGTTGACCATTTTTTGCTTGGAGATGCTCTTGAGCTTGAAACACACACAACAAGACCGGTGTTAACTAGCGAAATGGTCGGCAGAGTGCCGACACAGCGAGTTTTGACTATCACTTGCACATCTAAAACAACGTCGGAAAGTAACTCGTTCGGCTTTTGAGTCACATAAAGTATGTGCGTTAATTTTGACGCCACTAGCTCTGCATGTTGTCATGCAATTTCTTTACCTCTCAGAAAGGATTATGACATAAAAGTGAAGTACGTGACGAGTGTGACGTTAGGAAAACATTAGGCATCATGGAGAGATTCTGTATGGGGCCACCCAACCCAAACGAGTACTGTGTGACGTGCTACCCGGCAGGTAGCCGGCTAGCTCAGTCGGTAGAGCGTCAGACTCTTAATCCCAGGGTCGTGTGTTCGAGCCAGACGCTGGGCGGAACGGAGTTTTGTTCCGCTGCAGGTGTAAATTACCGTTTTTCTGATTAACGAGATTTAATGGAAATAGCAACTTTAAACTTTGCCTACGTCTCTGTCAGTCGCAAGGAAGCTGTATTTGAAGGTGAAGGTGATTTTGTAGACATGTGTGAAAGACATGTTCTGAAATGCAAGTGTTGTTGTTTGGAGAGCACATCGGTTACGTGTCAGATGTGTAGCCAAGCAGTAATTTGTCGCCATAGCTGCAAATATTAGCCGGTAATATGAAGTGTTGTCAGCTAAAGTCTGATGATGCAGACGACCGTAAGGACGAAGTACCCAAGAGTACCGCTAGGCCGCGCCTCTTTAGCTCAGTGGTAGAGCACTGGTCTAATAAACCAGGGGTCGTAAGTTCCATCCTCACAGGAGAAAGATGAATTTTGGAAATCAGTTGCGCGTCGTGGCCGTATAGCAAACAGTACCTGTGATGACGAACAATTAGCGACAGGCGTTTTTTTAAGAATCACTCTCAGATGCGATTAAGCCGAATGGCGCAGATAAAGCATTTGCCAAAGCGGTACAGCATAAGGTGGGACGAGGCAGCCTGAATTACATTTTATAGATCTATTTCTCACATATCTCAGAGCCTCTCGCGATATTCGTCGTCGTCGTCGTCGTCGCCGTCGCCGCCGCCGCCGCTTCTGCAGAAGTAGCAAATGGCAATCGTAGCAAATGCGGCGAGGGACGCCCTGCCTTCGATTCCGAATGCACAAAGTGTGTGGTCTTGTTTCTCAGTCTATATTTGGTCGGTCACGTCAGAGGTTGAATGTAACGAATGGGTGGGAAAGAGCAAGGGGCAGCGGCTGTGTAGAACGAAAACGCAAATCCTCAGGGGTGTGAGCGTTTCGAGATGAGTCGTATACATGTAATGTTGGTCGTCAGTGACCGTGTAGCCTAATGGATAAGGCGTAGGACTTCGGATCTGAAGATTACAGGTTCGAATGCTGTCACGCTTGTGTTTTTCCAGTTCTGAAAAAGAAACATAACGTTTTAATGTAGCAATTGAGCAGTACGAAACCGTCTGAATGTTGCTGTTGACCATTTTTTGCTTGGAGATGCTCTTGAGCTTGAAACACACACAACAAGACCGGTGTTAACTAGCGAAATGGTCGGCAGAGTGCCGACACAGCGAGTTTTGACTATCACTTGCACATCTAAAACAACGTCGGAAAGTAACTCGTTCGGCTTTTGAGTCACATAAAGTATGTGCGTTAATTTTGACGCCACTAGCTCTGCATGTTGTCATGCAATTTCTTTACCTCTCAGAAAGGATTATGACATAAAAGTGAAGTACGTGACGAGTGTGACGTTAGGAAAACATTAGGCATCATGGAGAGATTCTGTATGGGGCCACCCAACCCAAACGAGTACTGTGTGACGTGCTACCCGGCAGGTATTCACCGAGGTAGCCGGCTAGCTCAGTCGGTAGAGCGTCAGACTCTTAATCCCAGGGTCGTGGGTTCGAGCCAGACGCTGGGCGGAACGGAGTTTTGTTCCGCTGCAGGTGTAAATTACCGTTTTTCTGATTAACGAGATTTAATGGAAATAGCAACTTTAAACTTTGCCTACGTCTCTGTCAGTCGCAAGGAAGCTGTATTTGAAGGTGAAGGTGATTTTGTAGACATGTGTGAAAGACATGTTCTGAAATGCAAGTGTTGTTGTTTGGAGAGCACATCGGTTACGTGTCAGATGTGTAGCCAAGCAGTAATTTGTCGCCATAGCTGCAAATATTAGCCGGTAATATGAAGTGTTGTCAGCTAAAGTCTGATGATGCAGACGACCGTAAGGACGAAGTACCCAAGAGTACCGCTAGGCCGCGCCTCTTTAGCTCAGTGGTAGAGCACTGGTTTAATAAACCAGGGGTCGTAAGTTCCATCCTCACAGGAGAAAGATGAATTTTGGAAATCAGTTGCGCGTCGTGGCCGTATAGCAAACAGTACCTGTGATGACGAACAATTAGCGACAGGCGTTTTTTTAAGAATCACTCTCAGATGCGATTAAGCCGAATGGCGCAGATAAAGCATTTGCCAAAGCGGTACAGCATAAGGTGGGACGAGGCAGCCTGAATTACATTTTATAGATGTATTTCTCACATATCTCAGAGCCTCTCGCGATATTCGTCGTCGTCGTCGTCGTCGCCGTCGCCGCTGCCGCCGCCGCTTCTGCAGAAGTAGCAAATGGCAATCGTAGCAAATGCGGCGAGGGACGCCCTGCCTTCGATTCCGAATGCACAAAGTGTGTGGTCTTGTTTCTCAGTCTATATTTGGTCGGTCACGTCAGAGGTTGAATGTAACGAATGGGTGGGAAAGAGCAAGGGGCAGCGGCTGTGTAGAACGAAAACGCAAATCCTCAGGGGTGTGAGCGTTTCGAGATGAGTCGTATACATGTAAATGTTGGTCGTCAGTGACCGTGTAGCCTGATGGATAAGGCGTAGGACTTCGGATCTGAAGATTACAGGTTCGAATGCTGTCACGCTTGTGTTTTTCCAGTTCTGAAAAAGAAACATAACGTTTTAATGTAGCAATTGAGCAGTACGAAACCGTCTGAATGTTGCTGTTGACCATTTTTTGCTTGGAGATGCTCTTGAGCTTGAAACACACACAACAAGACCGGTGTTAACTAGCGAAAAAGTCGGCAGAGTGCCGACACAGCGAGTTTTGACTATCACTTGCACATCTAAAACAACGTCGGAAAGTAACTCGTTCGGCTTTTGAGTCACATAAAGTATGTGCGTTAATTTTGACGCCACTAGCTCTGCATGTTGTCATGCAATTTCTTTACCTCTCAGAAATGATTATGACATAAAAGTGAAGTACGTGACGAGTGTGACGTTAGGAAAACATTAGGCATCATGGAGAGATTCTGTATGGGACCACCCAACCCAAACGAGTACTGTGTGACGTGCTACCCGGCAGGTATTCACCGAGGTAGCCGGCTAGCTCAGTCGGTAGAGCGTCAGACTCTTAATCCCAGGGTCGTGGGTTCGAGCCAGACGCTGGGCGGAACGGAATTTTGTTCCGCTGCAGGTGTAAATTACCGTTTTTCTGATTAACGAGATTTAATGGAAATAGCAACTTTAAACTTTGCCTACGTCTCTGTCAGTCGCAAGGAAGCTGTATTTGAAGGTGAAGGTGATTTTGTAGACATGTGTGAAAGACATGTTCTGAAATGCAAGTGTTGTTGTTTGGAGAGCACATCGGTTACATGTCAGATGTGTAGCCAAGCAGTAATTTGTCGCCATAGCTGCAAATATTAGCCGGTAATATGAAGTGTTGTCAGCTAAAGTCTGATGATGCAGATGACCGTAATGACGAAGTACCCAAGAGTACCGCTAGGCCGCGCCTATTTAGCTCAGTGGTAGAGCACTGGTCTAATAAACCAGGGGTCGTAAGTTCCATCCTCACAGGAGAAAGATGAATTTTGGAAATCAGTTGCGCGTCGTGGCCGTATAGCAAACAGTACCTGTGATGACGAACAATTAGCGACAGGCGTTTTTTTAAGAATCACTCTCAGATGCGATTAAGGCGAATGGCGCAGATAAAGCATTTGCCAAAGCGGTACAGCATAAGGTGGGACGAGGCAGTCTGAATTACATTTTATAGATGTATTTCTCACATATCTCAGAGCCTCTCGCGATATTCGTCGTCGTCGTCGTCGTCGTCGCCGCCGCCGCCGCTTCTGCAGAAGTAGCAAATGGAAATCGTAGCAAATGCGGCGAGGGTCGCCCTGCCTTCGATTCCGAATGCACAAAGTGTGTGGTCTTGTTTCTCAGTCTATATTTGGTCGGTCTCGTCAGAGGTTGAATGTAACGAATGGGTGGGAAAGAGCAAGGGGCAGCGGCTGTGTAGAACGAAAACACAAATCCTCAGGGGTGTGAGCGTTTCGAGATGAGTCGTATACATGTAAATGTTGGTCGTCAGTGACCGTGTGGCCTAATGGATAAGGCGTCGGACTTCGGATCTGAAGATTACAGGTTCGAATGCTGTCACGCCTGTGTTTTTCCAGTTCTGAAAAAGAAACATAACGTTTTAATGTAGCAATTGAGCAGTACGAAACCGTCTGAATGTTGCTGTTGACCATTTTTTGCTTGGAGATGCTCTTGAGCTTGAAACACACACAACAAGACCGGTGTTAACTAGCGAAATGGTCGGCAGAGTGCCGACACAGCGAGTTTTGACTATCACTTGCACATCTAAAACAACGTCGGAAAGTAACTCGTTCGGCTTTTGAGTCACATAAAGTATGTGCGTTAATTTTGACGCCACTAGCTCTGCATGTTGTCATGCAATTTCTTTACCTCTCAGAAAGGATTATGACATAAAAGTGAAGTACGTGACGAGTGTGACGTTAGGAAAACATTAGGCATCATGGAGAGATTCTGTATGGGGCCACCCAACCCAAACGAGTACTGTGTGACGTGCTACCCGGCAGGTAGCCGGCTAGCTCAGTCGGTAGAGCGTCAGACTCTTAATCCCAGGGTCGTGGGTTCGAGCCAGACGCTGGGCGGAACGGAGTTTTGTTCCGCTGCAGGTGTAAATTACCGTTTTTCTGATTAACGAGATTTAATGGAAATAGCAACTTTAAACTTTGCCTACGTCTCTGTCAGTCGCAAGGAAGCTGTATTTGAAGGTGAAGGTGATTTTGTAGACATGTGTGAAAGACATGTTCTGAAATGCAAGTGTTGTTGTTTGGAGAGCACATCGGTTACGTGTCAGATGTGTAGCCAAGCAGTAATTTGTCGCCATAGCTGCAAATATTAGCCGGTAATATGAAGTGTTGTCAGCTAAAGTCTGATGATGCAGACGACCGTAAGGACGAAGTACCCAAGAGTACCGCTAGGCCGCGCCTCTTTAGCTCAGTGGTAGAGCACTGGTCTAATAAACCAGGGGTCGTAAGTTCCATCCTCACAGGAGAAAGATGAATTTTGGAAATCAGTTGCGCGTCGTGGCCGTATAGCAAACAGTACCTGTGATGACGAACAATTAGCGACAGGCGTTTTTTTAAGAATCACTCTCAGATGCGATTAAGCCGAATGGCGCAGATAAAGCATTTGCCAAAGCGGTACAGCATAAGGTGGGACGAGGCAGCCTGAATTACATTTTATAGATCTATTTCTCACATATCTCAGAGCCTCTCGCGATATTCGTCGTCGTCGTCGTCGTCGCCGTCGCCACCGCCGCCGCTTCTGCAGAAGTAGCAAATGGCAATCGTAGCAAATGCGGCGAGGGACGCCCTGCCTTCGATTCCGAATGCACAAAGTGTGTGGTCTTGTTTCTCAGTCTATATTTGGTCGGTCACGTCAGAGGTTGAATGTAACGAATGGGTGGGAAAGAGCAAGGGGCAGCGGCTGTGTAGAACGAAAACGCAAATCCTCAGGGGTGTGAGCGTTTCGAGATGAGTCGTATACATGTAAATGTTGGTCGTCAGTGACCGTGTAGCCTAATGGATAAGGCGTAGGACTTCGGATCTGAAGATTACAGGTTCGAATGCTGTCACGCTTGTGTTTTTCCAGTTCTGAAAAAGAAACATAACGTTTTAATGTAGCAATTGAGCAGTACGAAACCGTCTGAATGTTGCTGTTGACCATTTTTTGCTTGGAGATGCTCTTGAGCTTGAAACACACACAACAAGACCGGTGTTAACTAGCGAAATGGTCGGCAGAGTGCCGACACAGCGAGTTTTGACTATCACTTGCACATCTAAAACAACGTCGGAAAGTAACTCGTTCGGCTTTTGAGTCACATAAAGTATGTGCGTTAATTTTGACGCCACTAGCTCTGCATGTTGTCATGCAATTTCTTTACCTCTCAGAAAGGATTATGACATAAAAGTGAAGTACGTGACGAGTGTGACGTTAGGAAAACATTAGGCATCATGGAGAGATTCTGTATGGGGCCACCCAACCCAAACGAGTACTGTGTGACGTGCTACCCGGCAGGTATTCACCGAGGTAGCCGGCTAGCTCAGTCGGTAGAGCGTCAGACTCTTAATCCCAGGGTCGTGGGTTCGAGCCAGACGCTGGGCGGAACGGAGTTTTGTTCCGCTGCAGGTGTAAATTACCGTTTTTCTGATTAACGAGATTTAATGGAAATAGCAACTTTAAACTTTGCCTACGTCTCTGTCAGTCGCAAGGAAGCTGTATTTGAAGGTGAAGGTGATTTTGTAGACATGTGTGAAAGACATGTTCTGAAATGCAAGTGTTGTTGTTTGGAGAGCACATCGGTTACGTGTCAGATGTGTAGCCAAGCAGTAATTTGTCGCCATAGCTGCAAATATTAGCCGGTAATATGAAGTGTTGTCAGCTAAAGTCTGATGATGCAGACGACCGTAAGGACGAAGTACCCAAGAGTACCGCTAGGCCGCGCCTCTTTAGCTCAGTGGTAGAGCACTGGTTTAATAAACCAGGGGTCGTAAGTTCCATCCTCACAGGAGAAAGATGAATTTTGGAAATCAGTTGCGCGTCGTGGCCGTATAGCAAACAGTACCTGTGATGACGAACAATTAGCGACAGGCGTTTTTTTAAGAATCACTCTCAGATGCGATTAAGCCGAATGGCGCAGATAAAGCATTTGCCAAAGCGGTACAGCATAAGGTGGGACGAGGCAGCCTGAATTACATTTTATAGATGTATTTCTCACATATCTCAGAGCCTCTCGCGATATTCGTCGTCGTCGTCGTCGTCGCCGTCGCCGCCGCCGCCGCCGCTTCTGCAGAAGTAGCAAATGGCAATCGTAGCAAATGCGGCGAGGGACGCCCTGCCTTCGATTCCGAATGCACAAAGTGTGTGGTCTTGTTTCTCAGTCTATATTTGGTCGGTCACGTCAGAGGTTGAATGTAACGAATGGGTGGGAAAGAGCAAGGGGCAGCGGCTGTGTAGAACGAAAACGCAAATCCTCAGGGGTGTGAGCGTTTCGAGATGAGTCGTATACATGTAAATGTTGGTCGTCAGTGACCGTGTAGCCTGATGGATAAGGCGTAGGACTTCGGATCTGAAGATTACAGGTTCGAATGCTGTCACGCTTGTGTTTTTCCAGTTCTGAAAAAGAAACATAACGTTTTAATGTAGCAATTGAGCAGTACGAAACCGTCTGAATGTTGCTGTTGACCATTTTTTGCTTGGAGATGCTCTTGAGCTTGAAACACACACAACAAGACCGGTGTTAACTAGCGAAAAAGTCGGCAGAGTGCCGACACAGCGAGTTTTGACTATCACTTGCACATCTAAAACAACGTCGGAAAGTAACTCGTTCGGCTTTTGAGTCACATAAAGTATGTGCGTTAATTTTGACGCCACTAGCTCTGCATGTTGTCATGCAATTTCTTTACCTCTCAGAAATGATTATGACATAAAAGTGAAGTACGTGACGAGTGTGACGTTAGGAAAACATTAGGCATCATGGAGAGATTCTGTATGGGACCACCCAACCCAAACGAGTACTGTGTGACGTGCTACCCGGCAGGTATTCACCGAGGTAGCCGGCTAGCTCAGTCGGTAGAGCGTCAGACTCTTAATCCCAGGGTCGTGGGTTCGAGCCAGACGCTGGGCGGAACGGAGTTTTGTTCCGCTGCAGGTGTAAATTACCGTTTTTCTGATTAACGAGATTTAATGGAAATAGCAACTTTAAACTTTGCCTACGTCTCTGTCAGTCGCAAGGAAGCTGTATTTGAAGGTGAAGGTGATTTTGTAGACATGTGTGAAAGACATGTTCTGAAATGCAAGTGTTGTTGTTTGGAGAGCACATCGGTTACGTGTCAGATGTGTAGCCAAGCAGTAATTTGTCGCCATAGCTGCAAATATTAGCCGGTAATATGAAGTGTTGTCAGCTAAAGTCTGATGATGCAGACGACCGTAAGGACGAAGTACCCAAGAGTACCGCTAGGCCGCGCCTCTTTAGCTCAGTGGTAGAGCACTGGTCTAATAAACCAGGGGTCGTAAGTTCCATCCTCACAGGAGAAAGATGAATTTTGGAAATCAGTTGCGCGTCGTGGCCGTATAGCAAACAGTACCTGTGATGACGAACAATTAGCGACAGGCGTTTTTTTAAGAATCACTCTCAGATGCGATTAAGCCGAATGGCGCAGATAAAGCATTTGCCAAAGCGGTACAGCATAAGGTGGGACGAGGCAGCCTGAATTACATTTTATAGATCTATTTCTCACATATCTCAGAGCCTCTCGCGATATTCGTCGTCGTCGTCGTCGTCGCCGTCGCCACCGCCGCCGCTTCTGCAGAAGTAGCAAATGGCAATCGTAGCAAATGCGGCGAGGGACGCCCTGCCTTCGATTCCGAATGCACAAAGTGTGTGGTCTTGTTTCTCAGTCTATATTTGGTCGGTCACGTCAGAGGTTGAATGTAACGAATGGGTGGGAAAGAGCAAGGGGCAGCGGCTGTGTAGAACGAAAACGCAAATCCTCAGGGGTGTGAGCGTTTCGAGATGAGTCGTATACATGTAAATGTTGGTCGTCAGTGACCGTGTAGCCTAATGGATAAGGCGTAGGACTTCGGATCTGAAGATTACAGGTTCGAATGCTGTCACGCTTGTGTTTTTCCAGTTCTGAAAAAGAAACATAACGTTTTAATGTAGCAATTGAGCAGTACGAAACCGTCTGAATGTTGCTGTTGACCATTTTTTGCTTGGAGATGCTCTTGAGCTTGAAACACACACAACAAGACCGGTGTTAACTAGCGAAATGGTCGGCAGAGTGCCGACACAGCGAGTTTTGACTATCACTTGCACATCTAAAACAACGTCGGAAAGTAACTCGTTCGGCTTTTGAGTCACATAAAGTATGTGCGTTAATTTTGACGCCACTAGCTCTGCATGTTGTCATGCAATTTCTTTACCTCTCAGAAAGGATTATGACATAAAAGTGAAGTACGTGACGAGTGTGACGTTAGGAAAACATTAGGCATCATGGAGAGATTCTGTATGGGGCCACCCAACCCAAACGAGTACTGTGTGACGTGCTACCCGGCAGGTAGCCGGCTAGCTCAGTCGGTAGAGCGTCAGACTCTTAATCCCAGGGTCGTGGGTTCGAGCCAGACGCTGGGCGGAACGGAGTTTTGTTCCGCTGCAGGTGTAAATTACCGTTTTTCTGATTAACGAGATTTAATGGAAATAGCAACTTTAAACTTTGCCTACGTCTCTGTCAGTCGCAAGGAAGCTGTATTTGAAGGTGAAGGAGATTTTGTAGACATGTGTGAAAGACATGTTCTGAAATGCAAGTGTTGTTGTTTGGAGAGCACATCGGTTACGTGTCAGATGTGTAGCCAAGCAGTAATTTGTCGCCATAGCTGCAAATATTAGCCGGTAATATGAAGTGTTGTCAGCTAAAGTCTGATGATGCAGACGACCGTAAGGACGAAGTACCCAAGAGTACCGCTAGGCCGCGCCTCTTTAGCTCAGTGGTAGAGCACTGGTCTAATAAACCAGGGGTCGTAAGTTCCATCCTCACAGGAGAAAGATGAATTTTGGAAATCAGTTGCGCGTCGTGGCCGTATAGCAAACAGTACCTGTGATGACGAACAATTAGCGACAGGCGTTTTTTTAAGAATCACTCTCAGATGCGATTAAGGCGAATGGCGCAGATAAAGCATTTGCCAAAGCGGTACAGCATAAGGTGGGACGAGGCAGTCTGAATTACATTTTATAGATGTATTTCTCACATATCTCAGAGCCTCTCGCGATATTCGTCGTCGTCGTCGTCGTCGCCGTCGCCGCCGCCGCCGCTTCTGCAGAAGTAGCAAATGGAAATCGTAGCAAATGCGGCGAGGGTCGCCCTGCCTTCGATTCCGAATGCACAAAGTGTGTGGTCTTGTTTCTCAGTCTATATTTGGTCGGTCTCGTCAGAGGTTGAATGTAACGAATGGGTGGGAAAGAGCAAGGGGCAGCGGCTGTGTAGAACGAAAACACAAATCCTCAGGGGTGTGAGCGTTTCGAGATGAGTCGTATACATGTAAATGTTGGTCGTCAGTGACCGTGTGGCCTAATGGATAAGGCGTCGGACTTCGGATCTGAAGATTACAGGTTCGAATGCTGTCACGCTTGTGTTTTTCCAGTTCTGAAAAAGAAACATAACGTTTTAATGTAGCAATTGAGCAGTACGAAACCGTCTGAATGTTGCTGTTGACCATTTTTTGCTTGGAGATGCTCTTGAGCTTGAAACACACACAACAAGACCGGTGTTAACTAGCGAAATGGTCGGCAGAGTGCCGACACAGCGAGTTTTGACTATCACTTGCACATCTAAAACAACGTCGGAAAGTAACTCGTTCGGCTTTTGAGTCACATAAAGTATGTGCGTTAATTTTGACGCCACTAGCTCTGCATGTTGTCATGCAATTTCTTTACCTCTCAGAAAGGATTATGACATAAAAGTGAAGTACGTGACGAGTGTGACGTTAGGAAAACATTAGGCATCATGGAGAGATTCTGTATGGGGCCACCCAACCCAAACGAGTACTGTGTGACGTGCTACCCGGCAGGTAGCCGGCTAGCTCAGTCGGTGGAGCGTCAGACTCTTAATCCCAGGGTCGTGGGTTCGAGCCAGACGCTGGGCGGAACGGAGTTTTGTTCCGCTGCAGGTGTAAATTACCGTTTTTCTGATTAACGAGATTTAATGGAAATAGCAACTTTAAACTTTGCCTACGTCTCTGTCAGTCGCAAGGAAGCTGTATTTGAAGGTGAAGGTGATTTTGTAGACATGTGTGAAAGACATGTTCTGAAATGCAAGTGTTGTTGTTTGGAGAGCACATCGGTTACGTGTCAGATGTGTAGCCAAGCAGTAATTTGTCGCCATAGCTGCAAATATTAGCCGGTAATATGAAGTGTTGTCAGCTAAAGTCTGATGATGCAGACGACCGTAAGGACGAAGTACCCAAGAGTACCGCTAGGCCGCGCCTCTTTAGCTCAGTGGTAGAGCACTGGTCTAATAAACCAGGGGTCGTAAGTTCCATCCTCACAGGAGAAAGATGAATTTTGGAAATCAGTTGCGCGTCGTGGCCGTATAGCAAACAGTACCTGTGATGACGAACAATTAGCGACAGGCGTTTTTTTAAGAATCACTCTCAGATGCGATTAAGCCGAATGGCGCAGATAAAGCATTTGCCAAAGCGGTACAGCATAAGGTGGGACGAGGCAGCCTGAATTACATTTTATAGATCTATTTCTCACATATCTCAGAGCCTCTCGCGATATTCGTCGTCGTCGTCGTCGCCGTCGCCGCCGCCGCCGCTTCTGCAGAAGTAGCAAATGGCAATCGTAGCAAATGCGGCGAGGGACGCCCTGCCTTCGATTCCGAATGCACAAAGTGTGTGGTCTTGTTTCTCAGTCTATATTTGGTCGGTCACGTCAGAGGTTGAATGTAACGAATGGGTGGGAAAGAGCAAGGGGCAGCGGCTGTGTAGAACGAAAACGCAAATCCTCAGGGGTGTGAGCGTTTCGAGATGAGTCGTATACATGTAAATGTTGGTCGTCAGTGACCGTGTAGCCTAATGGATAAGGCGTAGGACTTCGGATCTGAAGATTACAGGTTCGAATGCTGTCACGCTTGTGTTTTTCCAGTTCTGAAAAAGAAACATAACGTTTTAATGTAGCAATTGAGCAGTACGAAACCGTCTGAATGTTGCTGTTGACCATTTTTTGCTTGGAGATGCTCTTGAGCTTGAAACACACACAACAAGACCGGTGTTAACTAGCGAAATGGTCGGCAGAGTGCCGACACAGCGAGTT
The DNA here is from genome assembly GCF_023897955.1 of Schistocerca gregaria. Lineage (NCBI taxonomy): Eukaryota > Metazoa > Arthropoda > Insecta > Orthoptera > Acrididae > Schistocerca > Schistocerca gregaria. The sequence goes on along the minus strand of NW_026062033.1, from coordinate 221,921 downwards.
TTGACTATCACTTGCACATCTAAAACAACGTCGGAAAGTAACTCGTTCGGCTTTTGAGTCACATAAAGTATGTGCGTTAATTTTGACGCCACTAGCTCTGCATGTTGTCATGCAATTTCTTTACCTCTCAGAAAGGATTATGACATAAAAGTGAAGTACGTGACGAGTGTGACGTTAGGAAAACATTAGGCATCATGGAGAGATTCTGTATGGGGCCACCCAACCCAAACGAGTACTGTGTGACGTGCTACCCGGCAGGTAGCCGGCTAGCTCAGTCGGTAGAGCGTCAGACTCTTAATCCCAGGGTCGTGGGTTCGAGCCAGACACTGGGCGGAGCGGAGTTTTGTTCCGCTGCAGGTGTAAATTACCGTTTTTCTGATTAACGAGATTTAATGGAAATAGCAACTTTAAACTTTGCCTACGTCTCTGTCAGTCGCAAGGAAGCTGTATTTGAAGGTGAAGGTGATTTTGTAGACATGTGTGAAAGACATGTTCTGAAATGCAAGTGTTGTTGTTTGGAGAGCACATCGGTTACGTGTCAGATGTGTAGCCAAGCAGTAATTTGTCGCCATAGCTGCAAATATTAGCCGGTAATATGAAGTGTTGTCAGCTAAAGTCTGATGATGCAGACGACCGTAAGGACGAAGTACCCAAGAGTACCGCTAGGCCGCGCCTCTTTAGCTCAGTGGTAGAGCACTGGTTTAATAAACCAGGGGTCGTAAGTTCCATCCTCACAGGAGAAAGATGAATTTTGGAAATCAGTTGCGCGTCGTGGCCGTATAGCAAACAGTACCTGTGATGACGAACAATTAGCGACAGGCGTTTTTTTAAGAATCACTCTCAGATGCGATTAAGGCGAATGGCGCAGATAAAGCATTTGCCAAAGCGGTACAGCATAAGGTGGGACGAGGCAGCCTGAATTACATTTTATAGATCTATTTCTCACATATCTCAGAGCCTCTCGCGATATTCGTCGTCGTCGTCGCCGCCGCCGCCGCCGCTTCTGCAGAAGTAGCAAATGGCAATCGTAGCAAATGCGGCGAGGGACGCCCTGCCTTCGATTCCGAATGCACAAAGTGTGTGGTCTTGTTTCTCAGTCTATATTTGGTCGGTCACGTCAGAGGTTGAATGTAACGAATGGGTGGGAAAGAGCAAGGGGCAGCGGCTGTGTAGAACGAAAACGCAAAACCTCAGGGGTGTGAGCGTTTCGAGATGAGTCGTATACATGTAAATGTTGGTCGTCAGTGACCGTGTAGCCTAATGGATAAGGCGTAGGACTTCGGATCTGAAGATTACAGGTTCGAATGCTGTCACGCTTGTGTTTTTCCAGTTCTGAAAAAGAAACATAACGTTTTAATGTAGCAATTGAGCAGTACGAAACCGTCTGAATGTTGCTGTTGACCATTTTTTGCTTGGAGATGCTCTTGAGCTTGAAACACACACAACAAGACCGGTGTTAACTAGCGAAAAAGTCGGCAGAGTGCCGACACAGCGAGTTTTGACTATCACTTGCACATCTAAAACAACGTCGGAAAGTAACTCGTTCGGCTTTTGAGTCACATAAAGTATGTGCGTTAATTTTGACGCCACTAGCTCTGCATGTTGTCATGCAATTTCTTTACCTCTCAGAAATGATTATGACATAAAAGTGAAGTACGTGACGAGTGTGACGTTAGGAAAACATTAGGCATCATGGAGAGATTCTGTATGGGACCACCCAACCCAAACGAGTACTGTGTGACGTGCTACCCGGCAGGTATTCACCGAGGTAGCCGGCTAGCTCAGTCGGTAGAGCGTCAGACACTTAATCCCAGGGTCGTGGGTTCGAGCCAGACGCTGGGCGGAACGGAATTTTGTTCCGCTGCAAGTGTAAATTACCGTTTTTCTGATTAACGAGATTTAATGGAAATAGCAACTTTAAACTTTGCCTACGTCTCTGTCAGTCGCAAGGAAGCTGTATTTGAAGGTGAAGGTGATTTTGTAGACATGTGTGAAAGACATGTTCTGAAATGCAAGTGTTGTTGTTTGGAGAGCACATCGGTTACGTGTCAGATGTGTAGCCAAGCAGTAATTTGTCGCCATAGCTGCAAATATTAGCCGGTAATATGAAGTGTTGTCAGCTAAAGTCTGATGATGCAGACGACCGTAAGGACGAAGTACCCAAGAGTACCGCTAGGCCGCGCCTCTTTAGCTCAGTGGTAGAGCACTGGTCTAATAAACCAGGGGTCGTAAGTTCCATCCTCACAGGAGAAAGATGAATTTTGGAAATCAGTTGCGCGTCGTGGCCGTATAGCAAACAGTACCTGTGATGACGAACAATTAGCGACAGGCGTTTTTTTAAGAATCACTCTCAGATGCGATTAAGCCGAATGGCGCAGATAAAGCATTTGCCAAAGCGGTACAGCATAAGGTGGGACGAGGCAGTCTGAATTACATTTTATAGATCTATTTCTCACATATCTCAGAGCCTCTCGCGATATTCGTCGTCGTCGTCGTCGTCGCCGTCGCCACCGCCGCCGCTTCTGCAGAAGTAGCAAATGGCAATCGTAGCAAATGCGGCGAGGGACGCCCTGCCTTCGATTCCGAATGCACAAAGTGTGTGGTCTTGTTTCTCAGTCTATATTTGGTCGGTCACGTCAGAGGTTGAATGTAACGAATGGGTGGGAAAGAGCAAGGGGCAGCGGCTGTGTAGAACGAAAACGCAAATCCTCAGGGGTGTGAGCGTTTCGAGATGAGTCGTATACATGTAAATGTTGGTCGTCAGTGACCGTGTAGCCTAATGGATAAGGCGTCGGACTTCGGATCTGAAGATTACAGGTTCGAATGCTGTCACGCTTGTGTTTTTCCAGTTCTGAAAAAGAAACATAACGTTTTAATGTAGCAATTGAGCAGTACGAAACCGTCTGAATGTTGCTGTTGACCATTTTTTGCTTGGAGATGCTCTTGAGCTTGAAACACACACAACAAGACCGGTGTTAACTAGCGAAATGGTCGGCAGAGTGCCGACACAGCGAGTTTTGACTATCACTTGCACATCTAAAACAACGTCGGAAAGTAACTCGTTCGGCTTTTGAGTCACATAAAGTATGTGCGTTAATTTTGACGCCACTAGCTCTGCATGTTGTCATGCAATTTCTTTACCTCTCAGAAATGATTATGACATAAAAGTGAAGTACGTGACGAGTGTGACGTTAGGAAAACATTAGGCATCATGGAGAGATTCTGTATGGGTCCACCCAACCCAAACGAGTACTGTGTGACGTGCTACCCGGGAGGTATTCACCGAGGTAGCCGGCTAGCTCAGTCGGTAGAGCGTCAGACTCTTAATCCCAGGGTCGTGGGTTCGAGCCAGACGCTGGGCGGAACGGAATTTTGTTCCGCTGCAAGTGTAAATTACCGTTTTTCTGATTAACGAGATTTAATGGAAATAGCAACTTTAAACTTTGCCTACGTCTCTGTCAGTCGCAAGGAAGCTGTATTTGAAGGTGAAGGTGATTTTGTAGACATGTGTGAAAGACATGTTCTGAAATGCAAGTGTTGTTGTTTGGAGAGCACATCGGTTACGTGTCAGATGTGTAGCCAAGCAGTAATTTGTCGCCATAGCTGCAAATATTAGCCGGTAATATGAAGTGTTGTCAGCTAAAGTCTGATGATGCAGACGACCGTAAGGACGAAGTACCCAAGAGTACCGCTAGGCCGCGCCTCTTTAGCTCAGTGGTAGAGCACTGGTCTAATAAACCAGGGGTCGTAAGTTCCATCCTCACAGGAGAAAGATGAATTTTGGAAATCAGTTGCGCTTCGTGGCCGTATAGCAAACAGTACCTGTGATGACGAACAATTAGCGACAGGCGTTTTTTTAAGAATCACTCTCAGATGCGATTAAGGCGAATGGCGCAGATAAAGCATTTGCCAAAGCGGTACAGCATAAGGTGGGACGAGGCAGTCTGAATTACATTTTATAGATGTATTTCTCACATATCTCAGAGCCTCTCGCGATATTCGTCGTCGTCGTCGTCGTCGTCGTCGCCGCCGCCGCCGCCGCTTCTGGCGAAGTAGCAAATGGCAATCGTATCAAATGCGGCGAGGGTCGCCCTGCCTTCGATTCCGAATGCACAAAGTGTGTGGTCTTGTTTCTCAGTCTATATTTGGTCGGTCACGTCAGAGGTTGAATGTAACGAATGGGTGGGAAAGAGCAAGGGGCAGCGGCTGTGTAGAACGAAAACGCAAATCCTCAGGGGTGTGAGCGTTTCGAGATGAGTCGTATACATGTAAATGTTGGTCGTCAGTGACCGTTTAGCCTAATGGATAAGGCGTAGGACTTCGGATCTGAAGATTACAGGTTCGAATGCCGTCACGCTTCTGTTTTTCCAGTTCTGAAAAAGAAACATAACGTTTTAATGTAGCAATTGAGCAGTACGAAACCGTCTGAATGTTGCTGTTGACCATTTTTTGCTTGGAGATGCTCTTGAGCTTGAAACACACACAACAAGACCGGTGTTAACTAGCGAAAAAGTCGGCAGAGTGCCGACACAGCGAGTTTTGACTATCACTTGCACATCTAAAACAACGTCGGAAAGTAACTCGTTCGGCTTTTGAGTCACATAAAGTATGTGCGTTAATTTTGACGCCACTAGCTCTGCATGTTGTCATGCAATTTCTTTACCTCTCAGAAAGGATTATGACATAAAAGTGAAGTACGTGACGAGTGTGACGTTAGGAAAACATTAGGCATCATGGAGAGATTCTGTATGGGGCCACCCAACCCAAACGAGTACTGTGTGACGTGCTACCCGGCAGGTAGCCGGCTAGCTCAGTCGGTAGAGCGTCAGACTCTTAATCCCAGGGTCGTGGGTTCGAGCCAGACGCTGGGCGGAACGGAGTTTTGTTCCGCTGCAGGTGTAAATTACCGTTTTTCTGATTAACGAGATTTAATGGAAATAGCAACTTTAAACTTTGCCTACGTCTCTGTCAGTCGCAAGGAAGCTGTATTTGAAGGTGAAGGTGATTTTGTAGACATGTGTGAAAGACATGTTCTGAAATGCAAGTGTTGTTGTTTGGAGAGCACATCGGTTACGTGTCAGATGTGTAGCCAAGCAGTAATTTGTCGCCATAGCTGCAAATATTAGCCGGTAATATGAAGTGTTGTCAGCTAAAGTCTGATGATGCAGACGACCGTAAGGACGAAGTACCCAAGAGTACCGCTAGGCCGCGCCTCTTTAGCTCAGTGGTAGAGCACTGGTCTAATAAACCAGGGGTCGTAAGTTCCATCCTCACAGGAGAAAGATGAATTTTGGAAATCAGTTGCGCGTCGTGGCCGTATAGCAAACAGTACCTGTGATGACGAACAATTAGCGACAGGCGTTTTTTTAAGAATCACTCACAGATGCGATTAAGGCGAATGGCGCAGATAAAGCATTTGCCAAAGCGATACAGCATAAAGTGGGACGAGGCAGTCTGAATTACATTTTATATATGTATTTCTCACATATCTCAGAGCCTCTCGCGATATTCGTCGTCGTCGTCGTCGTCGTCGTCGCCGCCGCCGCCGCTTCTGCAGAAGTAGCAAATGGCAATCGTAGCAAATGCGGCGAGGGTCGCCCTGCCTTCGATTCCGAATGCACAAAGTGTGTGGTCTTGTTTCTCAGTCTATATTTGGTCGGTCTCGTCAGAGGTTGAATGTAACGAATGGGTGGGAAAGAGCAAGGGGCAGCGGCTGTGTAGAACGAAAACACAAATCCTAAGAGGTGTGAGCGTTTAGATATGAGTCGTATACATGTAAATGTTGGTCGTCAGTGACCGTGTAGCCTAATGGATAAGGCGTAGGACTTCGGATCTGAAGATTACAGGTTCGAATGCTGTCACGCTTGTGTTTTTCCAGTTCTGAAAAAGAAACATAACGTTTTAATGTAGCAATTGAGCAGTACGAAACCGTCTGAATGTTGCTGTTGACCATTTTTTGCTTGGAGATGCTCTTGAGCTTGAAACACACACAACAAGACCGGTGTTAACTAGCGAAATGGTCGGCAGAGTGCCGACACAGCGAGTTTTGACTATCACTTGCACATCTAAAACAACGTCGGAAAGTAACTCGTTCGGCTTTTGAGTCACATAAAGTATGTGCGTTAATTTTGACGCCACTAGCTCTGCATGTTGTCATGCAATTTCTTTACCTCTCAGAAAGGATTATGACATAAAAGTGAAGTACGTGACGAGTGTGACGTTAGGAAAACATTAGGCATCATGGAGAGATTCTGTATGGGGCCACCCAACCCAAACGAGTACTGTGTGACGTGCTACCCGGCAGGTATTCACCGAGGTAGCCGGCTAGCTCAGTCGGTAGAGCGTCAGACTCTTAATCCCAGGGTCGTGGGTTCGAGCCAGACGCTGGGCGGAACGGAGTTTTGTTCCGCTGCAGGTGTAAATTACCGTTTTTCTGATTAACGAGATTTAATGGAAATAGCAACTTTAAACTTTGCCTACGTCTCTGTCAGTCGCAAGGAAACTGTATTTGAAGGTGAAGGTGATTTTGTAGACATGTGTGAAAGACATGTTCTGAAATGCAAGTGTTGTTGTTTGGAGAGCACATCGGTTACGTGTCAGATGTGTAGCCAAGCAGTAATTTGTCGCCATAGCTGCAAATATTAGCCGGTAATATGAAGTGTTGTCAGCTAAAGTCTGATGATGCAGACGACCGTAAGGACGAAGTACCCAAGAGTACCGCTAGGCCGCGCGTCTTTAGCTCAGTGGTAGAGCACTGGTCTAATAAACCAGGGGTCGTAAGTTCCATCCTCACAGGAGAAAGATGAATTTTGGAAATCAGTTGCGCGTTGTGGCCGTATAGCAAACAGTACCTGTGATGACGAACAATTAGCGACAGGCGTTTTTTTTAATAATCACTCTCAGATGCGATTAAGGCGAATGGCGCAGATAAAGCATTTGCCAAAGCGGTACAGCATAAGGTGGGACGAGGCAGTCTGAATTACATTTTATAGATCTATTTCTCACATATCTCAGAGCCTCTCGCGATATTCGTCGTCGTCGTCGTCGTCGTCGTCGCCGCCGCCGCCGCTTCTGCAGAAGTAGCAAATGGCAATCGTAGCAAATGCGGCGAGGGACGCCCTGCCTTCGATTCCGAATGCACAAAGTGTGTGGTCTTGTTTCTCAGTCTATATTTGGTCGGTCACGTCAGAGGTTGAATGTAACGAATGGGTGGGAAAGAGCAAGGGGCAGCGGCTGTGTAGAACGAAAACGCAAATCCTCAGGGGTGTGAGCGTTTCGAGATGAGTCGTATACATGTAAATGTTGGTCGTCCGTGACCGTGTAGCCTAATGGATAAGGCGTAGGACTTCGGATCTGAAGATTACAGGTTCGAATGCTGTCACGCTTCTGTTTTTCCAGTTCTGAAAAAGAAACATAACGTTTTAATGTAGCAATTGAGCAGTACGAAACCGTCTGAATGTTGCTGTTGACCATTTTTTGCTTGGAGATGCTCTTGAGCTTGAAACACACACAACAAGACCGGTGTTAACTAGCGAAATGGTCGGCAGAGTGCCGACACAGCGAGTTTTGACTATCACTTGCACATCTAAAACAACGTCGGAAAGTAACTCGTTCGGCTTTTGAGTCACATAAAGTATGTGCGTTAATTTTGACGCCACTAGCTCTGCATGTTGTCATGCAATTTCTTTACCTCTCAGAAAGGATTATGACATAAAAGTGAAGTACGTGACGAGTGTGACGTTAGGAAAACATTAGGCATCATGGAGAGATTCTGTATGGGGCCACCCAACCCAAACGAGTACTGTGTGACGTGCTACCCGGCAGGTAGCCGGCTAGCTCAGTCGGTAGAGCGTCAGACTCTTAATCCCAGGGTCGTGGGTTCGAGCCAGACGCTGGGCGGAACGGAGTTTTGTTCCGCTGCAGGTGTAAATTACCGTTTTTCTGATTAACGAGATTTAATGGAAATAGCAACTTTAAACTTTGCCTACGTCTCTGTCAGTCGCAAGGAAGCTGTATTTGAAGGTGAAGGTGATTTTGTAGACATGTGTGAAAGACATGTTCTGAAATGCAAGTGTTGTTGTTTGGAGAGCACATCGGTTACGTGTCAGATGTGTAGCCAAGCAGTAATTTGTCGCCATAGCTGCAAATATTAGCCGGTAATATGAAGTGTTGTCAGCTAAAGTCTGATGATGCAGACGACCGTAAGGACGAAGTACCCAAGAGTACCGCTAGGCCGCGCCTCTTTAGCTCAGTGGTAGAGCACTGGTTTAATAAACCAGGGGTCGTAAGTTCCATCCTCACAGGAGAAAGATGAATTTTGGAAATCAGTTGCGCGTCGTGGCCGTATAGCAAACAGTACCTGTGATGACGAACAATTAGCGACAGGCGTTTTTTTAAGAATCACTCTCAGATGCGATTAAGGCGAATGGCGCAGATAAAGCATTTGCCAAAGCGGTACAGCATAAGGTGGGACGAGGCAGCCTGAATTACATTTTATAGATCTATTTCTCACATATCTCAGAGCCTCTCGCGATATTCGTCGTCGTCGTCGTCGTCGTCGTCGTCGCCGTCGCCGCCGCCGCCGCCGCTTCTGCAGAAGTAGCAAATGGCAATCGTAGCAAATGCGGCGAGGGACGCCCTGCCTTCGATTCCGAATGCACAAAGTGTGTGGTCTTGTTTCTCAGTCTATATTTGGTCGGTCACGTCAGAGGTTGAATGTAACGAATGGGTGGGAAAGAGCAAGGGGCAGCGGCTGTGTAGAACGAAAACGCAAAACCTCAGGGGTGTGAGCGTTTCGAGATGAGTCGTATACATGTAAATGTTGGTCGTCAGTGACCGTGTAGCCTAATGGATAAGGCGTAGGACTTCGGATCTGAAGATTACAGGTTCGAATGCTGTCACGCTTGTGTTTTTCCAGTTCTGAAAAAGAAACATAACGTTTTAATGTAGCAATTGAGCAGTACGAAACCGTCTGAATGTTGCTGTTGACCATTTTTTGCTTGGAGATGCTCTTGAGCTTGAAACACACACAACAAGACCGGTGTTAACTAGCGAAAAAGTCGGCAGAGTGCCGACACAGCGAGTTTTGACTATCACTTGCACATCTAAAACAACGTCGGAAAGTAACTCGTTCGGCTTTTGAGTCACATAAAGTATGTGCGTTAATTTTGACGCCACTAGCTCTGCATGTTGTCATGCAATTTCTTTACCTCTCAGAAATGATTATGACATAAAAGTGAAGTACGTGACGAGTGTGACGTTAGGAAAACATTAGGCATCATGGAGAGATTCTGTATGGGACCACCCAACCCAAACGAGTACTGTGTGACGTTCTACCCGGCAGGTAGCCGGCTAGCTCAGTCGGTAGAGCGTCAGACTCTTAATCCCAGGGTCGTGGGTTCGAGCCAGATGCTGGGCGGAACGGAATTTTGTTCCGCTGCAGGTGTAAATTACCGTTTTTCTGATTAACGAGATTTAATGGAAATAGCAACTTTAAACTTTGCCTACGTCTCTGTCAGTCGCAAGGAAGCTGTATTTGAAGGTGAAGGTGATTTTGTAGACATGTGTGAAAGACATGTTCTGAAATGCAAGTGTTGTTGTTTGGAGAGCACATCGGTTACATGTCAGATGTGTAGCCAAGCAGTAATTTGTCGCCATAGCTGCAAATATTAGCCGGTAATATGAAGTGTTGTCAGCTAAAGTCTGATGATGCAGATGACCGTAATGACGAAGTACCCAAGAGTACCGCTAGGCCGCGCCTATTTAGCTCAGTGGTAGAGCACTGGTCTAATAAACCAGGGGTCGTAAGTTCCATCCTCACAGGAGAAAGATGAATTTTGGAAATCAGTTGCGCGTCGTGGCCGTATAGCAAACAGTACCTGTGATGACGAACAATTAGCGACAGGCGTTTTTTTAAGAATCACTCTCAGATGCGATTAAGGCGAATGGCGCAGATAAAGCATTTGCCAAAGCGGTACAGCATAAGGTGGGACGAGGCAGTCTGAATTACATTTTATAGATGTATTTCTCACATATCTCAGAGCCTCTCGCGATATTCGTCGTCGTCGTCGTCGTCGTCGCCGCCGCCGCTTCTGCAGAAGTAGCAAATGGAAATCGTAGCAAATGCGGCGAGGGTCGCCCTGCCTTCGATTCCGAATGCACAAAGTGTGTGGTCTTGTTTCTCAGTCTATATTTGGTCGGTCTCGTCAGAGGTTGAATGTAACGAATGGGTGGGAAAGAGCAAGGGGCAGCGGCTGTGTAGAACGAAAACACAAATCCTCAGGGGTGTGAGCGTTTCGAGATGAGTCGTATACATGTAAATGTTGGTCGTCAGTGACCGTGTGGCCTAGTGGATAAGGCGTCGGACTTCGGATCTGAAGATTACAGGTTCGAATGCTGTCACGCTTGTGTTTTTCTAGTTCTGAAAAAGAAACATAACGTTTTAATGTAGCAATTGAGCAGTACGAAACCGTCTGAATGTTGCTGTTGACCATTTTTTGCTTGGAGATGCTCTTGTGCTTGAAACACACACAACAAGACCGGTGTTAACTAGCGAAATTGTCGGCAGAGTGCCGACACAGCGAGTTTTGACTATCACTTGCACATCTAAAACAACGTCGGAAAGTAACTCGTTCGGCTTTTGAGTCACATAAAGTATGTGCGTTAATTTTGACGCCACTAGCTCTGCATGTTGTCATGCAATTTCTTTACCTCTCAGAAATGATTATGACATAAAAGTGAAGTACGTGACGAGTGTGACGTTAGGAAAACATTAGGCATCATGGAGAGATTCTGTATGGGACCACCCAACCCAAACGAGTACTGTGTGACGTGCTACCCGGCAGGTATTCACCGAGGTAGCCGGCTAGCTCAGTCGGTAGAGCGTCAGACACTTAATCCCAGGGTCGTGGGTTCGAGCCAGACGCTGGGCGGAACGGAATTTTGTTCCGCTGCAAGTGTAAATTACCGTTTTTCTGATTAACGAGATTTAATGGAAATAGCAACTTTAAACTTTGCCTACGTCTCTGTCAGTCGCAAGGAAGCTGTATTTGAAGGTGAAGGTGATTTTGTAGACATGTGTGAAAGACATGTTCTGAAATGCAAGTGTTGTTGTTTGGAGAGCACATCGGTTACGTGTCAGATGTGTAGCCAAGCAGTAATTTGTCGCCATAGCTGCAAATATTAGCCGGTAATATGAAGTGTTGTCAGCTAAAGTCTGATGATGCAGACGACCGTAAGGACGAAGTACCCAAGAGTACCGCTAGGCCGCGCCTCTTTAGCTCAGTGGTAGAGCACTGGTCTAATAAACCAGGGGTCGTAAGTTCCATCCTCACAGGAGAAAGATGAATTTTGGAAATCAGTTGCGCGTCGTGGCCGTATAGCAAACAGTACCTGTGATGACGAACAATTAGCGACAGGCGTTTTTTTAAGAATCACTCTCAGATGCGATTAAGCCGAATGGCGCAGATAAAGCATTTGCCAAAGCGGTACAGCATAAGGTGGGACGAGGCAGTCTGAATTACATTTTATAGATCTATTTCTCACATATCTCAGAGCCTCTCGCGATATTCGTCGTCGTCGTCGTCGTCGCCGTCGCCACCGCCGCCGCTTCTGCAGAAGTAGCAAATGGCAATCGTAGCAAATGCGGCGAGGGACGCCCTGCCTTCGATTCCGAATGCACAAAGTGTGTGGTCTTGTTTCTCAGTCTATATTTGGTCGGTCACGTCAGAGGTTGAATGTAACGAATGGGTGGGAAAGAGCAAGGGGCAGCGGCTGTGTAGAACGAAAACGCAAATCCTCAGGGGTGTGAGCGTTTCGAGATGAGTCGTATACATGTAAATGTTGGTCGTCAGTGACCGTGTAGCCTAATGGATAAGGCGTCGGACTTCGGATCTGAAGATTACAGGTTCGAATGCTGTCACGCTTGTGTTTTTCCAGTTCTGAAAAAGAAACATAACGTTTTAATGTAGCAATTGAGCAGTACGAAACCGTCTGAATGTTGCTGTTGACCATTTTTTGCTTGGAGATGCTCTTGAGCTTGAAACACACACAACAAGACCGGTGTTAACTAGCGAAATGGTCGGCAGAGTGCCGACACAGCGAGTTTTGACTATCACTTGCACATCTAAAACAACGTCGGAAAGTAACTCGTTCGGCTTTTGAGTCACATAAAGTATGTGCGTTAATTTTGACGCCACTAGCTCTGCATGTTGTCATGCAATTTCTTTACCTCTCAGAAATGATTATGACATAAAAGTGAAGTACGTGACGAGTGTGACGTTAGGAAAACATTAGGCATCATGGAGAGATTCTGTATGGGTCCACCCAACCCAAACGAGTACTGTGTGACGTGCTACCCGGGAGGTATTCACCGAGGTAGCCGGCTAGCTCAGTCGGTAGAGCGTCAGACTCTTAATCCCAGGGTCGTGGGTTCGAGCCAGACGCTGGGCGGAACGGAATTTTGTTCCGCTGCAAGTGTAAATTACCGTTTTTCTGATTAACGAGATTTAATGGAAATAGCAACTTTAAACTTTGCCTACGTCTCTGTCAGTCGCAAGGAAGCTGTATTTGAAGGTGAAGGTGATTTTGTAGACATGTGTGAAAGACATGTTCTGAAATGCAAGTGTTGTTGTTTGGAGAGCACATCGGTTACGTGTCAGATGTGTAGCCAAGCAGTAATTTGTCGCCATAGCTGCAAATATTAGCCGGTAATATGAAGTGTTGTCAGCTAAAGTCTGATGATGCAGACGACCGTAAGGACGAAGTACCCAAGAGTACCGCTAGGCCGCGCCTCTTTAGCTCAGTGGTAGAGCACTGGTCTAATAAACCAGGGGTCGTAAGTTCCATCCTCACAGGAGAAAGATGAATTTTGGAAATCAGTTGCGCGTCGTGGCCGTATAGCAAACAGTACCTGTGATGACGAACAATTAGCGACAGGCGTTTTTTTAAGAATCACTCTCAGATGCGATTAAGGCGAATGGCGCAGATAAAGCATTTGCCAAAGCGGTACAGCATAAGGTGGGACGAGGCAGTCTGAATTACATTTTATAGATGTATTTCTCACATATCTCAGAGCCTCTCGCGATATTCGTCGTCGTCGTCGTCGTCGTCGTCGTCGTCGTCGCCGCCGCCGCCGCTTCTGGCGAAGTAGCAAATGGCAATCGTATCAAATGCGGCGAGGGTCGCCCTGCCTTCGATTCCGAATGCACAAAGTGTGTGGTCTTGTTTCTCAGTCTATATTTGGTCGGTCTCGTCAGAGGTTGAATGTAACGAATGGGTGGGAAAGAGCAAGGGGCAGCGGCTGTGTAGAACGAAAACACAAATCCTAAGGGGTGTGAGCGTTTAGATATGAGTCGTATACATGTAAATGTTGGTCGTCAGTGACCGTGTGGCTAAATGGATAAGGCGTCGGACTTCGGATCTGAAGATTACAGGTTCGAATGCTGTCACGCTTGTGTTTTTCCAGTTCTGAAAAAGAAACATAACGTTTTAATGTAGCAATTGAGCAGTACGAAACCGTCTGAATGTTGCTGTTAACCATTTTTTGCTTGGAGATGCTCTTGAGCTTGAAACACACACAACAAGACCGGTGTTAACTAGCGAAATGGTCGGCAGAGTGCCGACACAGCGAGTTTTGACTATCACTTGCACATCTAAAACAACGTCGGAAAGTAACTCGTTCGGCTTTTGAGTCACATAAAGTATGTGCGTTAATTTTGACGCCACTAGCTCTGCATGTTGTCATGCAATTTCTTTACCTCTCAGAAAGGATTATGACATAAAAGTGAAGTACGTGACGAGTGTGACGTTAGGAAAACATTAGGCATCATGGAGAGATTCTGTATGGGGCCACCCAACCCAAACGAGTACTGTGTGACGTGCTACCCGGCAGGTAGCCGGCTAGCTCAGTCGGTAGAGCGTCAGACTCTTAATCCCAGGGTCGTGGGTTCGAGCCAGACGCTGGGCGGAACGGAGTTTTGTTCCGCTGCAGGTGTAAATTACCGTTTTTCTGATTAACGAGATTTAATGGAAATAGCAACTTTAAACTTTGCCTACGTCTCTGTCAGTCGCAAGGAAGCTGTATTTGAAGGTGAAGGTGATTTTGTAGACATGTGTGAAAGACATGTTCTGAAATGCAAGTGTTGTTGTTTGGAGAGCACATCGGTTACGTGTCAGATGTGTAGCCAAGCAGTAATTTGTCGCCATAGCTGCAAATATTAGCCGGTAATATGAAGTGTTGTCAGCTAAAGTCTGATGATGCAGACGACCGTAAGGACGAAGTACCCAAGAGTACCGCTAGGCCGCGCCTCTTTAGCTCAGTGGTAGAGCACTGCTCTAATAAACCAGGGGTCGTAAGTTCCATCCTCACAGGAGAAAGATGAATTTTGGAAATCAGTTGCGCGTCGTGGCCGTATAGCAAACAGTACCTGTGATGACGAACAATTAGCGACAGGCGTTTTTTTAAGAATCACTCACAGATGCGATTAAGGCGAATGGCGCAGATAAAGCATTTGCCAAAGCGATACAGCATAAGGTGGGACGAGGCAGTCTGAATTACATTTTATATATGTATTTCTCACATATCTCAGAGCCTCTCGCGATATTCGTCGTCGTCGTCGTCGTCGTCGTCGCCGCCGCCGCCGCTTCTGCAGAAGTAGCAAATGGCAATCGTAGCAAATGCGGCGAGGGTCGCCCTGCCTTCGATTCCGAATGCACAAAGTGTGTGGTCTTGTTTCTCAGTCTATATTTGGTCGGTCTCGTCAGAGGTTGAATGTAACGAATGGGTGGGAAAGAGCAAGGGGCAGCGGCTGTGTAGAACGAAAACACAAATCCTAAGGGGTGTGAGCGTTTAGATATGAGTCGTATACATGTAAATGTTGGTCGTCAGTGACCGTGTGGCTAAATGGATAAGGCGTCGGACTTCGGATCTGAAGATTACAGGTTCGAATGCTGTCACGCTTGTGTTTTTCCAGTTCTGAAAAAGAAACATAACGTTTTAATGTAGCAATTGAGCAGTACGAAACCGTCTGAATGTTGCTGTTGACCATTTTTTGCTTGGAGATGCTCTTGAGCTTGAAACACACACAACAAGACCGGTGTTAACTAGCGAAATGGTCGGCAGAGTGCCGACACAGCGAGTTTTGACTATCACTTGCACATCTAAAACAACGTCGGAAAGTAACTCGTTCGGCTTTTGAGTCACATAAAGTATGTGCGTTAATTTTGACGCCACTAGCTCTGCATGTTGTCATGCAATTTCTTTACCTCTCAGAAAGGATTATGACATAAAAGTGAAGTACGTGACGAGTGTGACGTTAGGAAAACATTAGGCATCATGGAGAGATTCTGTATGGGGCCACCCAACCCAAACGAGTACTGTGTGACGTGCTACCCGGCATGTAGCCGGCTAGCTCAGTCGGTAGAGCGTCAGACTCTTAATCCCAGGGTCGTGGGTTCGAGCCAGACGCTGGGCGGAACGGAGTTTTGTTCCGCTGCAGGTGTAAATTACCGTTTTTCTGATTAACGAGATTTAATGGAAATAGCAACTTTAAACTTTGCCTACGTCTCTGTCAGTCGCAAGGAAGCTGTATTTGAAGGTGAAGGTGATTTTGTAGACATGTGTGAAAGACATGTTCTGAAATGCAAGTGTTGTTGTTTGGAGAGCACATCGGTTACGTGTCAGATGTGTAGCCAAGCAGTAATTTGTCGCCATAGCTGCAAATATTAGCCGGTAATATGAAGTGTTGTCAGCTAAAGTCTGATGATGCAGACGACCGTAAGGACGAAGTACCCAAGAGTACCGCTAGGCCGCGCCTCTTTAGCTCAGTGGTAGAGCACTGCTCTAATAAACCAGGGGTCGTAAGTTCCATCCTCACAGGAGAAAGATGAATTTTGGAAATCAGTTGCGCGTCGTGGCCGTATAGCAAACAGTACCTGTGATGACGAACAATTAGCGACAGGCGTTTTTTTAAGAATCACTCACAGATGCGATTAAGGCGAATGGCGCAGATAAAGCATTTGCCAAAGCGATACAGCATAAGGTGGGACGAGGCAGTCTGAATTACATTTTATATATGTATTTCTCACATATCTCAGAGCCTCTCGCGATATTCGTCGTCGTCGTCGTCGTCGTCGTCGCCGCCGCCGCCGCTTCTGCAGAAGTAGCAAATGGCAATCGTAGCAAATGCGGCGAGGGTCGCCCTGCCTTCGATTCCGAATGCACAAAGTGTGTGGTCTTGTTTCTCAGTCTATATTTGGTCGGTCTCGTCAGAGGTTGAATGTAACGAATGGGTGGGAAAGAGCAAGGGGCAGCGGCTGTGTAGAACGAAAACACAAATCCTAAGGGGTGTGAGCGTTTAGATATGAGTCGTATACATGTAAATGTTGGTCGTCAGTGACCGTGTGGCTAAATGGATAAGGCGTCGGACTTCGGATCTGAAGATTACAGGTTCGAATGCTGTCACGCTTGTGTTTTTCCAGTTCTGAAAAAGAAACATAACGTTTTAATGTAGCAATTGAGCAGTACGAAACCGTCTGAATGTTGCTGTTGACCATTTTTTGCTTGGAGATGCTCTTGAGCTTGAAACACACACAACAAGACCGGTGTTAACTAGCGAAATGGTCGGCAGAGTGCCGACACAGCGAGTTTTGACTATCACTTGCACATCTAAAACAACGTCGGAAAGTAACTCGTTCGGCTTTTGAGTCACATAAAGTATGTGCGTTAATTTTGACGCCACTAGCTCTGCATGTTGTCATGCAATTTCTTTACCTCTCAGAAAGGATTATGACATAAAAGTGAAGTACGTGACGAGTGTGACGTTAGGAAAACATTAGGCATCATGGAGAGATTCTGTATGGGGCCACCCAACCCAAACGAGTACTGTGTGACGTGCTACCCGGCATGTAGCCGGCTAGCTCAGTCGGTAGAACGTCAGACTCTTAATCCCAGGGTCGTGGGTTCGAGCCAGACGCTGGGCGGAACGGAGTTTTGTTCCGCTGCAGGTGTAAATTACCGTTTTTCTGATTAACGAGATTTAATGGAAATAGCAACTTTAAACTTTGCCTACGTCTCTGTCAGTCGCAAGGAAGCTGTATTTGAAGGTGAAGGTGATTTTGTAGACATGTGTGAAAGACATGTTCTGAAATGCAAGTGTTGTTGTTTGGAGAGCACATCGGTTACGTGTCAGATGTGTAGCCAAGCAGTAATTTGTCGCCATAGCTGCAAATATTAGCCGGTAATATGAAGTGTTGTCAGCTAAAGTCTGATGATGCAGACGACCGTAAGGACGAAGTACCCAAGAGTACCGCTAGGCCGCGCCTCTTTAGCTCAGTGGTAGAGCACTGGTCTAATAAACCAGGGGTCGTAAGTTCCATCCTCACAGGAGAAAGATGAATTTTGGAAATCAGTTGCGCGTCGTGGCCGTATAGCAAACAGTACCTGTGATGACGAACAATTAGCGACAGGCGTTTTTTTAAGAATCACTCACAGATGCGATTAAGGCGAATGGCGCAGATAAAGCATTTGCCAAAGCGATACAGCATAAGGTGGGACGAGGCAGTCTGAATTACATTTTATATATGTATTTCTCACATATCTCAGAGCCTCTCGCGATATTCGTCGTCGTCGTCGTCGTCGTCGTCGCCGCCGCCGCCGCTTCTGCAGAAGTAGCAAATGGCAATCGTAGCAAATGCGGCGAGGGTCGCCCTGCCTTCGATTCCGAATGCACAAAGTGTGTGGTCTTGTTTCTCAGTCTATATTTGGTCGGTCTCGTCAGAGGTTGAATGTAACGAATGGGTGGGAAAGAGCAAGGGGCAGCGGCTGTGTAGAACGAAAACACAAATCCTAAGAGGTGTGAGCGTTTAGATATGAGTCGTATACATGTAAATGTTGGTCGTCAGTGACCGTGTAGCCTAATGGATAAGGCGTAGGACTTCGGATCTGAAGATTACAGGTTCGAATGCTGTCACGCTTGTGTTTTTCCAGTTCTGAAAAAGAAACATAACGTTTTAATGTAGCAATTGAGCAGTACGAAACCGTCTGAATGTTGCTGTTGACCATTTTTTGCTTGGAGATGCTCTTGAGCTTGAAACACACACAACAAGACCGGTGTTAACTAGCGAAATGGTCGGCAGAGTGCCGACACAGCGAGTTTTGACTATCACTTGCACATCTAAAACAACGTCGGAAAGTAACTCGTTCGGCTTTTGAGTCACATAAAGTATGTGCGTTAATTTTGACGCCACTAGCTCTGCATGTTGTCATGCAATTTCTTTACCTCTCAGAAAGGATTATGACATAAAAGTGAAGTACGTGACGAGTGTGACGTTAGGAAAACATTAGGCATCATGGAGAGATTCTGTATGGGGCCACCCAACCCAAACGAGTACTGTGTGACGTGCTACCCGGCAGGTATTCACCGAGGTAGCCGGCTAGCTCAGTCGGTAGAGCGTCAGACTCTTAATCCCAGGGTCGTGGGTTCGAGCCAGACGCTGGGCGGAACGGAGTTTTGTTCCGCTGCAGGTGTAAATTACCGTTTTTCTGATTAACGAGATTTAATGGAAATAGCAACTTTAAACTTTGCCTACGTCTCTGTCAGTCGCAAGGAAACTGTATTTGAAGGTGAAGGTGATTTTGTAGACATGTGTGAAAGACATGTTCTGAAATGCAAGTGTTGTTGTTTGGAGAGCACATCGGTTACGTGTCAGATGTGTAGCCAAGCAGTAATTTGTCGCCATAGCTGCAAATATTAGCCGGTAATATGAAGTGTTGTCAGCTAAAGTCTGATGATGCAGACGACCGTAAGGACGAAGTACCCAAGAGTACCGCTAGGCCGCGCGTCTTTAGCTCAGTGGTAGAGCACTGGTCTAATAAACCAGGGGTCGTAAGTTCCATCCTCACAGGAGAAAGATGAATTTTGGAAATCAGTTGCGCGTTGTGGCCGTATAGCAAACAGTACCTGTGATGACGAACAATTAGCGACAGGCGTTTTTTTTAATAATCACTCTCAGATGCGATTAAGGCGAATGGCGCAGATAAAGCATTTGCCAAAGCGGTACAGCATAAGGTGGGACGAGGCAGTCTGAATTACATTTTATAGATCTATTTCTCACATATCTCAGAGCCTCTCGCGATATTCGTCGTCGTCGTCGTCGTCGTCGTCGCCGCCGCCGCCGCTTCTGCAGAAGTAGCAAATGGCAATCGTAGCAAATGCGGCGAGGGACGCCCTGCCTTCGATTCCGAATGCACAAAGTGTGTGGTCTTGTTTCTCAGTCTATATTTGGTCGGTCACGTCAGAGGTTGAATGTAACGAATGGGTGGGAAAGAGCAAGGGGCAGCGGCTGTGTAGAACGAAAACGCAAATCCTCAGGGGTGTGAGCGTTTCGAGATGAGTCGTATACATGTAAATGTTGGTCGTCCGTGACCGTGTAGCCTAATGGATAAGGCGTAGGACTTCGGATCTGAAGATTACAGGTTCGAATGCTGTCACGCTTCTGTTTTTCCAGTTCTGAAAAAGAAACATAACGTTTTAATGTAGCAATTGAGCAGTACGAAACCGTCTGAATGTTGCTGTTGACCATTTTTTGCTTGGAGATGCTCTTGAGCTTGAAACACACACAACAAGACCGGTGTTAACTAGCGAAATGGTCGGCAGAGTGCCGACACAGCGAGTTTTGACTATCACTTGCACATCTAAAACAACGTCGGAAAGTAACTCGTTCGGCTTTTGAGTCACATAAAGTATGTGCGTTAATTTTGACGCCACTAGCTCTGCATGTTGTCATGCAATTTCTTTACCTCTCAGAAAGGATTATGACATAAAAGTGAAGTACGTGACGAGTGTGACGTTAGGAAAACATTAGGCATCATGGAGAGATTCTGTATGGGGCCACCCAACCCAAACGAGTACTGTGTGACGTGCTACCCGGCAGGTATTCACCGAGGTAGCCGGCTAGCTCAGTCGGTAGAGCGTCAGACTCTTAATCCCAGGGTCGTGGGTTCGAGCCAGACGCTGGGCGGAACGGAGTTTTGTTCCGCTGCAGGTGTAAATTACCGTTTTTCTGATTAACGAGATTTAATGGAAATAGCAACTTTAAACTTTGCCTACGTCTCTGTCAGTCGCAAGGAAGCTGTATTTGAAGGTGAAGGTGATTTTGTAGACATGTGTGAAAGACATGTTCTGAAATGCAAGTGTTGTTGTTTGCAGAGCACATCGGTTACGTGTCAGATGTGTAGCCAAGCAGTAATTTGTCGCCATAGCTGCAAATATTAGCCGGTAATATGAAGTGTTGTCAGCTAAAGTCTGATGATGCAGACGACCGTAAGGACGAAGTACCCAAGAGTACCGCTAGGCCGCGCCTCTTTAGCTCAGTGGTAGAGCAATGGTCTAATAAACCAGGGGTCGTAAGTTCTATCCTCACAGGAAAAAGATGAATTTTGGAAATCAGTTGCGCGTCGTGGCCGTATAGCAAACAGTACCTGTGATGACGAACAATTAGCGACAGGCGTTTTTTTAACAATCACTCTCAGATGCGATTAAGGCGAATGGCGCAGATAAAGCATTTGCCAAAGCGATACAGCATAAGGTGGGACGAGGCAGTCTGAATTACATTTTATAGATCTATTTCTCACATATCTCAGAGCCTCTCGCGATATTCGTCGTCGTCGTCGTCGTCGTCGCCGCCGCCGCTTCTGCAGAAGTAGCAAATGGCAATCGTAGCAAATGCGGCGAGGGACGCCCTGCCTTCGATTCCGAATGCACAAAGTGTGTGGTCTTGTTTCTCAGTCTATATTTGGTCGGTCACGTCAGAGGTTGAATGTAACGAATGGGTGGGAAAGAGCAAGGGGCAGCGGCTGTGTAGAACGAAAACGCAAATCCTCAGGGGTGTGAGCGTTTCGAGATGAGTCGTATACATGTAAATGTTGGTCGTCCGTGACCGTGTAGCCTAATGGATAAGGCCTAGGACTTCGGATCTGAAGATTACAGGTTCGAATGCTGTCACGCTTGTGTTTTTCCAGTTCTGAAAAAGAAACATAACGTTTTAATGTAGCAATTGAGCAGTACGAAACCGTCTGAATGTTGCTGTTGACCATTTTTTGCTTGGAGATGCTCTTGAGCTTGAAACACACACAACAAGACCGGTGTTAACTAGCGAAATGGTCGGCAGAGTGCCGACACAGCGAGTTTTGACTATCACTTGCACATCTAAAACAACGTCGGAAAGTAACTCGTTCGGCTTTTGAGTCACATAAAGTATGTGCGTTAATTTTGACGCCACTAGCTCTGCATGTTGTCATGCAATTTCTTTACCTCTCAGAAAGGATTATGACATAAAAGTGAAGTACGTGACGAGTGTGACGTTAGGAAAACATTAGGCATCATGGAGAGATTCTGTATGGGGCCACCCAACCCAAACGAGTACTGTGTGACGTGCTACCCGGCAGGTATTCACCGAGGTAGCCGGCTAGCTCAGTCGGTAGAGCGTCAGACTCTTAATCCCAGGGTCGTGGGTTCGAGCCAGACGCTGGGCGGAACGGAGTTTTGTTCCGCTGCAGGTGTAAATTACCGTTTTTCTGATTAATGAGATTTAATGGAAATAGCAACTTTAACTTTGCCTACGTCTCTGTCAGTCGCAAGGAAGCTGTATTTGAAGGTGAAGGTGATTTTGTAGACATGTGTGAAAGACATGTTCTGAAATGCAAGTGTTGTTGTTTGGAGAGCACATCGGTTACGTGTCAGATGTGTAGCCAAGCAGTAATTTGTCGCCATAGCTGCAAATATTAGCCGGTAATATGAAGTGTTGTCAGCTAAAGTCTGATGATGCAGACGACCGTAAGGACGAAGTACCGAAGAGTACCGCTAGGCCGCGCGTCTTTAGCTCAGTGGTAGAGCACTGGTCTAATAAACCAGGGGACGTAAGTTCCATCCTCACAGGAGAAAGATGAATTTTGGAAATCAGTTGCGCGTCGTGGCCGTATAGCAAACAGTACCTGTGATGACGAACAATTAGCGACAGGCGTTTTTTTAACAATCACTCTCAGATGCGATTAAGGCGAATGGCGCAGATAAAGCATTTGCCAAAGCGGTACAGCATAAGGTGGGACGAGGCAGTCTGAATTACATTTTATAGATGTATTTCTCACATATCTCAGAGCCTCTCGCGATATTCGTCGTCGTCGTCGTCGTCGTCGCCGCCGCCGCCGCCGCCGCTTCTGCAGAAGTAGCAAATGGCAATCGTAGCAAATGCGGCGAGGGACGCCCTGCCTTCGATTCCGAATGCACAAAGTGTGTGGTCTTGTTTCTCAGTCTATATTTGGTCGGTCACGTCAGAGGTTGAATGTAACGAATGGGTGGGAAAGAGCAAGGGGCAGCGGCTGTGTAGAACGAAAACGCAAATCCTCAGGGGTGTGAGCGTTTCGAGATGAGTCGTATACATGTAAATGTTGGTCGTCAGTGACCGTTTAGCCTAATGGATAAGGCGTAGGACTTCGGATCTGAAGATTACAGGTTCGAATGCCGTCACGCTTCTGTTTTTCCAGTTCTGAAAAAGAAACATAACGTTTTAATGTAGCAATTGAGCAGTACGAAACCGTCTGAATGTTGCTGTTGACCATTTTTTGCTTGGAGATGCTCCTGAGCTTGAAACACACACAACAAGACCGGTGTTAACTAGCGAAAAAGTCGGCAGAGTGCCGACACAGCGAGTTTTGACTATCACTTGCACATCTAAAACAACGTCGGAAAGTAACTCGTTCGGCTTTTGAGTCACATAAAGTATGTGCGTTAATTTTGACGCCACTAGCTCTGCATGTTGTCATGCAATTTCTTTACCTCTCAGAAATGATTATGACATAAAAGTGAAGTACGTGACGAGTGTGACGTTAGGAAAACATTAGGCATCATGGAGAGATTCTGTATGGGACCACCCAACCCAAACGAGTACTGTGTGACGTGCTACCCGGCAGGTATTCACCGAGGTAGCCGGCTAGCTCAGTCGGTAGAGCGTCAGACTCTTAATCCCAGGGTCGTGGGTTCGAGCCAGACGCTGGGCGGAACGGAATTTTGTTCCGCTGCAAGTGTAAATTACCGTTTTTCTGATTAACGAGATTTAATGGAAATAGCAACTTTAAACTTTGCCTACGTCTCTGTCAGTCGCAAGGAAGCTGTATTTGAAGGTGAAGGTGATTTTGTAGACATGTGTGAAAGACATGTTCTGAAATGCAAGTGTTGTTGTTTGGAGAGCACATCGTTTACGTGTCAGATGTGTAGCCAAGCAGTAATTTGTCGCCATAGCTGCAAATATTAGCCGGTAATATGAAGTGTTGTCAGCTAAAGTCTGATGATGCAGACGACCGTAAGGACGAAGTACCCAAGAGTACCGCTAGGCCGCGCGTCTTTAGCTCAGTGGTAGAGCACTGGTCTAATAAACCAGGGGTCGTAAATTCCATCCTCACAGGAGAAAGATGAATTTTGGAAATCAGTTGCGCGTCGTGGCCGTATAGCAAACAGTACCTGTGATGACGAACAATTAGCGACAGGCGTTTTTTTAATAATCACTCTCAGATGCGATTAAGGCGAATGGCGCAGATAAAGCATTTGCCAAAGCGGTACAGCATAAGGTGGGACGAGGCAGTCTGAATTACATTTTATAGATCTATTTCTCACATATCTCAGAGCCTCTCGCGATATTCGTCGTCGTCGTCGTCGTCGTCGCCGCCGCCGCCGCTTCTGCAGAAGTAGCAAATGGCAATCGTAGCAAATGCGGCGAGGGACGCCCTGCCTTCGATTCCGAATGCACAAAGTGTGTGGTCTTGTTTCTCAGTCTATATTTGGTCGGTCACGTCAGAGGTTGAATGTAACGAATGGGTGGGAAAGAGCAAGGGGCAGCGGCTGTGTAGAACGAAAACGCAAATCCTCAGGGGTGTGAGCGTTTCGAGATGAGTCGTATACATGTAAATGTTGGTCGTCCGTGACCGTGTAGCCTAATGGATAAGGCGTAGGACTTCGTATCTGAAGATTACAGGTTCGAATGCTGTCACGCTTCTGTTTTTCCAGTTCTGAAAAAGAAACATAACGTTTTAATGTAGCAATTGAGCAGTACGAAACCGTCTGAATGTTGCTGTTGACCATTTTTTGCTTGGAGATGCTCTTGAGCTTGAAACACACACAACAAGACCGGTGTTAACTAGCGAAAAAGTCGGCAGAGTGCCGACACAGCGAGTTTTGACTATCACTTGCACATCTAAAACAACGTCGGAAAGTAACTCGTTCGGCTTTTGAGTCACATAAAGTATGTGCGTTAATTTTGACGCCACTAGCTCTGCATGTTGTCATGCAATTTCTTTACCTCTCAGAAATGATTATGACATAAAAGTGAAGTACGTGACGAGTGTGACGTTAGGAAAACATTAGGCATCATGGAGAGATTCTGTATGGGACCACCCAACCCAAACGAGTACTGTGTGACGTGCTACCCGGCAGGTATTCACCGAGGTAGCCGGCTAGCTCAGTCGGTAGAGCGTCAGACTCTTAATCCCAGGGTCGTGGGTTCGAGCCAGACGCTGGGCGGAACGGAATTTTGTTCCGCTGCAAGTGTAAATTACCGTTTTTCTGATTAACGAGATTTAATGGAAATAGCAACTTTAAACTTTGCCTACGTCTCTGTCAGTCGCAAGGAAGCTGTATTTGAAGGTGAAGGTGATTTTGTAGACATGTGTGAAAGACATGTTCTGAAATGCAAGTGTTGTTGTTTGGAGAGCACATCGGTTACGTGTCAGATGTGTAGCCAAGCAGTAATTTGTCGCCATAGCTGCAAATATTAGCCGGTAATATGAAGTGTTGTCAGCTAAAGTCTGATGATGCAGACGACCGTAAGGACGAAGTACCCAAGAGTACCGCTAGGCCGCTCCTTTTTAGCTCAGTGGTAGAGCACTGGTCTAATAAACCAGGGGTCGTAAGTTCCATCCTCACAGGAGAAAGATGAATTTTGGAAATCAGTTGCGCGTCGTGGCCGTATAGCAAACAGTACCTGTGATGACGAACAATTAGCGACAGGCGTTTTTTTTAAGAATCACTCTCAGATGCGATTAAGGCGAATGGCGCAGATAAAGCATTTGCCAAAGCGATACAGCATAAGGTGGGACGAGGCAGTCTGAATTACATTTTATAGATGTATTTCTCACATATCTCAGAGCCTCTCGCGATATTCGTCGTCGTCGTCGTCGTCGTCGTCGTCGTCGTCGTCGTCGCCGCCGCCGCTTCTGCAGAAGTAGCAAATGGCAATCGTAGCAAATGCGGCGAGGGTCGCCCTGCCTTCGATTCCGAATGCACAAAGTGTGTGGTCTTGTTTCTCAGTCTATATTTGGTCGGTCTCGTCAGAGGTTGAATGTAACGAATGGGTGGGAAAGAGCAAGGGGCAGCGGCTGTGTAGAACGAAAACACAAATCCTAAGGGGTGTGAGCGTTTAGATATGAGTCGTATACATGTAAATGTTGGTCGTCAGTGACCGTGTAGCCTAATGGATAAGGCGTAGGACTTCGGATCTGAAGATTACAGGTTCGAATGCTGTCACGCTTGTGTTTTTCCAGTTCTGAAAAAGAAACATAACGTTTTAATGTAGCAATTGAGCAGTACGAAACCGTCTGAATGTTGCTGTTGACCATTTTTTGCTTGGAGATGCTCTTGAGCTTGAAACACACACAACAAGACCGGTGTTAACTAGCGAAATGGTCGGCAGAGTGCCGACACAGCGAGTTTTGACTATCACTTGCACATCTAAAACAACGTCGGAAAGTAACTCGTTCGGCTTTTGAGTCACATAAAGTATGTGCGTTAATTTTGACGCCACTAGCTCTGCATGTTGTCATGCAATTTCTTTACCTCTCAGAAATGATTATGACATAAAAGTGAAGTACGTGACGAGTGTGACGTTAGGAAAACATTAGGCATCATGGAGAGATTCTGTATGGGACCCCCCAACCCAAACGAGTACTGTGTGACGTGCTACCCGGCAGGTATTCACCGAGGTAGCCGGCTAGCTCAGTCGGTAGAGCGTCAGACTCTTAATCCCAGGGTCGTGGGTTCGAGCCAGACGCTGGGCGGAACGGAATTTTGTTCCGCTGCAAGTGTAAATTACCGTTTTTCTGATTAACGAGATTTAATGGAAATAGCAACTTTAAACTTTGCCTACGTCTCTGTCAGTCGCAAGGAAGCTGTATTTGAAGGTGAAGGTGATTTTGTAGACATGTGTGAAAGACATGTTCTGAAATGCAAGTGTTGTTGTTTGGAGAGCACATCGGTTACGTGTCAGATGTGTAGCCAAGCAGTAATTTGTCGCCATAGCTGCAAATATTAGCCGGTAATATGAAGTGTTGTCAGCTAAAGTCTGATGATGCAGACGACCGTAAGGACGAAGTACCCAAGAGTACCGCTAGGCCGCGCCTCTTTAGCTCAGTGGTAGAGCACTGGTCTAATAAACCAGGGGTCGTAAGTTCCATCCTCACAGGAGAAAGATGAATTTTGGAAATCAGTTGCGCGTCGTGGCCGTATAGCAAACAGTACCTGTGATGACGAACAATTAGCGACAGGCGTTTTTTTAAGAATCACTCTCAGATGCGATTAAGGCGAATGGCGCAGATAAAGCATTTGCCAAAGCGATACAGCATAAGGTGGGACGAGGCAGTCTGAATTACATTTTATAGATGTATTTCTCACATATCTCAGAGCCTCTCGCGATATTCGTCGTCGTCGTCGTCGTCGTCGCCGCCGCCGCTTCTGCAGAAGTAGCAAATGGCAATCGTAGCAAATGCGGCGAGGGACGCCCTGCCTTCGATTCCGAATGCACAAAGTGTGTGGTCTTGTTTCTCAGTCTATATTTGGTCGGTCACGTCAGAGGTTGAATGTAACGAATGGGTGGGAAAGAGCAAGGGGCAGCGGCTGTGTAGAACGAAAACGCAAATCCTCAGGGGTGTGAGCGTTTCGAGATGAGTCGTATACATGTAAATGTTGGTCGTCCGTGACCGTGTAGCCTAATGGATAAGGCGTAGGACTTCGGATCTGAAGATTACAGGTTCGAATGCTGTCACGCTTCTGTTTTTCCAGTTCTGAAAAAGAAACATAACGTTTTAATGTAGCAATTGAGCAGTACGAAACCGTCTGAATGTTGCTGTTGACCATTTTTTGCTTGGAGATGCTCTTGAGCTTGAAACACACACAACAAGACCGGTGTTAACTAGCGAAATGGTCGGCAGAGTGCCGACACAGCGAGTTTTGACTATCACTTGCACATCTAAAACAACGTCGGAAAGTAACTCGTTCGGCTTTTGAGTCACATAAAGTATGTGCGTTAATTTTGACGCCACTAGCTCTGCATGTTGTCATGCAATTTCTTTACCTCTCAGAAAGGATTATGACATAAAAGTGAAGTACGTGACGAGTGTGACGTTAGGAAAACATTAGGCATCATGGAGAGATTCTGTATGGGGCCACCCAACCCAAACGAGTACTGTGTGACGTGCTACCCGGCAGGTATTCACCGAGGTAGCCGGCTAGCTCAGTCGGTAGAGCGTCAGACTCTTAATCCCAGGGTCGTGGGTTCGAGCCAGACGCTGGGCGGAACGGAGTTTTGTTCCGCTGCAGGTGTAAATTACCGTTTTTCTGATTAACGAGATTTAATGGAAATAGCAACTTTAAACTTTGCCTACGTCTCTGTCAGTCGCAAGGAAGCTGTATTTGAAGGTGAAGGTGATTTTGTAGACATGTGTGAAAGACATGTTCTGAAATGCAAGTGTTGTTGTTTGGAGAGCACATCGGTTACGTGTCAGATGTGTAGCCAAGCAGTAATTTGTCGCCATAGCTGCAAATATTAGCCGGTAATATGAAGTGTTGTCAGCTAAAGTCTGATGATGCAGACGACCGTAAGGACGAAGTACCGAAGAGTACAGCTAGGCCGCGCGTCTTTAGCTCAGTGGTAGAGCACTGGTCTAATAAACCAGGGGACGTAAGTTCCATCCTCACAGGAGAAAGATGAATTTTGGAAATCAGTTGCGCGTCGTGGCCGTATAGCAAACAGTACCTGTGATGACGAACAATTAGCGACAGGCGTTTTTTTAATAATCACTCTCAGATGCGATTAAGGCGAATGGCGCAGATAAAGCATTTGCCAAAGCGGTACAGCATAAGGTGGGACGAGGCAGTCTGAATTACATTTTATAGATGTATTTCTCACATATCTCAGAGCCTCTCGCGATATTCGTCGTCGTCGTCGTCGTCGTCGTCGCCGCCGCCGCCGCTTCTGCAGAAGTAGCAAATGGCAATCGTAGCAAATGCGGCGAGGGACGCCCTGCCTTCGATTCCGAATGCACAAAGTGTGTGGTCTTGTTTCTCAGTCTATATTTGGTCGGTCACGTCAGAGGTTGAATGTAACGAATGGGTGGGAAAGAGCAAGGGGCAGCGGCTGTGTAGAACGAAAACGCAAATCCTCAGGGGTGTGAGCGTTTCGAGATGAGTCGTATACATGTAAATGTTGGTCGTCCGTGACCGTGTAGCCTAATGGATAAGGCGTAGGACTTCGTATCTGAAGATTACAGGTTCGAATGCTGTCACGCTTCTGTTTTTCCAGTTCTGAAAAAGAAACATAACGTTTTAATGTAGCAATTGAGCAGTACGAAACCGTCTGAATGTTGCTGTTGACCATTTTTTGCTTGGAGATGCTCTTGAGCTTGAAACACACACAACAAGACCGGTGTTAACTAGCGAAAAAGTCGGCAGAGTGCCGACACAGCGAGTTTTGACTATCACTTGCACATCTAAAACAACGTCGGAAAGTAACTCGTTCGGCTTTTGAGTCACATAAAGTATGTGCGTTAATTTTGACGCCACTAGCTCTGCATGTTGTCATGCAATTTCTTTACCTCTCAGAAATGATTATGACATAAAAGTGAAGTACGTGACGAGTGTGACGTTAGGAAAACATTAGGCATCATGGAGAGATTCTGTATGGGACCACCCAACCCAAACGAGTACTGTGTGACGTGCTACCCGGCAGGTATTCACCGAGGTAGCCGGCTAGCTCAGTCGGTAGAGCGTCAGACTCTTAATCCCAGGGTCGTGGGTTCGAGCCAGACGCTGGGCGGAACGGAATTTTGTTCCGCTGCAAGTGTAAATTACCGTTTTTCTGATTAACGAGATTTAATGGAAATAGCAACTTTAAACTTTGCCTACGTCTCTGTCAGTCGCAAGGAAGCTGTATTTGAAGGTGAAGGTGATTTTGTAGACATGTGTGAAAGACATGTTCTGAAATGCAAGTGTTGTTGTTTGGAGAGCACATCGGTTACGTGTCAGATGTGTAGCCAAGCAGTAATTTGTCGCCATAGCTGCAAATATTAGCCGGTAATATGAAGTGTTGTCAGCTAAAGTCTGATGATGCAGACGACCGTAAGGACGAAGTACCCAAGAGTACCGCTAGGCCGCGCCTCTTTAGCTCAGTGGTAGAGCACTGGTCTAATAAACCAGGGGTCGTAAGTTCCATCCTCACAGGAGAAAGATGAATTTTGGAAATCAGTTGCGCGTCGTGGCCGTATAGCAAACAGTACCTGTGATGACGAACAATTAGCGACAGGCGTTTTTTTTAAGAATCACTCTCAGATGCGATTAAGGCGAATGGCGCAGATAAAGCATTTGCCAAAGCGATACAGCATAAGGTGGGACGAGGCAGTCTGAATTACATTTTATAGATGTATTTCTCACATATCTCAGAGCCTCTCGCGATATTCGTCGTCGTCGTCGTCGTCGTCGTCGTCGTCGTCGTCGTCGCCGCCGCCGCTTCTGCAGAAGTAGCAAATGGCAATCGTAGCAAATGCGGCGAGGGTCGCCCTGCCTTCGATTCCGAATGCACAAAGTGTGTGGTCTTGTTTCTCAGTCTATATTTGGTCGGTCTCGTCAGAGGTTGAATGTAACGAATGGGTGGGAAAGAGCAAGGGGCAGCGGCTGTGTAGAACGAAAACACAAATCCTAAGGGGTGTGAGCGTTTAGATATGAGTCGTATACATGTAAATGTTGGTCGTCAGTGACCGTGTAGCCTAATGGATAAGGCGTAGGACTTCGGATCTGAAGATTACAGGTTCGAATGCTGTCACGCTTGTGTTTTTCCAGTTCTGAAAAAGAAACATAACGTTTTAATGTAGCAATTGAGCAGTACGAAACCGTCTGAATGTTGCTGTTGACCATTTTTTGCTTGGAGATGCTCTTGAGCTTGAAACACACACAACAAGACCGGTGTTAACTAGCGAAATGGTCGGCAGAGTGCCGACACAGCGAGTTTTGACTATCACTTGCACATCTAAAACAACGTCGGAAAGTAACTCGTTCGGCTTTTGAGTCACATAAAGTATGTGCGTTAATTTTGACGCCACTAGCTCTGCATGTTGTCATGCAATTTCTTTACCTCTCAGAAATGATTATGACATAAAAGTGAAGTACGTGACGAGTGTGACGTTAGGAAAACATTAGGCATCATGGAGAGATTCTGTATGGGACCCCCCAACCCAAACGAGTACTGTGTGACGTGCTACCCGGCAGGTATTCACCGAGGTAGCCGGCTAGCTCAGTCGGTAGAGCGTCAGACTCTTAATCCCAGGGTCGTGGGTTCGAGCCAGACGCTGGGCGGAACGGAATTTTGTTCCGCTGCAAGTGTAAATTACCGTTTTTCTGATTAACGAGATTTAATGGAAATAGCAACTTTAAACTTTGCCTACGTCTCTGTCAGTCGCAAGGAAGCTGTATTTGAAGGTGAAGGTGATTTTGTAGACATGTGTGAAAGACATGTTCTGAAATGCAAGTGTTGTTGTTTGGAGAGCACATCGGTTACGTGTCAGATGTGTAGCCAAGCAGTAATTTGTCGCCATAGCTGCAAATATTAGCCGGTAATATGAAGTGTTGTCAGCTAAAGTCTGATGATGCAGACGACCGTAAGGACGAAGTACCGAAGAGTACCGCTAGGCCGCGCGTCTTTAGCTCAGTGGTAGAGCACTGGTCTAATAAACCAGGGGACGTAAGTTCCATCCTCACAGGAGAAAGATGAATTTTGGAAATCAGTTGCGCGTCGTGGCCGTATAGCAAACAGTACCTGTGATGACGAACAATTAGCGACAGGCGTTTTTTTAATAATCACTCTCAGATGCGATTAAGGCGAATGGCGCAGATAAAGCATTTGCCAAAGCGGTACAGCATAAGGTGGGACGAAGCAGTCTGAATTACATTTTATAGATGTATTTCTCACATATCTCAGAGCCTCTCGCGATATTCGTCGTCGTCGTCGTCGTCGTCGCCGCCGCCGCCGCTTCTGCAGAAGTAGCAAATGGCAATCGTAGCAAATGCGGCGAGGGACGCCCTGCCTTCGATTCCGAATGCACAAAGTGTGTGGTCTTGTTTCTCAGTCTATATTTGGTCGGTCACGTCAGAGGTTGAATGTAACGAATGGGTGGGAAAGAGCAAGGGGCAGCGGCTGTGTAGAACGAAAACGCAAATCCTCAGGGGTGTGAGCGTTTCGAGATGAGTCGTATACATGTAAATGTTGGTCGTCCGTGACCGTGTAGCCTAATGGATAAGGCGTAGGACTTCGGATCTGAAGATTACAGGTTCGAATGCTGTCACGCTTCTGTTTTTCCAGTTCTGAAAAAGAAACATAACGTTTTAATGTAGCAATTGAGCAGTACGAAACCGTCTGAATGTTGCTGTTGACCATTTTTTGCTTGGAGATGCTCTTGAGCTTGAAACACACACAACAAGACCGGTGTTAACTAGCGAAATGGTCGGCAGAGTGCCGACACAGCGAGTTTTGACTATCACTTGCACATCTAAAACAACGTCGGAAAGTAACTCGTTCGGCTTTTGAGTCACATAAAGTATGTGCGTTAATTTTGACGCCACTAGCTCTGTATGTTGTCATGCAATTTCTTTACCTCTCAGAAATGATTATGACATAAAAGTGAAGTACGTGACGAGTGTGACGTTAGGAAAACATTAGGCATCATGGAGAGATTCTGTATGGGACCACCCAACCCAAACGAGTACTGTGTGACGTGCTACCCGGCAGGTATTCACCGAGGAAGCCGGCTAGCTCAGTCGGTAGAGCGTCAGACTCTTAATCCCAGGGTCGTGGGTTCGAGCCAGACGCTGGGCGGAACGGAATTTTGTTCCGCTGCAAGTGTAAATTACCGTTTTTCTGATTAACGAGATTTAATGGAAATAGCAACTTTAAACTTTGCCTACGTCTCTGTCAGTCGCAAGGAAGCTGTATTTGAAGGTGAAGGTGATTTTGTAGACATGTGTGAAAGACATGTTCTGAAATGCAAGTGTTGTTGTTTGGAGAGCACATCGGTTACGTGTCAGATGTGTAGCCAAGCAGTAATTTGTCGCCATAGCTGCAAATATTAGCCGGTAATATGAAGTGTTGTCAGCTAAAGTCTGATGATGCAGACGACCGTAAGGACGAAGTACCCAAGAGTACCGCTAGGCCGCGCCTCTTTAGCTCAGTGGTAGAGCACTGGTCTAATAAACCAGGGGTCGTAAGTTCCATCCTCACAGGAGAAAGATGAATTTTGGAAATCAGTTGCGCGTCGTGGCCGTATAGCAAACAGTACCTGTGATGACGAACAATTAGCGACAGGCGTTTTTTTAACAATCACTCTCTGATGCGATTAAGGCGAATGGCGCAGATAAAGCATTTGCCAAAGCGATACAGCATAAGGTGGGACGAGGCAGTCTGAATTACATTTTATAGATGTATTTCTCACATATCTCAGAGCCTCTCGCGAGATTCGTCGTCGTCGTCGTCGTCGTCGCCGCCGCCGCCGCCGCCGCTTCTGCAGAAGTAGCAAATGGCAATCGTAGCAAATGCGGCGAGGGACGCCCTGCCTTCGATTCCGAATGCACAAAGTGTGTGGTCTTGTTTCTCAGTCTATATTTGGTCGGTCACGTCAGAGGTTGAATGTAACGAATGGGTGGGAAAGAGCAAGGGGCAGCGGCTGTGTAGAACGAAAACGCAAATCCTCAGGGGTGTGAGCGTTTCGAGATGAGTCGTATACATGTAAATGTTGGTCGTCAGTGACCGTTTAGCCTAATGGATAAGGCGTAGGACTTCGGATCTGAAGATTACAGGTTCGAATGCCGTCACGCTTCTGTTTTTCCAGTTCTGAAAAAGAAACATAACGTTTTAATGTAGCAATTGAGCAGTACGAAACCGTCTGAATGTTGCTGTTGACCATTTTTTGCTTGGAGATGCTCTTGAGCTTGAAACACACACAACAAGACCGGTGTTAACTAGCGAAAAAGTCGGCAGAGTGCCGACACAGCGAGTTTTGACTATCACTTGCACATCTAAAACAACGTCGGAAAGTAACTCGTTCGGCTTTTGAGTCACATAAAGTATGTGCGTTAATTTTGACGCCACTAGCTCTGCATGTTGTCATGCAATTTCTTTACCTCTCAGAAATGATTATGACATAAAAGTGAAGTACGTGACGAGTGTGACGTTAGGAAAACATTAGGCATCATGGAGAGATTCTGTATGGGACCACCCAACCCAAACGAGTACTGTGTGACGTGCTACCCGGCAGGTACTCACCGAGGTAGCCGGCTAGCTCAGTCGGTAGAGCGTCAGACTCTTAATCCCAGGGTCGTGGGTTCGAGCCAGACGCTGGGCGGAACGGAATTTTGTTCCGCTGCAAGTGTAAATTACCGTTTTTCTGATTAACGAGATTTAATGGAAATAGCAACTTTAAACTTTGCCTACGTCTCTGTCAGTCGCAAGGAAGCTGTATTTGAAGGTGAAGGTGATTTTGTAGACATGTGTGAAAGACATGTTCTGAAATGCAAGTGTTGTTGTTTGGAGAGCACATCGGTTACGTGTCAGATGTGTAGCCAAGCAGTAATTTGTCGCCATAGCTGCAAATATTAGCCGGTAATATGAAGTGTTGTCAGCTAAAGTCTGATGATGCAGACGACCGTAAGGACGAAGTACCCAAGAGTACCGCTAGGCCGCGCGTCTTTAGCTCAGTGGTAGAGCACTGGTCTAATAAACCAGGGGTCGTAAGTTCCATCCTCACAGGAGAAAGATGAATTTTGGAAATCAGTTGCGCGTCGTGGCCGTATAGCAAACAGTACCTGTGATGACGAACAATTAGCGACAGGCGTTTTTTTAATAATCACTCTCAGATGCGATTAAGGCGAATGGCGCAGATAAAGCATTTGCCAAAGCGGTACAGCATAAGGTGGGACGAGGCAGTCTGAATTACATTTTATAGATCTATTTCTCACATATCTCAGAGCCTCTCGCGATATTCGTCGTCGTCGTCGTCGTCGTCGCCGCCGCCGCCGCTTCTGCAGAAGTAGCAAATGGCAATCGTAGCAAATGCGGCGAGGGACGCCCTGCCTTCGATTCCGAATGCACAAAGTGTGTGGTCTTGTTTCTCAGTCTATATTTGGTCGGTCACGTCAGAGGTTGAATGTAACGAATGGGTGGGAAAGAGCAAGGGGCAGCGGCTGTGTAGAACGAAAACGCAAATCCTCAGGGGTGTGAGCGTTTCGAGATGAGTCGTATACATGTAAATGTTGGTCGTCCGTGACCGTGTAGCCTAATGGATAAGGCGTAGGACTTCGTATCTGAAGATTACAGGTTCGAATGCTGTCACGCTTCTGTTTTTCCAGTTCTGAAAAAGAAACATAACGTTTTAATGTAGCAATTGAGCAGTACGAAACCGTCTGAATGTTGCTGTTGACCATTTTTTGCTTGGAGATGCTCTTGAGCTTGAAACACACACAACAAGACCGGTGTTAACTAGCGAAAAAGTCGGCAGAGTGCCGACACAGCGAGTTTTGACTATCACTTGCACATCTAAAACAACGTCGGAAAGTAACTCGTTCGGCTTTTGAGTCACATAAAGTATGTGCGTTAATTTTGACGCCACTAGCTCTGCATGTTGTCATGCAATTTCTTTACCTCTCAGAAATGATTATGACATAAAAGTGAAGTACGTGACGAGTGTGACGTTAGGAAAACATTAGGCATCATGGAGAGATTCTGTATGGGACCACCCAACCCAAACGAGTACTGTGTGACGTGCTACCCGGCAGGTATTCACCGAGGTAGCCGGCTAGCTCAGTCGGTAGAGCGTCAGACTCTTAATCTCTGGGTCGTGGGTTCGAGCCAGACGCTGGGCGGAACGGAATTTTGTTCCGCTGCAAGTGTAAATTACCGTTTTTCTGATTAACGAGATTTAATGGAAATAGCAACTTTAAACTTTGCCTACGTCTCTGTCAGTCGCAAGGAAGCTGTATTTGAAGGTGAAGGTGATTTTGTAGACATGTGTGAAAGACATGTTCTGAAATGCAAGTGTTGTTGTTTGGAGAGCACATCGGTTACGTGTCAGATGTGTAGCCAAGCAGTAATTTGTCGCCATAGCTGCAAATATTAGCCGGTAATATGAAGTGTTGTCAGCTAAAGTCTGATGATGCAGACGACCGTAAGGACGAAGTACCGAAGAGTACCGCTAGGCCGCGCGTCTTTAGCTCAGTGGTAGAGCACTGGTCTAATAAACCAGGGGACGTAAGTTCCATCCTCACAGGAGAAAGATGAATTTTGGAAATCAGTTGCGCGTCGTGGCCGTATAGCAAACAGTACCTGTGATGACGAACAATTAGCGACAGGCGTTTTTTTAATAATCACTCTCAGATGCGATTAAGGCGAATGGCGCAGATAAAGCATTTGCCAAAGCGGTACAGCATAAGGTGGGACGAGGCAGTCTGAATTACATTTTATAGATGTATTTCTCACATATCTCAGAGCCTCTCGCGATATTCGTCGTCGTCGTCGTCGTCGTCGCCGCCGCCGCCGCTTCTGCAGAAGTAGCAAATGGCAATCGTAGCAAATGCGGCGAGGGACGCCCTGCCTTCGATTCCGAATGCACAAAGTGTGTGGTCTTGTTTCTCAGTCTATATTTGGTCGGTCACGTCAGAGGTTGAATGTAACGAATGGGTGGGAAAGAGCAAGGGGCAGCGGCTGTGTAGAACGAAAACGCAAATCCTCAGGGGTGTGAGCGTTTCGAGATGAGTCGTATACATGTAAATGTTGGTCGTCCGTGACCGTGTAGCCTAATGGATAAGGCGTAGGACTTCGGATCTGAAGATTACAGGTTCGAATGCTGTCACGCTTCTGTTTTTCCAGTTCTGAAAAAGAAACATAACGTTTTAATGTAGCAATTGAGCAGTACGAAACCGTCTGAATGTTGCTGTTGACCATTTTTTGCTTGGAGATGCTCTTGAGCTTGAAACACACACAACAAGACCGGTGTTAACTAGCGAAATGGTCGGCAGAGTGCCGACACAGCGAGTTTTGACTATCACTTGCACATCTAAAACAACGTCGGAAAGTAACTCGTTCGGCTTTTGAGTCACATAAAGTATGTGCGTTAATTTTGACGCCACTAGCTCTGCATGTTGTCATGCAATTTCTTTACCTCTCAGAAATGATTATGACATAAAAGTGAAGTACGTGACGAGTGTGACGTTAGGAAAACATTAGGCATCATGGAGAGATTCTGTATGGGACCCCCCAACCCAAACGAGTACTGTGTGACGTGCTACCCGGCAGGTATTCACCGAGGTAGCCGGCTAGCTCAGTCGGTAGAGCGTCAGACTCTTAATCCCAGGGTCGTGGGTTCGAGCCAGACGCTGGGCGGAACGGAATTTTGTTCCGCTGCAAGTGTAAATTACCGTTTTTCTGATTAACGAGATTTAATGGAAATAGCAACTTTAAACTTTGCCTACGTCTCTGTCAGTCGCAAGGAAGCTGTATTTGAAGGTGAAGGTGATTTTGTAGACATGTGTGAAAGACATGTTCTGAAATGCAAGTGTTGTTGTTTGGAGAGCACATCGGTTACGTGTCAGATGTGTAGCCAAGCAGTAATTTGTCGCCATAGCTGCAAATATTAGCCGGTAATATGAAGTGTTGTCAGCTAAAGTCTGATGATGCAGACGACCGTAAGGACGAAGTACCGAAGAGTACCGCTAGGCCGCGCGTCTTTAGCTCAGTGGTAGAGCACTGGTCTAATAAACAAGGGGACGTAAGTTCCATCCTCACAGGAGAAAGATGAATTTTGGAAATCAGTTGCGCGTCGTGGCCGTATAGCAAACAGTACCTGTGATGACGAACAATTAGCGACAGGCGTTTTTTTAATAATCACTCTCAGATGCGATTAAGGCGAATGGCGCAGATAAAGCATTTGCCAAAGCGGTACAGCATAAGGTGGGACGAGGCAGTCTGAATTACATTTTATAGATGTATTTCTCACATATCTCAGAGCCTCTCGCGATATTCGTCGTCGTCGTCGTCGTCGTCGCCGCCGCCGCCGCTTCTGCAGAAGTAGCAAATGGCAATCGTAGCAAATGCGGCGAGGGACGCCCTGCCTTCGATTCCGAATGCACAAAGTGTGTGGTCTTGTTTCTCAGTCTATATTTGGTCGGTCACGTCAGAGGTTGAATGTAACGAATGGGTGGGAAAGAGCAAGGGGCAGCGGCTGTGTAGAACGAAAACGCAAATCCTCAGGGGTGTGAGCGTTTCGAGATGAGTCGTATACATGTAAATGTTGGTCGTCCGTGACCGTGTAGCCTAATGGATAAGGCGTAGGACTTCGGATCTGAAGATTACAGGTTCGAATGCTGTCACGCTTCTGTTTTTCCAGTTCTGAAAAAGAAACATAACGTTTTAATGTAGCAATTGAGCAGTACGAAACCGTCTGAATGGTGCTGTTGACCATTTTTTGCTTGGAGATGCTCTTGAGCTTGAAACACACACAACAAGACCGGTGTTAACTAGCGAAAAAGTCGGCAGAGTGCCGACACAGCGAGTTTTGACTATCACTTGCACATCTAAAACAACGTCGGAAAGTAACTCGTTCGGCTTTTGAGTCACATAAAGTATGTGCGTTAATTTTGACGCCACTAGCTCTGCATGTTGTCATGCAATTTCTTTACCTCTCAGAAATGATTATGACATAAAAGTGAAGTACGTGACGAGTGTGACGTTAGGAAAACATTAGGCATCATGGAGAGATTCTGTATGGGACCACCCAACCCAAACGAGTACTGTGTAACGTGCTACCCGGCAGGTATTCACCGAGGTAGCCGGCTAGCTCAGTCGGTAGAGCGTCAGACTCTTAATCCCAGGGTCGTGGGTTCGAGCCAGACGCTGGGCGGAACGGAATTTTGTTCCGCTGCAAGTGTAAATTACCGTTTTTCTGATTAACGAGATTTAATGGAAATAGCAACTTTAAACTTTGCCTACGTCTCTGTCAGTCGCAAGGAAGCTGTATTTGAAGGTGAAGGTGATTTTGTAGACATGTGTGAAAGACATGTTCTGAAATGCAAGTGTTGTTGTTTGGAGAGCACATCGGTTACGTGTCAGATGTGTAGCCAAGCAGTAATTTGTCGCCATAGCTGCAAATATTAGCCGGTAATATGAAGTGTTGTCAGCTAAAGTCTGATGATGCAGACGACCGTAAGGACGAAGTACCCAAGAGTACCGCTAGGCCGCGCCTCTTTAGCTCAGTGGTAGAGCACTGGTCTAATAAACCAGGGGTCGTAAGTTCCATCCTCACAGGAGAAAGATGAATTTTGGAAATCAGTTGCGCGTCGTGGCCGTATAGCAAACAGTACCTGTGATGACGAACAATTAGCGACAGGCGTTTTTTTAAGAATCACTCTCAGATGCGATTAAGGCGAATGGCGCAGATAAAGCATTTGCCAAAGCGATACAGCATAAGGTGGGACGAGGCAGTCTGAATTACATTTTATAGATGTATTTCTCACATATCTCAGAGCCTCTCGCGAGATTCGTCGTCGTCGTCGTCGTCGTCGCCGCCGCCGCCGCCGCCGCTTCTGCAGAAGTAGCAAATGGCAATCGTAGCAAATGCGGCGAGGGACGCCCTGCCTTCGATTCCGAATGCACAAAGTGTGTGGTCTTGTTTCTCAGTCTATATTTGGTCGGTCACGTCAGAGGTTGAATGTAACGAATGGGTGGGAAAGAGCAAGGGGCAGCGGCTGTGTAGAACGAAAACGCAAATCCTCAGGGGTGTGAGCGTTTCGAGATGAGTCGTATACATGTAAATGTTGGTCGTCAGTGACCGTGTAGCCTAATGGATAAGGCGTAGGACTTCGGATCTGAAGATTACAGGTTCGAATGCCGTCACGCTTCTGTTTTTTCCAGTTCTGAAAAAGAAACATAACGTTTTAATGTAGCAATTGAGCAGTACGAAACCGTCTGAATGTTGCTGTTGACCATTTTTTGCTTGGAGATGCTCTTGAGCTTGAAACACACACAACAAGACCGGTGTTAACTAGCGAAAAAGTCGGCAGAGTGCCGACACAGCGAGTTTTGACTATCACTTGCACATCTAAAACAACGTCGGAAAGTAACTCGTTCGGCTTTTGAGTCACATAAAGTATGTGCGTTAATTTTGACGCCACTAGCTCTGCATGTTGTCATGCAATTTCTTTACCTCTCAGAAATGATTATGACATAAAAGTGAAGTACGTGACGAGTGTGACGTTAGGAAAACATTAGGCATCATGGAGAGATTCTGTATGGGACCACCCAACCCAAACGAGTACTGTGTGACGTGCTACCCGGCAGGTATTCACCGAGGTAGCCGGCTAGCTCAGTCGGTAGAGCGTCAGACTCTTAATCCCAGGGTCGTGGGTTCGAGCCAGACGCTGGGCGGAACGGAATTTTGTTCCGCTGCAAGTGTAAATTACCGTTTTTCTGATTAACGAGATTTAATGGAAATAGCAACTTTAAACTTTGCCTACGTCTCTGTCAGTCGCAAGGAAGCTGTATTTGAAGGTGAAGGTGATTTTGTAGACATGTGTGAAAGACATGTTCTGAAATGCAAGTGTTGTTGTTTGGAGAGCACATCGGTTACGTGTCAGATGTGTAGCCAAGCAGTAATTTGTCGCCATAGCTGCAAATATTAGCCGGTAATATGAAGTGTTGTCAGCTAAAGTCTGATGATGCAGACGACCGTAAGGACGAAGTACCCAAGAGTACCGCTAGGCCGCGCCTCTTTAGCTCAGTGGTAGAGCACTGGTCTAATAAACAAGGGGACGTAAGTTCCATCCTCACAGGAGAAAGATGAATTTTGGAAATCAGTTGCGCGTCGTGGCCGTATAGCAAACAGTACCTGTGATGACGAACAATTAGCGACAGGCGTTTTTTTAATAATCACTCTCAGATGCGATTAAGGCGAATGGCGCAGATAAAGCATTTGCCAAAGCGGTACAGCATAAGGTGGGACGAGGCAGTCTGAATTACATTTTATAGATGTATTTCTCACATATCTCAGAGCCTCTCGCGATATTCGTCGTCGTCGTCGTCGTCGTCGCCGCCGCCGCCGCTTCTGCAGAAGTAGCAAATGGCAATCGTAGCAAATGCGGCGAGGGACGCCCTGCCTTCGATTCCGAATGCACAAAGTGTGTGGTCTTGTTTCTCAGTCTATATTTGGTCGGTCACGTCAGAGGTTGAATGTAACGAATGGGTGGGAAAGAGCAAGGGGCAGCGGCTGTGTAGAACGAAAACGCAAATCCTCAGGGGTGTGAGCGTTTCGAGATGAGTCGTATACATGTAAATGTTGGTCGTCCGTGACCGTGTAGCCTAATGGATAAGGCGTAGGACTTCGGATCTGAAGATTACAGGTTCGAATGCTGTCACGCTTCTGTTTTTCCAGTTCTGAAAAAGAAACATAACGTTTTAATGTAGCAATTGAGCAGTACGAAACCGTCTGAATGTTGCTGTTGACCATTTTTTGCTTGGAGATGCTCTTGAGCTTGAAACACACACAACAAGACCGGTGTTAACTAGCGAAAAAGTCGGCAGAGTGCCGACACAGCGAGTTTTGACTATCACTTGCACATCTAAAACAACGTCGGAAAGTAACTCGTTCGGCTTTTGAGTCACATAAAGTATGTGCGTTAATTTTGACGCCACTAGCTCTGCATGTTGTCATGCAATTTCTTTACCTCTCAGAAATGATTATGACATAAAAGTGAAGTACGTGACGAGTGTGACGTTAGGAAAACATTAGGCATCATGGAGAGATTCTGTATGGGACCACCCAACCCAAACGAGTACTGTGTGACGTGCTACCCGGCAGGTATTCACCGAGGTAGCCGGCTAGCTCAGTCGGTAGAGCGTCAGACTCTTAATCCCAGGGTCGTGGGTTCGAGCCAGACGCTGGGCGGAACGGAATTTTGTTCCGCTGCAAGTGTAAATTACCGTTTTTCTGATTAACGAGATTTAATGGAAATAGCAACTTTAAACTTTGCCTACGTCTCTGTCAGTCGCAAGGAAGCTGTATTTGAAGGTGAAGGTGATTTTGTAGACATGTGTGAAAGACATGTTCTGAAATGCAAGTGTTGTTGTTTGGAGAGCACATCGGTTACGTGTCAGATGTGTAGCCAAGCAGTAATTTGTCGCCATAGCTGCAAATATTAGCCGTTAATATGAAGTGTTGTCAGCTAAAGTCTGATGATGCAGACGACCGTAAGGACGAAGTACCCAAGAGTACCGCTAGGCCGCGCCTCTTTAGCTCAGTGGTAGAGCACTGCTCTAATAAACCAGGGGTCGTAAGTTCCATCCTCACAGGAGAAAGATGAATTTTGGAAATCAGTTGCGCGTCGTGGCCGTATAGCAAACAGTACCTGTGATGACGAACAATTAGCGACAGGCGTTTTTTTAAGAATCACTCTCAGATGCGATTAAGGCGAATGGCGCAGATAAAGCATTTGCCAAAGCGATACAGCATAAGGTGGGACGAGGCAGTCTGAATTACATTTTATAGATGTATTTCTCACATATCTCAGAGCCTCTCGCGATATTCGTCGTCGTCGTCGTCGTCGCCGCCGCCGCCGCCGCTTCTGCAGAAGTAGCAAATGGCAATCGTAGCAAATGCGGCGAGGGACGCCCTGCCTTCGATTCCGAATGCACAAAGTGTGTGGTCTTGTTTCTCAGTCTATATTTGGTCGGTCACGTCAGAGGTTGAATGTAACGAATGGGTGGGAAAGAGCAAGGGGCAGCGGCTGTGTAGAACGAAAACGCAAATCCTCAGGGGTGTGAGCGTTTCGAGATGAGTCGTATACATGTAAATGTTGGTCGTCAGTGACCGTGTAGCCTAATGGATAAGGCGTAGGACTTCGGATCTGAAGATTACAGGTTCGAATGCCGTCACGCTTCTGTTTTTTCCAGTTCTGAAAAAGAAACATAACGTTTTAATGTAGCAATTGAGCAGTACGAAACCGTCTGAATGTTGCTGTTGACCATTTTTTGCTTGGAG
Organism: Schistocerca gregaria; assembly: GCF_023897955.1. Taxonomy (NCBI): domain Eukaryota; kingdom Metazoa; phylum Arthropoda; class Insecta; order Orthoptera; family Acrididae; genus Schistocerca; species Schistocerca gregaria. The sequence continues at coordinate 179,539 of NW_026062033.1, read as the reverse complement.
ATGCTCTTGAGCTTGAAACACACACAACAAGACCGGTGTTAACTAGCGAAATGGTCGGCAGAGTGCCGACACAGCGAGTTTTGACTATCACTTGCACATCTAAAACAACGTCGGAAAGTAACTCGTTCGGCTTTTGAGTCACATAAAGTATGTGCGTTAATTTTGACGCCACTAGCTCTGCATGTTGTCATGCAATTTCTTTACCTCTCAGAAATGATTATGACATAAAAGTGAAGTACGTGACGAGTGTGACGTTAGGAAAACATTAGGCATCATGGAGAGATTCTGTATATGACCACCCAACCCAAACGAGTACTGTGTGACGTGCTACCCGGCAGGTATTCACCGAGGTAGCCGGCTAGCTCAGTCGGTAGAGCGTCAGACTCTTAATCCCAGGGTTGTGGGTTCGAGCCAGACGCTGGGCGGAACGGAATTTTGTTCCGCTGCAAGTGTAAATTACCGTTTTTCTGATTAACGAGATTTAATGGAAATAGCAACTTTAAACTTTGCCTACGTCTCTGTCAGTCGCAAGGAAGCTGTATTTGAAGGTGAAGGTGATTTTGTAGACATGTGTGAAAGACATGTTCTGAAATGCAAGTGTTGTTGTTTGGAGAGCACATCGGTTACGTGTCAGATGTGTAGCCAAGCAGTAATTTGTCGCCATAGCTGCAAATATTAGCCGGTAATATGAAGTGTTGTCAGCTAAAGTCTGATGATGCAGACGACCGTAAGGACGAAGTACCCAAGAGTACCGCTAGGCTGCGCCTCTTTAGCTCAGTGGTAGAGCACTGGTCTAATAAACCAGGGGTCGTAAGTTCCATCCTCACAGGAGAAAGATGAATTTTGGAAATCAGTTGCGCGTCGTGGCCGTATAGCAAACAGTACCTGTGATGACGAACAATTAGCGACAGGCGTTTTTTTAAGAATCACTCTCAGATGCGATTAAGGCGAATGGCGCAGATAAAGCATTTGCCAAAGCGATACAGCATAAGGTGGGACGAGGCAGTCTGAATTAGATTTTATAGATGTATTTCTCACATATCTCAGAGCCTCTCGCGATATTCGTCGTCGTCGTCGTCGTCGTCGTCGTCGTCGCCGCCGCCGCCGCTTCTGCAGAAGTAGCAAATGGCAATCGTAGCAAATGCGGCGAGGGACGCCCTGCCTTCGATTCCGAATGCACAAAGTGTGTGGTCTTGTTTCTCAGTCTATATTTGGTCGGTCACGTCAGAGGTTGAATGTAACGAATGGGTGGGAAAGAGCAAGGGGCAGCGGCTGTGTAGAACGAAAACGCAAATCCTCAGGGGTGTGAGCGTTTCGAGATGAGTCGTATACATGTAAATGTTGGTCGTCAGTGACCGTGTAGCCTAATGGATAAGGCGTAGGACTTCGGATCTGAAGATTACAGGTTCGAATGCCGTCACGCTTCTGTTTTTCCAGTTCTGAAAAAGAAACATAACGTTTTAATGTAGCAATTGAGCAGTACGAAACCGTCTGAATGTTGCTGTTGACCATTTTTTGCTTGGAGATGCTCTTGAGCTTGAAACACACACAACAAGACCGGTGTTAACTAGCGAAAAAGTCGGCAGAGTGCCGACACAGCGAGTTTTGACTATCACTTGCACATCTAAAACAACGTCGGAAAGTAACTCGTTCGGCTTTTGAGTCACATAAAGTATGTGCGTTAATTTTGACGCCACTAGCTCTGCATGTTGTCATGCAATTTCTTTACCTCTCAGAAAGGATTATGACATAAAAGTGAAGTACGTGACGAGTGTGACGTTAGGAAAACATTAGGCATCATGGAGAGATTCTGTATGGGACCACCCAACCCAAACGAGTACTGTGTGACGTGCTACCTGGCACCCTGCTACGTCTCTGTCAGTCGCAAGGAAGCTGTATTTGAAGGTGAAGGTGATTTTGTAGACATGTGTGAAAGACATGTTCTGAAATGCAAGTGTTGTTGTTTGGAGAGCACATCGGTTACGTGTCAGATGTGTAGCCAAGCAGTAATTTGTCGCCATAGCTGCAAATATTAGCCGGTAATATGAAGTGTTGTCAGCTAAAGTCTGATGATGCAGACGACCGTAAGGACGAAGTGTCCAAGAGTACTGCTAGGCCGCGCCTCTTTAGCTCAGTGGTAGAGCACTGGTCTAATAAACCAGGGGTCGTAAGTTCCATCCTCACAGGAGAAAGATGAATTTTGGAAATCAGTTGCGCGTCGTGGCCGTATAGCAAACAGTACCTGTGATGACGAACAATTAGCGACAGGCGTTTTTTTAAGAATCACTCTCAGATGCGATTAAGGCGAATGGCGCAGATAAAGCATTTGCCAAAGCGATACAGCATAAGGTGGGACGAGGCAGTCTGAATTACATTTTATAGATGTATTTCTCACATATCTCAGAGCCTCTCGCGATATTCGTCGTCGTCGTCGTCGTCGTCGCCGCCGCCGCTTCTGCAGAAGTAGCAAATGGCAATCGTAGCAAATGCGGCGAGGGACGCCCTGCCTTCGATTCCGAATGCACAAAGTGTGTGGTCTTGTTTCTCAGTCTATATTTGGTCGGTCACGTCAGAGGTTGAATGTAACGAATGGGTGGGAAAGAGCAAGGGGCAGCGGCTGTGTAGAACGAAAACGCAAATCCTCAGGGGTGTGAGCGTTTCGAGATGAGTCGTATACATGTAAATGTTGGTCGTCAGTGACCGTGTAGCCTAATGGATAAGGCGTAGGACTTCGGATCTGAAGATTACAGGTTCGAATGCCGTCACGCTTCTGTTTTTCCAGTTCTGAAAAAGAAACATAACGTTTTAATGTAGCAATTGAGCAGTACGAAACCGTCTGAATGTTGCTGTTGACCATTTTTTGCTTGGAGATGCTCTTGAGCTTGAAACACACACAACAAGACCGGTGTTAACTAGCGAAAAAGTCGGCAGAGTGCCGACACAGCGAGTTTTGACTATCACTTGCACATCTAAAACAACGTCGGAAAGTAACTCGTTCGGCTTTTGAGTCACATAAAGTATGTGCGTTAATTTTGACGCCACTAGCTCTGCATGTTGTCATGCAATTTCTTTACCTCTCAGAAAGGATTATGACATAAAAGTGAAGTACGTGACGAGTGTGACGTTAGGAAAACATTAGGCATCATGGAGAGATTCTGTATGGGACCACCCAACCCAAACGAGTACTGTGTGACGTGCTACCTGGCACCCTGCTACGTCTCTGTCAGTCGCAAGGAAGCTGTATTTGAAGGTGAAGGTGATTTTGTAGACATGTGTGAAAGACATGTTCTGAAATGCAAGTGTTGTTGTTTGGAGAGCACATCGGTTACGTGTCAGATGTGTAGCCAAGCAGTAATTTGTCGCCATAGCTGCAAATATTAGCCGGTAATATGAAGTGTTGTCAGCTAAAGTCTGATGATGCAGACGACCGTAAGGACGAAGTATCCAAGAGTACTGCTAGGCCGCGCCTCTTTAGCTCAGTGGTAGAGCACTGGTCTAATAAACCAGGGGTCGTAAGTTCCATCCTCACAGGAGAAAGATGAATTTTGGAAATCAGTTGCGCGTCGTGGCCGTATAGCAAACAGTACCTGTGATGACGAACAATTAGCGACAGGCGTTTTTTTAAGAATCACTCTCAGATGCGATTAAGGCGAATGGCGCAGATAAAGCATTTGCCAAAGCGATACAGCATAAGGTGGGACGAGGCAGTCTGAATTACATTTTATAGATGTATTTCTCACATATCTCAGAGCCTCTCGCGATATTCGTCGTCGTCGTCGTCGTCGTCGCCGCCGCCGCTTCTGCAGAAGTAGCAAATGGCAATCGTAGCAAATGCGGCGAGGGACGCCCTGCCTTCGATTCCGAATGCACAAAGTGTGTGGTCTTGTTTCTCAGTCTATATTTGGTCGGTCACGTCAGAGGTTGAATGTAACGAATGGGTGGGAAAGAGCAAGGGGCAGCGGCTGTGTAGAACGAAAACGCAAATCCTCAGGGGTGTGAGCGTTTCGAGATGAGTCGTATACATGTAAATGTTGGTCGTCAGTGACCGTGTAGCCTAATGGATAAGGCGTAGGACTTCGGATCTGAAGATTACAGGTTCGAATGCCGTCACGCTTCTGTTTTTCCAGTTCTGAAAAAGAAACATAACGTTTTAATGTAGCAATTGAGCAGTACGAAACCGTCTGAATGTTGCTGTTGACCATTTTTTGCTTGGAGATGCTCTTGAGCTTGAAACACACACAACAAGACCGGTGTTAACTAGCGAAAAAGTCGGCAGAGTGCCGACACAGCGAGTTTTGACTATCACTTGCACATCTAAAACAACGTCGGAAAGTAACTCGTTCGGCTTTTGAGTCACATAAAGTATGTGCGTTAATTTTGACGCCACTAGCTCTGCATGTTGTCATGCAATTTCTTTACCTCTCAGAAATGATTATGACATAAAAGTGAAGTACGTGACGAGTGTGACGTTAGGAAAACATTAGGCATCATGGAGAGATTCTGTATGGGACCACCCAACCCAAACGAGTACTGTGTGACGTGCTACCCGGCAGGTACTCACCGAGGTAGCCGGCTAGCTCAGTCGGTAGAGCGTCAGACTCTTAATCCCAGGGTCGTGGGTTCGAGCCAGACGCTGGGCGGAACGGAATTTTGTTCCGCTGCAAGTGTAAATTACCGTTTTTCTGATTAACGAGATTTAATGGAAATAGCAACTTTAAACTTTGCCTACGTCTCTGTCAGTCGCAAGGAAGCTGTATTTGAAGGTGAAGGTGATTTTGTAGACATGTGTGAAAGACATGTTCTGAAATGCAAGTGTTGTTGTTTGGAGAGCACATCGGTTACGTGTCAGATGTGTAGCCAAGCAGTAATTTGTCGCCATAGCTGCAAATATTAGCCGGTAATATGAAGTGTTGTCAGCTAAAGTCTGATGATGCAGACGACCGTAAGGACGAAGTACCCAAGAGTACCGCTAGGCCGCGCGTCTTTAGCTCAGTGGTAGAGCACTGGTCTAATAAACCAGGGGTCGTAAGTTCCATCCTCACAGGAGAAAGATGAATTTTGGAAATCAGTTGCGCGTCGTGGCCGTATAGCAAACAGTACCTGTGATGACGAACAATTAGCGACAGGCGTTTTTTTAAGAATCACTCTCAGATGCGATTAAGGCGAATGGCGCAGATAAAGCATTTGCCAAAGCGATACAGCATAAGGTGGGACGAGGCAGTCTGAATTACATTTTATAGATGTATTTCTCACATATCTCAGAGCCTCTCGCGATATTCGTCGTCGTCGTCGTCGTCGTCGCCGGAGCCGCCGCTTCTGCAGAAGTAGCAAATGGCAATCGTAGCAAATGCGGCGAGGGACGCCCTGCCTTCGATTCCGAATGCACAAAGTGTGTGGTCTTGTTTCTCAGTCTATATTTGGTCGGTCACGTCAGAGGTTGAATGTAACGAATGGGTGGGAAAGAGCAAGGGGCAGCGGCTGTGTAGAACGAAAACACAAATCCTCAGGGGTGTGAGCGTTTCGAGATGAGTCGTATACATGTAAATGTTGGTCGTCAGTGACCGTGTAGCCTAATGGATAAGGCGTAGGACTTCGGATCTGAAGATTACAGGTTCGAATGCCGTCACGCTTCTGTTTTTCCAGTTCTGAAAAAGAAACATAACGTTTTAATGTAGCAATTGAGCAGTACGAAACCGTCTGAATGTTGCTGTTGACCATTTTTTGCTTGGAGATGCTCTTGAGCTTGAAACACACACAACAAGACCGGTGTTAACTAGCGAAAAAGTCGGCAGAGTGCCGACACAGCGAGTTTTGACTATCACTTGCACATCTAAAACAACGTCGGAAAGTAACTCGTTCGGCTTTTGAGTCACATAAAGTATGTGCGTTAATTTTGACGCCACTAGCTCTGCATGTTGTCATGCAATTTCTTTACCTCTCAGAAATGATTATGACATAAAAGTGAAGTACGTGACGAGTGTGACGTTAGGAAAACATTAGGCATCATGGAGAGATTCTGTATGGGACCACCCAACCCAAACGAGTACTGTGTGACGTGCTACCCGGCAGGTACTCACCGAGGTAGCCGGCTAGCTCAGTCGGTAGAGCGTCAGACTCTTAATCCCAGGGTCGTGGGTTCGAGCCAGACGCTGGGCGGAACGGAATTTTGTTCCGCTGCAAGTGTAAATTACCGTTTTTCTGATTAACGAGATTTAATGGAAATAGCAACTTTAAACTTTGCCTACGTCTCTGTCAGTCGCAAGGAAGCTGTATTTGAAGGTGAAGGTGATTTTGTAGACATGTGTGAAAGACATGTTCTGAAATGCAAGTGTTGTTGTTTGGAGAGCACATCGGTTACGTGTCAGATGTGTAGCCAAGCAGTAATTTGTCGCCATAGCTGCAAATATTAGCCGGTAATATGAAGTGTTGTCAGCTAAAGTCTGATGATGCAGACGACCGTAAGGACGAAGTACCCAAGAGTACCGCTAGGCCGCGCGTCTTTAGCTCAGTGGTAGAGCACTGGTCTAATAAACCAGGGGTCGTAAGTTCCATCCTCACAGGAGAAAGATGAATTTTGGAAATCAGTTGCGCGTCGTGGCCGTATAGCAAACAGTACCTGTGATGACGAACAATTAGCGACAGGCGTTTTTTTAATAATCACTCTCAGATGCGATTAAGGCGAATGGCGCAGATAAAGCATTTGCCAAAGCGGTACAGCATAAGGTGGGACGAGGCAGTCTGAATTACATTTTATAGATCTATTTCTCACATATCTCAGAGCCTCTCGCGATATTCGTCGTCGTCGTCGTGGGCGTCGCCGCCGCCGCCGCTTCTGCAGAAGTAGCAAATGGCAATCGTAGCAAATGCGGCGAGGGACGCCCTGCCTTCGATTCCGAATGCACAAAGTGTGTGGTCTTGTTTCTCAGTCTATATTTGGTCGGTCACGTCAGAGGTTGAATGTAACGAATGGGTGGGAAAGAGCAAGGGGCAGCGGCTGTGTAGAACGAAAACGCAAATCCTCAGGGGTGTGAGCGTTTCGAGATGAGTCGTATACATGTAAATGTTGGTCGTCCGTGACCGTGTAGCCTAATGGATAAGGCGTAGGACTTCGGATCTGAAGATTACAGGTTCGAATGCTGTCACGCTTCTGTTTTTCCAGTTCTGAAAAAGAAACATAACGTTTTAATGTAGCAATTGAGCAGTACGAAACCGTCTGAATGTTGCTGTTGACCATTTTTTGCTTGGAGATGCTCTTGAGCTTGAAACACACACAACAAGACCGGTGTTAACTAGCGAAAAAGTCGGCAGAGTGCCGACACAGCGAGTTTTGACTATCACTTGCACATCTAAAACAACGTCGGAAAGTAACTCGTTCGGCTTTTGAGTCACATAAAGTATGTGCGTTAATTTTGACGCCACTAGCTCTGCATGTTGTCATGCAATTTCTTTACCTCTCAGAAATGATTATGACATAAAAGTGAAGTACGTGACGAGTGTGACGTTAGGAAAACATTAGGCATCATGGAGAGATTCTGTATGGGACCACCCAACCCAAACGAGTACTGTGTGACGTGCTACCCGGCAGGTATTCACCGAGGTAGCCGGCTAGCTGAGTCGGTAGAGCGTCAGACTCTTAATCTCTGGGTCGTGGGTTCGAGCCAGACGCTGGGCGGAACGGAATTTTGTTCCGCTGCAAGTGTAAATTACCGTTTTTCTGATTAACGAGATTTAATGGAAATAGCAACTTTAAACTTTGCCTACGTCTCTGTCAGTCGCAAGGAAGCTGTATTTGAAGGTGAAGGTGATTTTGTAGACATGTGTGAAAGACATGTTCTGAAATGCAAGTGTTGTTGTTTGGAGAGCACATCGGTTACGTGTCAGATGTGTAGCCAAGCAGTAATTTGTCGCCATAGCTGCAAATATTAGCCGGTAATATGAAGTGTTGTCAGCTAAAGTCTGATGATGCAGACGACCGTAAGGACGAAGTACCGAAGAGTACCGCTAGGCCGCGCGTCTTTAGCTCAGTGGTAGAGCACTGGTCTAATAAACCAGGGGACGTAAGTTCCATCCTCACAGGAGAAAGATGAATTTTGGAAATCAGTTGCGCGTCGTGGCCGTATAGCAAACAGTACCTGTGATGACGAACAATTAGCGACAGGCGTTTTTTTAATAATCACTCTCAGATGCGATTAAGGCGAATGGCGCAGATAAAGCATTTGCCAAAGCGGTACAGCATAAGGTGGGACGAGGCAGTCTGAATTACATTTTATAGATGTATTTCTCACATATCTCAGAGCCTCTCGCGATATTCGTCGTCGTCGTCGTCGTCGTCGCCGCCGCCGCCGCTTCTGCAGAAGTAGCAAATGGCAATCGTAGCAAATGCGGCGAGGGACGCCCTGCCTTCGATTCCGAATGCACAAAGTGTGTGGTCTTGTTTCTCAGTCTATATTTGGTCGGTCACGTCAGAGGTTGAATGTAACGAATGGGTGGGAAAGAGCAAGGGGCAGCGGCTGTGTAGAACGAAAACGCAAATCCTCAGGGGTGTGAGCGTTTCGAGATGAGTCGTATACATGTAAATGTTGGTCGTCCGTGACCGTGTAGCCTAATGGATAAGGCGTAGGACTTCGGATCTGAAGATTACAGGTTCGAATGCTGTCACGCTTCTGTTTTTCCAGTTCTGAAAAAGAAACATAACGTTTTAATGTAGCAATTGAGCAGTACGAAACCGTCTGAATGTTGCTGTTGACCATTTTTTGCTTGGAGATGCTCTTGAGCTTGAAACACACACAACAAGACCGGTGTTAACTAGCGAAATGGTCGGCAGAGTGCCGACACAGCGAGTTTTGACTATCACTTGCACATCTAAAACAACGTCGGAAAGTAACTCGTTCGGCTTTTGAGTCACATAAAGTATGTGCGTTAATTTTGACGCCACTAGCTCTGCATGTTGTCATGCAATTTCTTTACCTCTCAGAAATGATTATGACATAAAAGTGAAGTACGTGACGAGTGTGACGTTAGGAAAACATTAGGCATCATGGAGAGATTCTGTATGGGACCCCCCAACCCAAACGAGTACTGTGTGACGTGCTACCCGGCAGGTATTCACCGAGGTAGCCGGCTAGCTCAGTCGGTAGAGCGTCAGACTCTTAATCCCAGGGTCGTGGGTTCGAGCCAGACGCTGGGCGGAACGGAATTTTGTTCCGCTGCAAGTGTAAATTACCGTTTTTCTGATTAACGAGATTTAATGGAAATAGCAACTTTAAACTTTGCCTACGTCTCTGTCAGTCGCAAGGAAGCTGTATTTGAAGGTGAAGGTGATTTTGTAGACATGTGTGAAAGACATGTTCTGAAATGCAAGTGTTGTTGTTTGGAGAGCACATCGGTTACGTGTCAGATGTGTAGCCAAGCAGTAATTTGTCGCCATAGCTGCAAATATTAGCCGGTAATATGAAGTGTTGTCAGCTAAAGTCTGATGATGCAGACGACCGTAAGGACGAAGTACCGAAGAGTACCGCTAGGCCGCGCGTCTTTAGCTCAGTGGTAGAGCACTGGTCTAATAAACAAGGGGACGTAAGTTCCATCCTCACAGGAGAAAGATGAATTTTGGAAATCAGTTGCGCGTCGTGGCCGTATAGCAAACAGTACCTGTGATGACGAACAATTAGCGACAGGCGTTTTTTTAATAATCACTCTCAGATGCGATTAAGGCGAATGGCGCAGATAAAGCATTTGCCAAAGCGGTACAGCATAAGGTGGGACGAGGCAGTCTGAATTACATTTTATAGATGTATTTCTCACATATCTCAGAGCCTCTCGCGATATTCGTCGTCGTCGTCGTCGTCGTCGTCGCCGCCGCCGCCGCTTCTGCAGAAGTAGCAAATGGCAATCGTAGCAAATGCGGCGAGGGACGCCCTGCCTTCGATTCCGAATGCACAAAGTGTGTGGTCTTGTTTCTCAGTCTATATTTGGTCGGTCACGTCAGAGGTTGAATGTAACGAATGGGTGGGAAAGAGCAAGGGGCAGCGGCTGTGTAGAACGAAAACGCAAATCCTCAGGGGTGTGAGCGTTTCGAGATGAGTCGTATACATGTAAATGTTGGTCGTTCCGTGACCGTGTAGCCTAATGGATAAGGCGTAGGACTTCGGATCTGAAGATTACAGGTTCGAATGCTGTCACGCTTCTGTTTTTCCAGTTCTGAAAAAGAAACATAACGTTTTAATGTAGCAATTGAGCAGTACGAAACCGTCTGAATGTTGCTGTTGACCATTTTTTGTGCTTGGAGATGCTCTTGAGCTTGAAACACACACAACAAGACCGGTGTTAACTAGCGAAATGGTCGGCAGAACACGCGATCTAGTGTTGACTATCACTTGCACATCTAAAACAACGTCGGAAAGTAACTCGTTCGGCTTTTGAGTCACATAAAGTATGTGCGTTAATTTTGACGCCACTAGCTCTGCATGTTGTCATGCAATTTCTTTACCTCTCAGAAATGATTATGACATAAAAGTGAAGTACGTGACGAGTGTGACGTTAGGAAAACATTAGGCATCATGGAGAGATTCTGTATGGGACCACCCAACCCAAACGAGTACTGTGTAACGTGCTACCCGGCAGGTATTCACCGAGGTAGCCGGCTAGCTCAGTCGGTAGAGCGTCAGACTCTTAATCCCAGGGTCGTGGGTTCGAGCCAGACGCTGGGCGGAACGGAATTTTGTTCCGCTGCAAGTGTAAATTACCGTTTTTCTGATTAACGAGATTTAATGGAAATAGCAACTTTAAACTTTGCCTACGTCTCTGTCAGTCGCAAGGAAGCTGTATTTGAAGGTGAAGGTGATTTTGTAGACATGTGTGAAAGACATGTTCTGAAATGCAAGTGTTGTTGTTTGGAGAGCACATCGGTTACGTGTCAGATGTGTAGCCAAGCAGTAATTTGTCGCCATAGCTGCAAATATTAGCCGGTAATATGAAGTGTTGTCAGCTAAAGTCTGATGATGCAGACGACCGTAAGGACGAAGTACCCAAGAGTACCGCTAGGCCGCGCGTCTTTAGCTCAGTGGTAGAGCACTGGTCTAATAAACCAGGGGTCGTAAGTTCCATCCTCACAGGAGAAAGATGAATTTTGGAAATCAGTTGCGCGTCGTGGCCGTATAGCAAACAGTACCTGTGATGACGAACAATTAGCGACAGGCGTTTTTTTAAGAATCACTCTCAGATGCGATTAAGGCGAATGGCGCAGATAAAGCATTTGCCAAAGCGATACAGCATAAGGTGGGACGAGGCAGTCTGAATTACATTTTATAGATGTATTTCTCACATATCTCAGAGCCTCTCGCGAGATTCGTCGTCGTCGTCGTCGTCGTCGCCGCCGCCGCCGCCGCCGCTTCTGCAGAAGTAGCAAATGGCAATCGTAGCAAATGCGGCGAGGGACGCCCTGCCTTCGATTCCGAATGCACAAAGTGTGTGGTCTTGTTTCTCAGTCTATATTTGGTCGGTCACGTCAGAGGTTGAATGTAACGAATGGGTGGGAAAGAGCAAGGGGCAGCGGCTGTGTAGAACGAAAACGCAAATCCTCAGGGGTGTGAGCGTTTCGAGATGAGTCGTATACATGTAAATGTTGGTCGTCAGTGACCGTATAGCCTAATGGATAAGGCGTAGGACTTCGGATCTGAAGATTACAGGTTCGAATGCCGTCACGCTTCTGTTTTTCCAGTTCTGAAAAAGAAACATAACGTTTTAATGTAGCAATTGAGCAGTACGAAACCGTCTGAATGTTGCTGTTGACCATTTTTTGCTTGGAGATGCTCTTGAGCTTGAAACACACACAACAAGACCGGTGTTAACTAGCGAAAAAGTCGGCAGAGTGCCGACACAGCGAGTTTTGACTATCACTTGCACATCTAAAACAACGTCGGAAAGTAACTCGTTCGGCTTTTGAGTCACATAAAGTATGTGCGTTAATTTTGACGCCACTAGCTCTGCATGTTGTCATGCAATTTCTTTACCTCTCAGAAATGATTATGACATAAAAGTGAAGTACGTGACGAGTGTGACGTTAGGAAAACATTAGGCATCATGGAGAGATTCTGTATGGGACCACCCAACCCAAACGAGTACTGTGTGACGTGCTACCCGGCAGGTATTCACCGAGGTAGCCGGCTAGCTCAGTCGGTAGAGCGTCAGACTCTTAATCCCAGGGTCGTGGGTTCGAGCCAGACGCTGGGCGGAACGGAATTTTGTTCCGCTGCAAGTGTAAATTACCGTTTTTCTGATTAACGAGATTTAATGGAAATAGCAACTTTAAACTTTGCCTACGTCTCTGTCAGTCGCAAGGAAGCTGTATTTGAAGGTGAAGGTGATTTTGTAGACATGTGTGAAAGACATGTTCTGAAATGCAAGTGTTGTTGTTTGGAGAGCACATCGGTTACGTGTCAGATGTGTAGCCAAGCAGTAATTTGTCGCCATAGCTGCAAATATTAGCCGGTAATATGAAGTGTTGTCAGCTAAAGTCTGATGATGCAGACGACCGTAAGGACGAAGTACCCAAGAGTACCGCTAGGCCGCGCCTCTTTAGCTCAGTGGTAGAGCACTGGTCTAATAAACAAGGGGACGTAAGTTCCATCCTCACAGGAGAAAGATGAATTTTGGAAATCAGTTGCGCGTCGTGGCCGTATAGCAAACAGTACCTGTGATGACGAACAATTAGCGACAGGCGTTTTTTTAATAATCACTCTCAGATGCGATTAAGGCGAATGGCGCAGATAAAGCATTTGCCAAAGCGGTACAGCATAAGGTGGGACGAGGCAGTCTGAATTACATTTTATAGATGTATTTCTCACATATCTCAGAGCCTCTCGCGATATTCGTCGTCGTCGTCGTCGTCGTCGCCGCCGCCGCCGCTTCTGCAGAAGTAGCAAATGGCAATCGTAGCAAATGCGGCGAGGGACGCCCTGCCTTCGATTCCGAATGCACAAAGTGTGTGGTCTTGTTTCTCAGTCTATATTTGGTCGGTCACGTCAGAGGTTGAATGTAACGAATGGGTGGGAAAGAGCAAGGGGCAGCGGCTGTGTAGAACGAAAACGCAAATCCTCAGGGGTGTGAGCGTTTCGAGATGAGTCGTATACATGTAAATGTTGGTCGTCCGTGACCGTGTAGCCTAATGGATAAGGCGTAGGACTTCGGATCTGAAGATTACAGGTTCGAATGCTGTCACGCTTCTGTTTTTCCAGTTCTGAAAAAGAAACATAACGTTTTAATGTAGCAATTGAGCAGTACGAAACCGTCTGAATGTTGCTGTTGACCATTTTTTGCTTGGAGATGCTCTTGAGCTTGAAACACACACAACAAGACCGGTGTTAACTAGCGAAAAAGTCGGCAGAGTGCCGACACAGCGAGTTTTGACTATCACTTGCACATCTAAAACAACGTCGGAAAGTAACTCGTTCGGCTTTTGAGTCACATAAAGTATGTGCGTTAATTTTGACGCCACTAGCTCTGCATGTTGTCATGCAATTTCTTTACCTCTCAGAAATGATTATGACATAAAAGTGAAGTACGTGACGAGTGTGACGTTAGGAAAACATTAGGCATCATGGAGAGATTCTGTATGGGACCACCCAACCCAAACGAGTACTGTGTGACGTGCTACCCGGCAGGTATTCACCGAGGTAGCCGGCTAGCTCAGTCGGTAGAGCGTCAGACTCTTAATCCCAGGGTCGTGGGTTCGAGCCAGACGCTGGGCGGAACGGAATTTTGTTCCGCTGCAAGTGTAAATTACCGTTTTTCTGATTAACGAGATTTAATGGAAATAGCAACTTTAAACTTTGCCTACGTCTCTGTCAGTCGCAAGGAAGCTGTATTTGAAGGTGAAGGTGATTTTGTAGACATGTGTGAAAGACATGTTCTGAAATGCAAGTGTTGTTGTTTGGAGAGCACATCGGTTACGTGTCAGATGTGTAGCCAAGCAGTAATTTGTCGCCATAGCTGCAAATATTAGCCGTTAATATGAAGTGTTGTCAGCTAAAGTCTGATGATGCAGACGACCGTAAGGACGAAGTACCCAAGAGTACCGCTAGGCCGCGCCTCTTTAGCTCAGTGGTAGAGCACTGCTCTAATAAACCAGGGGTCGTAAGTTCCATCCTCACAGGAGAAAGATGAATTTTGGAAATCAGTTGCGCGTCGTGGCCGTATAGCAAACAGTACCTGTGATGACGAACAATTAGCGACAGGCGTTTTTTTAAGAATCACTCTCAGATGCGATTAAGGCGAATGGCGCAGATAAAGCATTTGCCAAAGCGATACAGCATAAGGTGGGACGAGGCAGTCTGAATTACATTTTATAGATGTATTTCTCACATATCTCAGAGCCTCTCGCGAGATTCGTCGTCGTCGTCGTCGTCGTCGCCGCCGCCGCCGCCGCCGCTTCTGCAGAAGTAGCAAATGGCAATCGTAGCAAATGCGGCGAGGGACGCCCTGCCTTCGATTCCGAATGCACAAAGTGTGTGGTCTTGTTTCTCAGTCTATATTTGGTCGGTCACGTCAGAGGTTGAATGTAACGAATGGGTGGGAAAGAGCAAGGGGCAGCGGCTGTGTAGAACGAAAACGCAAATCCTCAGGGGTGTGAGCGTTTCGAGATGAGTCGTATACATGTAAATGTTGGTCGTCAGTGACCGTATAGCCTAATGGATAAGGCGTAGGACTTCGGATCTGAAGATTACAGGTTCGAATGCCGTCACGCTTCTGTTTTTCCAGTTCTGAAAAAGAAACATAACGTTTTAATGTAGCAATTGAGCAGTACGAAACCGTCTGAATGTTGCTGTTGACCATTTTTTGCTTGGAGATGCTCTTGAGCTTGAAACACACACAACAAGACCGGTGTTAACTAGCGAAAAAGTCGGCAGAGTGCCGACACAGCGAGTTTTGACTATCACTTGCACATCTAAAACAACGTCGGAAAGTAACTCGTTCGGCTTTTGAGTCACATAAAGTATGTGCGTTAATTTTGACGCCACTAGCTCTGCATGTTGTCATGCAATTTCTTTACCTCTCAGAAATGATTATGACATAAAAGTGAAGTACGTGACGAGTGTGACGTTAGGAAAACATTAGGCATCATGGAGAGATTCTGTATGGGACCACCCAACCCAAACGAGTACTGTGTGACGTGCTACCCGGCAGGTATTCACCGAGGTAGCCGGCTAGCTCAGTCGGTAGAGCGTCAGACTCTTAATCCCAGGGTCGTGGGTTCGAGCCAGACGCTGGGCGGAACGGAATTTTGTTCCGCTGCAAGTGTAAATTACCGTTTTTCTGATTAACGAGATTTAATGGAAATAGCAACTTTAAACTTTGCCTACGTCTCTGTCAGTCGCAAGGAAGCTGTATTTGAAGGTGAAGGTGATTTTGTAGACATGTGTGAAAGACATGTTCTGAAATGCAAGTGTTGTTGTTTGGAGAGCACATCGGTTACGTGTCAGATGTGTAGCCAAGCAGTAATTTGTCGCCATAGCTGCAAATATTAGCCGGTAATATGAAGTGTTGTCAGCTAAAGTCTGATGATGCAGACGACCGTAAGGACGAAGTACCCAAGAGTACCGCTAGGCCGCGCCTCTTTAGCTCAGTGGTAGAGCACTGGTCTAATAAACAAGGGGACGTAAGTTCCATCCTCACAGGAGAAAGATGAATTTTGGAAATCAGTTGCGCGTCGTGGCCGTATAGCAAACAGTACCTGTGATGACGAACAATTAGCGACAGGCGTTTTTTTAATAATCACTCTCAGATGCGATTAAGGCGAATGGCGCAGATAAAGCATTTGCCAAAGCGGTACAGCATAAGGTGGGACGAGGCAGTCTGAATTACATTTTATAGATGTATTTCTCACATATCTCAGAGCCTCTCGCGATATTCGTCGTCGTCGCCGCCGCCGCCGCTTCTGCAGAAGTAGCAAATGGCAATCGTAGCAAATGCGGCGAGGGACGCCCTGCCTTCGATTCCGAATGCACAAAGTGTGTGGTCTTGTTTCTCAGTCTATATTTGGTCGGTCACGTCAGAGGTTGAATGTAACGAATGGGTGGGAAAGAGCAAGGGGCAGCGGCTGTGTAGAACGAAAACGCAAATCCTCAGGGGTGTGAGCGTTTCGAGATGAGTCGTATACATGTAAATGTTGGTCGTCCGTGACCGTGTAGCCTAATGGATAAGGCGTAGGACTTCGGATCTGAAGATTACAGGTTCGAATGCTGTCACGCTTCTGTTTTTCCAGTTCTGAAAAAGAAACATAACGTTTTAATGTAGCAATTGAGCAGTACGAAACCGTCTGAATGTTGCTGTTGACCATTTTTTGCTTGGAGATGCTCTTGAGCTTGAAACACACACAACAAGACCGGTGTTAACTAGCGAAAAAGTCGGCAGAGTGCCGACACAGCGAGTTTTGACTATCACTTGCACATCTAAAACAACGTCGGAAAGTAACTCGTTCGGCTTTTGAGTCACATAAAGTATGTGCGTTAATTTTGACGCCACTAGCTCTGCATGTTGTCATGCAATTTCTTTACCTCTCAGAAATGATTATGACATAAAAGTGAAGTACGTGACGAGTGTGACGTTAGGAAAACATTAGGCATCATGGAGAGATTCTGTATGGGACCACCCAACCCAAACGAGTACTGTGTGACGTGCTACCCGGCAGGTATTCACCGAGGTAGCCGGCTAGCTCAGTCGGTAGAGCGTCAGACTCTTAATCCCAGGGTCGTGGGTTCGAGCCAGACGCTGGGCGGAACGGAATTTTGTTCCGCTGCAAGTGTAAATTACCGTTTTTCTGATTAACGAGATTTAATGGAAATAGCAACTTTAAACTTTGCCTACGTCTCTGTCAGTCGCAAGGAAGCTGTATTTGAAGGTGAAGGTGATTTTGTAGACATGTGTGAAAGACATGTTCTGAAATGCAAGTGTTGTTGTTTGGAGAGCACATCGGTTACGTGTCAGATGTGTAGCCAAGCAGTAATTTGTCGCCATAGCTGCAAATATTAGCCGTTAATATGAAGTGTTGTCAGCTAAAGTCTGATGATGCAGACGACCGTAAGGACGAAGTACCCAAGAGTACCGCTAGGCCGCGCCTCTTTAGCTCAGTGGTAGAGCACTGCTCTAATAAACCAGGGGTCGTAAGTTCCATCCTCACAGGAGAAAGATGAATTTTGGAAATCAGTTGCGCGTCGTGGCCGTATAGCAAACAGTACCTGTGATGACGAACAATTAGCGACAGGCGTTTTTTTAAGAATCACTCTCAGATGCGATTAAGGCGAATGGCGCAGATAAAGCATTTGCCAAAGCGATACAGCATAAGGTGGGACGAGGCAGTCTGAATTACATTTTATAGATGTATTTCTCACATATCTCAGAGCCTCTCGCGAGATTCGTCGTCGTCGTCGTCGTCGTCGCCGCCGCCGCCGCCGCCGCTTCTGCAGAAGTAGCAAATGGCAATCGTAGCAAATGCGGCGAGGGACGCCCTGCCTTCGATTCCGAATGCACAAAGTGTGTGGTCTTGTTTCTCAGTCTATATTTGGTCGGTCACGTCAGAGGTTGAATGTAACGAATGGGTGGGAAAGAGCAAGGGGCAGCGGCTGTGTAGAACGAAAACGCAAATCCTCAGGGGTGTGAGCGTTTCGAGATGAGTCGTATACATGTAAATGTTGGTCGTCAGTGACCGTATAGCCTAATGGATAAGGCGTAGGACTTCGGATCTGAAGATTACAGGTTCGAATGCCGTCACGCTTCTGTTTTTCCAGTTCTGAAAAAGAAACATAACGTTTTAATGTAGCAATTGAGCAGTACGAAACCGTCTGAATGTTGCTGTTGACCATTTTTTGCTTGGAGATGCTCTTGAGCTTGAAACACACACAACAAGACCGGTGTTAACTAGCGAAAAAGTCGGCAGAGTGCCGACACAGCGAGTTTTGACTATCACTTGCACATCTAAAACAACGTCGGAAAGTAACTCGTTCGGCTTTTGAGTCACATAAAGTATGTGCGTTAATTTTGACGCCACTAGCTCTGCATGTTGTCATGCAATTTCTTTACCTCTCAGAAATGATTATGACATAAAAGTGAAGTACGTGACGAGTGTGACGTTAGGAAAACATTAGGCATCATGGAGAGATTCTGTATGGGACCACCCAACCCAAACGAGTACTGTGTGACGTGCTACCCGGCAGGTATTCACCGAGGTAGCCGGCTAGCTCAGTCGGTAGAGCGTCAGACTCTTAATCCCAGGGTCGTGGGTTCGAGCCAGACGCTGGGCGGAACGGAATTTTGTTCCGCTGCAAGTGTAAATTACCGTTTTTCTGATTAACGAGATTTAATGGAAATAGCAACTTTAAACTTTGCCTACGTCTCTGTCAGTCGCAAGGAAGCTGTATTTGAAGGTGAAGGTGATTTTGTAGACATGTGTGAAAGACATGTTCTGAAATGCAAGTGTTGTTGTTTGGAGAGCACATCGGTTACGTGTCAGATGTGTAGCCAAGCAGTAATTTGTCGCCATAGCTGCAAATATTAGCCGGTAATATGAAGTGTTGTCAGCTAAAGTCTGATGATGCAGACGACCGTAAGGACGAAGTACCCAAGAGTACCGCTAGGCCGCGCCTCTTTAGCTCAGTGGTAGAGCACTGGTCTAATAAACAAGGGGACGTAAGTTCCATCCTCACAGGAGAAAGATGAATTTTGGAAATCAGTTGCGCGTCGTGGCCGTATAGCAAACAGTACCTGTGATGACGAACAATTAGCGACAGGCGTTTTTTTAATAATCACTCTCAGATGCGATTAAGGCGAATGGCGCAGATAAAGCATTTGCCAAAGCGGTACAGCATAAGGTGGGACGAGGCAGTCTGAATTACATTTTATAGATGTATTTCTCACATATCTCAGAGCCTCTCGCGATATTCGTCGTCGTCGTCGTCGTCGTCGCCGCCGCCGCCGCTTCTGCAGAAGTAGCAAATGGCAATCGTAGCAAATGCGGCGAGGGACGCCCTGCCTTCGATTCCGAATGCACAAAGTGTGTGGTCTTGTTTCTCAGTCTATATTTGGTCGGTCACGTCAGAGGTTGAATGTAACGAATGGGTGGGAAAGAGCAAGGGGCAGCGGCTGTGTAGAACGAAAACGCAAATCCTCAGGGGTGTGAGCGTTTCGAGATGAGTCGTATACATGTAAATGTTGGTCGTCCGTGACCGTGTAGCCTAATGGATAAGGCGTAGGACTTCGGATCTGAAGATTACAGGTTCGAATGCTGTCACGCTTCTGTTTTTCCAGTTCTGAAAAAGAAACATAACGTTTTAATGTAGCAATTGAGCAGTACGAAACCGTCTGAATGTTGCTGTTGACCATTTTTTGCTTGGAGATGCTCTTGAGCTTGAAACACACACAACAAGACCGGTGTTAACTAGCGAAAAAGTCGGCAGAGTGCCGACACAGCGAGTTTTGACTATCACTTGCACATCTAAAACAACGTCGGAAAGTAACTCGTTCGGCTTTTGAGTCACATAAAGTATGTGCGTTAATTTTGACGCCACTAGCTCTGCATGTTGTCATGCAATTTCTTTACCTCTCAGAAATGATTATGACATAAAAGTGAAGTACGTGACGAGTGTGACGTTAGGAAAACATTAGGCATCATGGAGAGATTCTGTATGGGACCACCCAACCCAAACGAGTACTGTGTGACGTGCTACCCGGCAGGTATTCACCGAGGTAGCCGGCTAGCTCAGTCGGTAGAGCGTCAGACTCTTAATCCCAGGGTCGTGGGTTCGAGCCAGACGCTGGGCGGAACGGAATTTTGTTCCGCTGCAAGTGTAAATTACCGTTTTTCTGATTAACGAGATTTAATGGAAATAGCAACTTTAAACTTTGCCTACGTCTCTGTCAGTCGCAAGGAAGCTGTATTTGAAGGTGAAGGTGATTTTGTAGACATGTGTGAAAGACATGTTCTGAAATGCAAGTGTTGTTGTTTGGAGAGCACATCGGTTACGTGTCAGATGTGTAGCCAAGCAGTAATTTGTCGCCATAGCTGCAAATATTAGCCGGTAATATGAAGTGTTGTCAGCTAAAGTCTGATGATGCAGACGACCGTAAGGACGAAGTACCCAAGAGTACCGCTAGGCCGCGCCTCTTTAGCTCAGTGGTAGAGCACTGGTCTAATAAACAAGGGGACGTAAGTTCCATCCTCACAGGAGAAAGATGAATTTTGGAAATCAGTTGCGCGTCGTGGCCGTATAGCAAACAGTACCTGTGATGACGAACAATTAGCGACAGGCGTTTTTTTAATAATCACTCTCAGATGCGATTAAGGCGAATGGCGCAGATAAAGCATTTGCCAAAGCGGTACAGCATAAGGTGGGACGAGGCAGTCTGAATTACATTTTATAGATGTATTTCTCACATATCTCAGAGCCTCTCGCGATATTCGTCGTCGTCGTCGTCGTCGTCGCCGCCGCCGCCGCTTCTGCAGAAGTAGCAAATGGCAATCGTAGCAAATGCGGCGAGGGACGCCCTGCCTTCGATTCCGAATGCACAAAGTGTGTGGTCTTGTTTCTCAGTCTATATTTGGTCGGTCACGTCAGAGGTTGAATGTAACGAATGGGTGGGAAAGAGCAAGGGGCAGCGGCTGTGTAGAACGAAAACGCAAATCCTCAGGGGTGTGAGCGTTTCGAGATGAGTCGTATACATGTAAATGTTGGTCGTCCGTGACCGTGTAGCCTAATGGATAAGGCGTAGGACTTCGGATCTGAAGATTACAGGTTCGAATGCTGTCACGCTTCTGTTTTTCCAGTTCTGAAAAAGAAACATAACGTTTTAATGTAGCAATTGAGCAGTACGAAACCGTCTGAATGTTGCTGTTGACCATTTTTTGCTTGGAGATGCTCTTGAGCTTGAAACACACACAACAAGACCGGTGTTAACTAGCGAAAAAGTCGGCAGAGTGCCGACACAGCGAGTTTTGACTATCACTTGCACATCTAAAACAACGTCGGAAAGTAACTCGTTCGGCTTTTGAGTCACATAAAGTATGTGCGTTAATTTTGACGCCACTAGCTCTGCATGTTGTCATGCAATTTCTTTACCTCTCAGAAATGATTATGACATAAAAGTGAAGTACGTGACGAGTGTGACGTTAGGAAAACATTAGGCATCATGGAGAGATTCTGTATGGGACCACCCAACCCAAACGAGTACTGTGTGACGTGCTACCCGGCAGGTATTCACCGAGGTAGCCGGCTAGCTCAGTCGGTAGAGCGTCAGACTCTTAATCCCAGGGTCGTGGGTTCGAGCCAGACGCTGGGCGGAACGGAATTTTGTTCCGCTGCAAGTGTAAATTACCGTTTTTCTGATTAACGAGATTTAATGGAAATAGCAACTTTAAACTTTGCCTACGTCTCTGTCAGTCGCAAGGAAGCTGTATTTGAAGGTGAAGGTGATTTTGTAGACATGTGTGAAAGACATGTTCTGAAATGCAAGTGTTGTTGTTTGGAGAGCACATCGGTTACGTGTCAGATGTGTAGCCAAGCAGTAATTTGTCGCCATAGCTGCAAATATTAGCCGTTAATATGAAGTGTTGTCAGCTAAAGTCTGATGATGCAGACGACCGTAAGGACGAAGTACCCAAGAGTACCGCTAGGCCGCGCCTCTTTAGCTCAGTGGTAGAGCACTGCTCTAATAAACCAGGGGTCGTAAGTTCCATCCTCACAGGAGAAAGATGAATTTTGGAAATCAGTTGCGCGTCGTGGCCGTATAGCAAACAGTACCTGTGATGACGAACAATTAGCGACAGGCGTTTTTTTAAGAATCACTCTCAGATGCGATTAAGGCGAATGGCGCAGATAAAGCATTTGCCAAAGCGATACAGCATAAGGTGGGACGAGGCAGTCTGAATTACATTTTATAGATGTATTTCTCACATATCTCAGAGCCTCTCGCGATATTCGTCGTCGTCGTCGTCGTCGCCGCCGCCGCCGCCGCTTCTGCAGAAGTAGCAAATGGCAATCGTAGCAAATGCGGCGAGGGACGCCCTGCCTTCGATTCCGAATGCACAAAGTGTGTGGTCTTGTTTCTCAGTCTATATTTGGTCGGTCACGTCAGAGGTTGAATGTAACGAATGGGTGGGAAAGAGCAAGGGGCAGCGGCTGTGTAGAACGAAAACGCAAATCCTCAGGGGTGTGAGCGTTTCGAGATGAGTCGTATACATGTAAATGTTGGTCGTCAGTGACCGTGTAGCCTAATGGATAAGGCGTAGGACTTCGGATCTGAAGATTACAGGTTCGAATGCCGTCACGCTTCTGTTTTTTCCAGTTCTGAAAAAGAAACATAACGTTTTAATGTAGCAATTGAGCAGTACGAAACCGTCTGAATGTTGCTGTTGACCATTTTTTGCTTGGAGATGCTCTTGAGCTTGAAACACACACAACAAGACCGGTGTTAACTAGCGAAATGGTCGGCAGAGTGCCGACACAGCGAGTTTTGACTATCACTTGCACATCTAAAACAACGTCGGAAAGTAACTCGTTCGGCTTTTGAGTCACATAAAGTATGTGCGTTAATTTTGACGCCACTAGCTCTGCATGTTGTCATGCAATTTCTTTACCTCTCAGAAATGATTATGACATAAAAGTGAAGTACGTGACGAGTGTGACGTTAGGAAAACATTAGGCATCATGGAGAGATTCTGTATATGACCACCCAACCCAAACGAGTACTGTGTGACGTGCTACCCGGCAGGTATTCACCGAGGTAGCCGGCTAGCTCAGTCGGTAGAGCGTCAGACTCTTAATCCCAGGGTCGTGGGTTCGAGCCAGACGCTGGGCGGAACGGAATTTTGTTCCGCTGCAAGTGTAAATTACCGTTTTTCTGATTAACGAGATTTAATGGAAATAGCAACTTTAAACTTTGCCTACGTCTCTGTCAGTCGCAAGGAAGCTGTATTTGAAGGTGAAGGTGATTTTGTAGACATGTGTGAAAGACATGTTCTGAAATGCAAGTGTTGTTGTTTGGAGAGCACATCGGTTACGTGTCAGATGTGTAGCCAAGCAGTAATTTGTCGCCATAGCTGCAAATATTAGCCGGTAATATGAAGTGTTGTCAGCTAAAGTCTGATGATGCAGACGACCGTAAGGACGAAGTACCCAAGAGTACCGCTAGGCTGCGCCTCTTTAGCTCAGTGGTAGAGCACTGGTCTAATAAACCAGGGGTCGTAAGTTCCATCCTCACAGGAGAAAGATGAATTTTGGAAATCAGTTGCGCGTCGTGGCCGTATAGCAAACAGTACCTGTGATGACGAACAATTAGCGACAGGCGTTTTTTTAAGAATCACTCTCAGATGCGATTAAGGCGAATGGCGCAGATAAAGCATTTGCCAAAGCGATACAGCATAAGGTGGGACGAGGCAGTCTGAATTACATTTTATAGATGTATTTCTCACATATCTCAGAGCCTCTCGCGATATTCGTCGTCGTCGTCGTCGTCGTCGTCGTCGTCGTCGTCGCCGCCGCCGCCGCTTCTGCAGAAGTAGCAAATGGCAATCGTAGCAAATGCGGCGAGGGACGCCCTGCCTTCGATTCCGAATGCACAAAGTGTGTGGTCTTGTTTCTCAGTCTATATTTGGTCGGTCACGTCAGAGGTTGAATGTAACGAATGGGTGGGAAAGAGCAAGGGGCAGCGGCTGTGTAGAACGAAAACGCAAATCCTCAGGGGTGTGAGCGTTTCGAGATGAGTCGTATACATGTAAATGTTGGTCGTCAGTGACCGTGTAGCCTAATGGATAAGGCGTAGGACTTCGGATCTGAAGATTACAGGTTCGAATGCCGTCACGCTTCTGTTTTTCCAGTTCTGAAAAAGAAACATAACGTTTTAATGTAGCAATTGAGCAGTACGAAACCGTCTGAATGTTGCTGTTGACCATTTTTTGCTTGGAGATGCTCTTGAGCTTGAAACACACACAACAAGACCGGTGTTAACTAGCGAAAAAGTCGGCAGAGTGCCGACACAGCGAGTTTTGACTATCACTTGCACATCTAAAACAACGTCGGAAAGTAACTCGTTCGGCTTTTGAGTCACATAAAGTATGTGCGTTAATTTTGACGCCACTAGCTCTGCATGTTGTCATGCAATTTCTTTACCTCTCAGAAAGGATTATGACATAAAAGTGAAGTACGTGACGAGTGTGACGTTAGGAAAACATTAGGCATCATGGAGAGATTCTGTATGGGACCACCCAACCCAAACGAGTACTGTGTGACGTGCTACCTGGCACCCTGCTACGTCTCTGTCAGTCGCAAGGAAGCTGTATTTGAAGGTGAAGGTGATTTTGTAGACATGTGTGAAAGACATGTTCTGAAATGCAAGTGTTGTTGTTTGGAGAGCACATCGGTTACGTGTCAGATGTGTAGCCAAGCAGTAATTTGTCGCCATAGCTGCAAATATTAGCCGGTAATATGAAGTGTTGTCAGCTAAAGTCTGATGATGCAGACGACCGTAAGGACGAAGTATCCAAGAGTACTGCTAGGCCGCGCCTCTTTAGCTCAGTGGTAGAGCACTGGTCTAATAAACCAGGGGTCGTAAGTTCCATCCTCACAGGAGAAAGATGAATTTTGGAAATCAGTTGCGCGTCGTGGCCGTATAGCAAACAGTACCTGTGATGACGAACAATTAGCGACAGGCGTTTTTTTAAGAATCACTCTCAGATGCGATTAAGGCGAATGGCGCAGATAAAGCATTTGCCAAAGCGATACAGCATAAGGTGGGACGAGGCAGTCTGAATTACATTTTATAGATGTATTTCTCACATATCTCAGAGCCTCTCGCGATATTCGTCGTCGTCGTCGTCGTCGTCGCCGCCGCCGCTTCTGCAGAAGTAGCAAATGGCAATCGTAGCAAATGCGGCGAGGGACGCCCTGCCTTCGATTCCGAATGCACAAAGTGTGTGGTCTTGTTTCTCAGTCTATATTTGGTCGGTCACGTCAGAGGTTGAATGTAACGAATGGGTGGGAAAGAGCAAGGGGCAGCGGCTGTGTAGAACGAAAACGCAAATCCTCAGGGGTGTGAGCGTTTCGAGATGAGTCGTATACATGTAAATGTTGGTCGTCAGTGACCGTGTAGCCTAATGGATAAGGCGTAGGACTTCGGATCTGAAGATTACAGGTTCGAATGCCGTCACGCTTCTGTTTTTCCAGTTCTGAAAAAGAAACATAACGTTTTAATGTAGCAATTGAGCAGTACGAAACCGTCTGAATGTTGCTGTTGACCATTTTTTGCTTGGAGATGCTCTTGAGCTTGAAACACACACAACAAGACCGGTGTTAACTAGCGAAAAAGTCGGCAGAGTGCCGACACAGCGAGTTTTGACTATCACTTGCACATCTAAAACAACGTCGGAAAGTAACTCGTTCGGCTTTTGAGTCACATAAAGTATGTGCGTTAATTTTGACGCCACTAGCTCTGCATGTTGTCATGCAATTTCTTTACCTCTCAGAAATGATTATGACATAAAAGTGAAGTACGTGACGAGTGTGACGTTAGGAAAACATTAGGCATCATGGAGAGATTCTGTATGGGACCACCCAACCCAAACGAGTACTGTGTGACGTGCTACCCGGCAGGTATTCACCGAGGTAGCCGGCTAGCTCAGTCGGTAGAGCGTCAGACTCTTAATCCCAGGGTCGTGGGTTCGAGCCAGACGCTGGGCGGAACGGAATTTTGTTCCGCTGCAAGTGTAAATTACCGTTTTTCTGATTAACGAGATTTAATGGAAATAGCAACTTTAAACTTTGCCTACGTCTCTGTCAGTCGCAAGGAAGCTGTATTTGAAGGTGAAGGTGATTTTGTAGACATGTGTGAAAGACATGTTCTGAAATGCAAGTGTTGTTGTTTGGAGAGCACATCGGTTACGTGTCAGATGTGTAGCCAAGCAGTAATTTGTCGCCATAGCTGCAAATATTAGCCGGTAATATGAAGTGTTGTCAGCTAAAGTCTGATGATGCAGACGACCGTAAGGACGAAGTACCGAAGAGTACCGCTAGGCCGCGCGTCTTTAGCTCAGTGGTAGAGCACTGGTCTAATAAACCAGGGGTCGTAAGTTCCATCCTCACAGGAGAAAGATGAATTTTGGAAATCAGTTGCGCGTCGTGGCCGTATAGCAAACAGTACCTGTGATGACGAACAATTAGCGACAGGCGTTTTTTTAAGAATCACTCTCAGATGCGATTAAGGCGAATGGCGCAGATAAAGCATTTGCCAAAGCGATACAGCATAAGGTGGGACGAGGCAGTCTGAATTACATTTTATAGATGTATTTCTCACATATCTCAGAGCCTCTCGCGATATTCGTCGTCGTCGTCGTCGTCGTCGTCGTCGTCGCCGCCGCCGCCGCTTCTGCAGAAGTAGCAAATGGCAATCGTAGCAAATGCGGCGAGGGACGCCCTGCCTTCGATTCCGAATGCACAAAGTGTGTGGTCTTGTTTCTCAGTCTATATTTGGTCGGTCACGTCAGAGGTTGAATGTAACGAATGGGTGGGAAAGAGCAAGGGGCAGCGGCTGTGTAGAACGAAAACGCAAATCCTCAGGGGTGTGAGCGTTTCGAGATGAGTCGTATACATGTAAATGTTGGTCGTCAGTGACCGTGTAGCCTAATGGATAAGGCGTAGGACTTCGGATCTGAAGATTACAGGTTCGAATGCCGTCACGCTTCTGTTTTTCCAGTTCTGAAAAAGAAACATAACGTTTTAATGTAGCAATTGAGCAGTACGAAACCGTCTGAATGTTGCTGTTGACCATTTTTTGCTTGGAGATGCTCTTGAGCTTGAAACACACACAACAAGACCGGTGTTAACTAGCGAAAAAGTCGGCAGAGTGCCGACACAGTGAGTTTTGACTATCACTTGCACATCTAAAACAACGTCGGAAAGTAACTCGTTCGGCTTTTGAGTCACATAAAGTATGTGCGTTAATTTTGACGCCACTAGCTCTGCATGTTGTCATGCAATTTCTTTACCTCTCAGAAATGATTATGACATAAAAGTGAAGTACGTGACGAGTGTGACGTTAGGAAAACATTAGGCATCATGGAGAGATTCTGTATGGGACCACCCAACCCAAACGAGTACTGTGTGACGTGCTACCCGGCAGGTATTCACCGAGGTAGCCGGCTAGCTCAGTCGGTAGAGCGTCAGACTCTTAATCCCAGGGTCGTGGGTTCGAGCCAGACGCTGGGTGGAACGGAATTTTGTTCCGCTGCAAGTGTAAATTACCGTTTTTCTGATTAACGAGATTTAATGGAAATAGCAACTTTAAACTTTGCCTACGTCTCTGTCAGTCGCAAGGAAGCTGTATTTGAAGGTGAAGGTGATTTTGTAGACATGTGTGAAAGACATGTTCTGAAATGCAAGTGTTGTTGTTTGGAGAGCACATAGGTTACGTGTCAGATGTGTAGCCAAGCAGTAATTTGTCGCCATAGCTGCAAATATTAGCCGGTAATATGAAGTGTTGTCAGCTAAAGTCTGATGATGCAGACGACCGTAAGGACGAAGTACCCAAGAGTACCGCTAGGCCGCGCCTCTTTAGCTCAGTGGTAGAGCACTGGTCTAATAAACCAGGGGTCGTAAGTTCCATCCTCACAGGAGAAAGATGAATTTTGGAAATCAGTTGCGCGTCGTGGCCGTATAGCAAACAGTACCTGTGATGACGAACAATTAGCGACAGGCGTTTTTTTAAGAATCACTCTCAGATGCGATTAAGGCGAATGGCGCAGATAAAGCATTTGCCAAAGCGATACAGCATAAGGTGGGACGAGGCAGTCTGAATTACATTTTATAGATGTATTTCTCACATATCTCAGAGCCTCTCGCGATATTCGTCGTCGTCGTCGTCGTCGTCGTCGTCGTCGCCGCCGCCGCTTCTGCAGAAGTAGCAAATGGCAATCGTAGCAAATGCGGCGAGGGTCGCCCTGATTTCGATTCCGAATGCACAAAGTGTGTGGTCTTGTTTCTCAGTCTATATTTGGTCGGTCTCGTCAGAGGTTGAATGTAACGAATGGGTGGGAAAGAGCAAGGGGCAGCGGCTGTGTAGAACGAAAACGCAAATCCTCAGGGGTGTGAGCGTTTCGAGATGAGTCGTATACATGTAAATGTTGGTCGTCAGTGACCGTGTAGCCTAATGGATAAGGCGTAGGACTTCGGATCTGAAGATTACAGGTTCGAATGCCGTCACGCTTCTGTTTTTCCAGTTCTGAAAAAGAAACATAACGTTTTAATGTAGCAATTGAGCAGTACGAAACCGTCTGAATGTTGCTGTTGACCATTTTTTGCTTGGAGATGCTCTTGAGCTTGAAACACACACAACAAGACCGGTGTTAACTAGCGAAATGGTCGGCAGAGTGCAGACACAGCGAGTTTTGACTATCACTTGCACATCTAAAACAACGTCGGAAAGTAACTCGTTCGGCTTTTGAGTCACATAAAGTATGTGCGTTAATTTTGACGCCACTAGCTCTGCATGTTGTCATGCAATTTCTTTACCTCTCAGAAATGATTATGACATAAAAGTGAAGTACGTGACGAGTGTGACGTTAGGAAAACATTAGGCATCATGGAGAGATTCTGTATGGGACCACCCAACCCAAACGAGTACTGTGTGACGTGCTACCCGGCAGGTATTCACCGAGGTAGCCGGCTAGCTCAGTCGGTAGAGCGTCAGACTCTTAATCCCAGGGTCGTGGGTTCGAGCCAGACGCTGGGCGGAACGGAATTTTGTTCCGCTGCAAGTGTAAATTACCGTTTTTCTGATTAACGAGATTTAATGGAAATAGCAACTTTAAACTTTGCCTACGTCTCTGTCAGTGGCAAGGAAACTGTATTTGAAGGTGAAGGTGATTTTGTAGACATGTGTGAAAGACATGTTCTGAAATGCAAGTGTTTTTGTTTGGAGAGCACATCGGTTACGTGTCAGATGTGTAGCCAAGCAGTAATTTGTCGCCATAGGTGCAAATATTACCCGGTAATATGAAGTGTTGTCAGCTAGTCTGATGATGTAGACGACCGTAAGGACGAAGTACCCAAGCGTACTGCTAGGCCGCGCCTCTTTAGCTCAGTGGTAGAGCACTGGTCTATTAAACCAGGGGTCGTAAGTTCCATTCCCACAGGAGAAAGATGAATTTTGGAAATCAGTTGCGCGTCGTGGCCGTATAGCAAACAGTACCTGTGATGACGAACAATTAGCGACAGGCGTTTTTTTAAGAATTACTCTCAGATGCGATTAAGGCGAATGGCGCAGATAAAGCATTTGCCAAAGCGGTACAGCATAAGGTGGGACGAGGCAGTCTGAATTACATTTTATAGATGTATTCCTCACATATCTCAGAGCCTCTCGCGATATTCGTCGTCGTCGTCGTCGTCGTCGTCGCCGCCGCCGCTTCTGCAGAAGTAGCAAATGGCAATCGTAGCAAATGCGGCGAGGGACGCCCTGCCTTCGATTCCGAATGCACAAAGTGTGTGGTCTTGTTTCTCAGTCTATATTTGGTCGGTCACGTCAGAGGTTGAATGTAACGAATGGGTGGGAAAGAGCAAGGGGCAGCGGCTGTGTAGAACGAAAACGCAAATCCTCAGGGGTGTGAGCGTTTCGAGATGAGTCGTATACATGTAAATGTTGGTCGTCAGTGACCGTGTAGCCTAATGGATAAGGCGTAGGACTTCGGATCTGAAGATTACAGGTTCGAATGCCGTCACGCTTCTGTTTTTCCAGTTCTGAAAAAGAAACATAACGTTTTAATGTAGCAATTGAGCAGTACGAAACCGTCTGAATGTTGCTGTTGACCATTTTTTGCTTGGAGATGCTCTTGAGCTTGAAACACACACAACAAGACCGGTGTTAACTAGCGAAAAAGTCGGCAGAGTGCCGACACAGCGAGTTTTGACTATCACTTGCACATCTAAAACAACGTCGGAAAGTAACTCGTTCGGCTTTTGAGTCACATAAAGTATGTGCGTTAATTTTGACGCCACTAGCTCTGCATGTTGTCATGCAATTTCTTTACCTCTCAGAAAGGATTATGACATAAAAGTGAAGTACGTGACGAGTGTGACGTTAGGAAAACATTAGGCATCATGGAGAGATTCTGTATGGGACCACCCAACCCAAACGAGTACTGTGTGACGTGCTACCTGGCACCCTGCTACGTCTCTGTCAGTCGCAAGGAAGCTGTATTTGAAGGTGAAGGTGATTTTGTAGACATGTGTGAAAGACATGTTCTGAAATGCAAGTGTTGTTGTTTGGAGAGCACATCGGTTACGTGTCAGATGTGTAGCCAAGCAGTAATTTGTCGCCATAGCTGCAAATATTAGCCGGTAATATGAAGTGTTGTCAGCTAAAGTCTGATGATGCAGACGACCGTAAGGACGAAGTATCCAAGAGTACTGCTAGGCCGCGCCTCTTTAGCTCAGTGGTAGAGCACTGGTCTAATAAACCAGGGGTCGTAAGTTCCATCCTCACAGGAGAAAGATGAATTTTGGAAATCAGTTGCGCGTCGTGGCCGTATAGCAAACAGTACCTGTGATGACGAACAATTAGCGACAGGCGTTTTTTTAAGAATCACTCTCAGATGCGATTAAGGCGAATGGCGCAGATAAAGCATTTGCCAAAGCGATACAGCATAAGGTGGGACGAGGCAGTCTGAATTACATTTTATAGATGTATTTCTCACATATCTCAGAGCCTCTCGCGATATTCGTCGTCGTCGTCGTCGTCGTCGCCGCCGCCGCTTCTGCAGAAGTAGCAAATGGCAATCGTAGCAAATGCGGCGAGGGACGCCCTGCCTTCGATTCCGAATGCACAAAGTGTGTGGTCTTGTTTCTCAGTCTATATTTGGTCGGTCACGTCAGAGGTTGAATGTAACGAATGGGTGGGAAAGAGCAAGGGGCAGCGGCTGTGTAGAACGAAAACGCAAATCCTCAGGGGTGTGAGCGTTTCGAGATGAGTCGTATACATGTAAATGTTGGTCGTCAGTGACCGTGTAGCCTAATGGATAAGGCGTAGGACTTCGGATCTGAAGATTACAGGTTCGAATGCCGTCACGCTTCTGTTTTTCCAGTTCTGAAAAAGAAACATAACGTTTTAATGTAGCAATTGAGCAGTACGAAACCGTCTGAATGTTGCTGTTGACCATTTTTTGCTTGGAGATGCTCTTGAGCTTGAAACACACACAACAAGACCGGTGTTAACTAGCGAAAAAGTCGGCAGAGTGCCGACACAGCGAGTTTTGACTATCACTTGCACATCTAAAACAACGTCGGAAAGTAACTCGTTCGGCTTTTGAGTCACATAAAGTATGTGCGTTAATTTTGACGCCACTAGCTCTGCATGTTGTCATGCAATTTCTTTACCTCTCAGAAATGATTATGACATAAAAGTGAAGTACGTGACGAGTGTGACGTTAGGAAAACATTAGGCATCATGGAGAGATTCTGTATGGGACCACCCAACCCAAACGAGTACTGTGTGACGTGCTACCCGGCAGGTATTCACCGAGGTAGCCGGCTAGCTCAGTCGGTAGAGCGTCAGACTCTTAATCCCAGGGTCGTGGGTTCGAGCCAGACGCTGGGCGGAACGGAATTTTGTTCCGCTGCAAGTGTAAATTACCGTTTTTCTGATTAACGAGATTTAATGGAAATAGCAACTTTAAACTTTGCCTACGTCTCTGTCAGTCGCAAGGAAGCTGTATTTGAAGGTGAAGGTGATTTTGTAGACATGTGTGAAAGACATGTTCTGAAATGCAAGTGTTGTTGTTTGGAGAGCACATCGGTTACGTGTCAGATGTGTAGCCAAGCAGTAATTTGTCGCCATAGCTGCAAATATTAGCCGGTAATATGAAGTGTTGTCAGCTAAAGTCTGATGATGCAGACGACCGTAAGGACGAAGTACCGAAGAGTACCGCTAGGCCGCGCGTCTTTAGCTCAGTGGTAGAGCACTGGTCTAATAAACCAGGGGTCGTAAGTTCCATCCTCACAGGAGAAAGATGAATTTTGGAAATCAGTTGCGCGTCGTGGCCGTATAGCAAACAGTACCTGTGATGACGAACAATTAGCGACAGGCGTTTTTTTAAGAATCACTCTCAGATGCGATTAAGGCGAATGGCGCAGATAAAGCATTTGCCAAAGCGATACAGCATAAGGTGGGACGAGGCAGTCTGAATTACATTTTATAGATGTATTTCTCACATATCTCAGAGCCTCTCGCGATATTCGTCGTCGTCGTCGTCGTCGTCGTCGTCGTCGCCGCCGCCGCCGCTTCTGCAGAAGTAGCAAATGGCAATCGTAGCAAATGCGGCGAGGGACGCCCTGCCTTCGATTCCGAATGCACAAAGTGTGTGGTCTTGTTTCTCAGTCTATATTTGGTCGGTCACGTCAGAGGTTGAATGTAACGAATGGGTGGGAAAGAGCAAGGGGCAGCGGCTGTGTAGAACGAAAACGCAAATCCTCAGGGGTGTGAGCGTTTCGAGATGAGTCGTATACATGTAAATGTTGGTCGTCAGTGACCGTGTAGCCTAATGGATAAGGCGTAGGACTTCGGATCTGAAGATTACAGGTTCGAATGCCGTCACGCTTCTGTTTTTCCAGTTCTGAAAAAGAAACATAACGTTTTAATGTAGCAATTGAGCAGTACGAAACCGTCTGAATGTTGCTGTTGACCATTTTTTGCTTGGAGATGCTCTTGAGCTTGAAACACACACAACAAGACCGGTGTTAACTAGCGAAAAAGTCGGCAGAGTGCCGACACAGTGAGTTTTGACTATCACTTGCACATCTAAAACAACGTCGGAAAGTAACTCGTTCGGCTTTTGAGTCACATAAAGTATGTGCGTTAATTTTGACGCCACTAGCTCTGCATGTTGTCATGCAATTTCTTTACCTCTCAGAAATGATTATGACATAAAAGTGAAGTACGTGACGAGTGTGACGTTAGGAAAACATTAGGCATCATGGAGAGATTCTGTATGGGACCACCCAACCCAAACGAGTACTGTGTGACGTGCTACCCGGCAGGTATTCACCGAGGTAGCCGGCTAGCTCAGTCGGTAGAGCGTCAGACTCTTAATCCCAGGGTCGTGGGTTCGAGCCAGACGCTGGGTGGAACGGAATTTTGTTCCGCTGCAAGTGTAAATTACCGTTTTTCTGATTAACGAGATTTAATGGAAATAGCAACTTTAAACTTTGCCTACGTCTCTGTCAGTCGCAAGGAAGCTGTATTTGAAGGTGAAGGTGATTTTGTAGACATGTGTGAAAGACATGTTCTGAAATGCAAGTGTTGTTGTTTGGAGAGCACATAGGTTACGTGTCAGATGTGTAGCCAAGCAGTAATTTGTCGCCATAGCTGCAAATATTAGCCGGTAATATGAAGTGTTGTCAGCTAAAGTCTGATGATGCAGACGACCGTAAGGACGAAGTACCCAAGAGTACCGCTAGGCCGCGCCTCTTTAGCTCAGTGGTAGAGCACTGGTCTAATAAACCAGGGGTCGTAAGTTCCATCCTCACAGGAGAAAGATGAATTTTGGAAATCAGTTGCGCGTCGTGGCCGTATAGCAAACAGTACCTGTGATGACGAACAATTAGCGACAGGCGTTTTTTTAAGAATCACTCTCAGATGCGATTAAGGCGAATGGCGCAGATAAAGCATTTGCCAAAGCGATACAGCATAAGGTGGGACGAGGCAGTCTGAATTACATTTTATAGATGTATTTCTCACATATCTCAGAGCCTCTCGCGATATTCGTCGTCGTCGTCGTCGTCGTCGTCGTCGTCGCCGCCGCCGCTTCTGCAGAAGTAGCAAATGGCAATCGTAGCAAATGCGGCGAGGGTCGCCCTGATTTCGATTCCGAATGCACAAAGTGTGTGGTCTTGTTTCTCAGTCTATATTTGGTCGGTCTCGTCAGAGGTTGAATGTAACGAATGGGTGGGAAAGAGCAAGGGGCAGCGGCTGTGTAGAACGAAAACGCAAATCCTCAGGGGTGTGAGCGTTTCGAGATGAGTCGTATACATGTAAATGTTGGTCGTCAGTGACCGTGTAGCCTAATGGATAAGGCGTAGGACTTCGGATCTGAAGATTACAGGTTCGAATGCCGTCACGCTTCTGTTTTTCCAGTTCTGAAAAAGAAACATAACGTTTTAATGTAGCAATTGAGCAGTACGAAACCGTCTGAATGTTGCTGTTGACCATTTTTTGCTTGGAGATGCTCTTGAGCTTGAAACACACACAACAAGACCGGTGTTAACTAGCGAAATGGTCGGCAGAGTGCAGACACAGCGAGTTTTGACTATCACTTGCACATCTAAAACAACGTCGGAAAGTAACTCGTTCGGCTTTTGAGTCACATAAAGTATGTGCGTTAATTTTGACGCCACTAGCTCTGCATGTTGTCATGCAATTTCTTTACCTCTCAGAAATGATTATGACATAAAAGTGAAGTACGTGACGAGTGTGACGTTAGGAAAACATTAGGCATCATGGAGAGATTCTGTATGGGACCACCCAACCCAAACGAGTACTGTGTGACGTGCTACCCGGCAGGTATTCACCGAGGTAGCCGGCTAGCTCAGTCGGTAGAGCGTCAGACTCTTAATCCCAGGGTCGTGGGTTCGAGCCAGACGCTGGGCGGAACGGAATTTTGTTCCGCTGCAAGTGTAAATTACCGTTTTTCTGATTAACGAGATTTAATGGAAATAGCAACTTTAAACTTTGCCTACGTCTCTGTCAGTGGCAAGGAAACTGTATTTGAAGGTGAAGGTGATTTTGTAGACATGTGTGAAAGACATGTTCTGAAATGCAAGTGTTTTTGTTTGGAGAGCACATCGGTTACGTGTCAGATGTGTAGCCAAGCAGTAATTTGTCGCCATAGGTGCAAATATTACCCGGTAATATGAAGTGTTGTCAGCTAGTCTGATGATGTAGACGACCGTAAGGACGAAGTACCCAAGCGTACTGCTAGGCCGCGCCCCTTTAGCTCAGTGGTAGAGCACTGGTCTATTAAACCAGGGGTCGTAAGTTCCATTCCCACAGGAGAAAGATGAATTTTGGAAATCAGTTGCGCGTCGTGGCCGTATAGCAAACAGTACCTGTGATGACGAACAATTAGCGACAGGCGTTTTTTTAAGAATTACTCTCAGATGCGATTAAGGCGAATGGCGCAGATAAAGCATTTGCCAAAGCGGTACAGCATAAGGTGGGACGAGGCAGTCTGAATTACATTTTATAGATGTATTCCTCACATATCTCAGAGCCTCTCGCGATATTCGTCGTCGTCGTCGTCGTCGTCGTCGCCGCCGCCGCTTCTGCAGAAGTAGCAAATGGCAATCGTAGCAAATGCGGCGAGGGACGCCCTGCCTTCGATTCCGAATGCACAAAGTGTGTGGTCTTGTTTCTCAGTCTATATTTGGTCGGTCTCGTCAGAGGTTGAATGTAACGAATGGGTGGGAAAGAGCAAGGGGCAGCGGCTGTGTAGAACGAAAACACAAATCCTAAGGGGTGTGAGCGTTTAGAGATGAGTCGTATACATGTAAATGTTGGTCGTCAGTGACCGTGTGGCCTAATGGATAAGGCGTCGGACTTCGGATCTGAAGATTACAGGTTCGAATGCTGTCACACTTGTGTTTTTCCAGTTCTGAAAAAGAAACATAACGTTTTAATGTAGCAATTGAGCAGTACGAAACCATCTGAATGTTGCTGTTGACCATTTTTTGCTTGGAGATGCTCTTGAGCTTGAAACACACACAACAAGACCGGTGTTAACTAGTGAAAAAGTAGGCAGAGTGCCGACACAGCGAGTTTTGACTATCACTTGCACATCTAAAACAACGTCGGAAAGTAACTCGTTCGGCTTTTGAGTCACATAAAGTATGTGCGTTAATTTTGACGCCACTAGCTCTGCATGTTGTCATGCAATTTCTTTACCTCTCAGAAAGGATTATGACATAAAAGTGAAGTACGTGACGAGTGTGACGTTAGGAAAACATTAGGCATCATGGAGAGATTCTGTATGGGACCACCCAACCCAAACGAGTACTGTGTGATGTGCTACCCGGCAGGTATTTACCGAGGTAGCCGGCTAGCTCAGTCGGTAGAGCGTCAGACTCTTAATCCCAGGGTCGTGGGTTCGAGCCAGACGCTGGGTGGAACGGAATTTTGTTCCGCTGCAAGTGTAAATTACCGTTTTTCTGATTAACGAGATTTAATGGAAATAGCAACTTTAAACTTTGCCTACGTCTCTGTCAGTCGCAAGGAAGCTGTATTTGAAGGTGAAGGTGATTTTGTAGACATGTGTGAAAGACATGTTCTGAAATGCAAGTGTTGTTGTTTGGAGAGCACATCGGTTACGTGTCAGATGTGTAGCCAAGCAGTAATTTGTCGCCATAGCTGCAAATATTAGCCGGTAATATGAAGTGTTGTCAGCTAAAGTCTGATGATGCAGACGACCGTAAGGACGAAGTACCCAAGAGTACCGCTAGGCCGCGCCTCTTTAGCTCAGTGGTAGAGCACTGGTCTAATAAACCAGGGGTCGTAAGTTCCATCCTCACAGGAGAAAGATGAATTTTGGAAATCAGTTGCGCGTCGTGGCCGTATAGCAAACAGTACCTGTGATGACGAACAATTAGCGACAGGCGTTTTTTTAAGAATCACTCTCAGATGCGATTAAGGCGAATGGCGCAGATAAAGCATTTGCCAAAGCGATACAGCATAAGGTGGGACGAGGCAGTCTGAATTACATTTTATAGATGTATTTCTCACATATCTCAGAGCCTCTCGCGATATTCGTCGTCGTCGTCGTCGTCGTCGTCGTCGTCGTCGTCGTCGTCGCCGCCGCCGCCGCTTCTGCAGAAGTAGCAAATGGCAATCGTAGCAAATGCGGCGAGGGTCGCCCTGATTTCGATTCCGAATGCACAAAGTGTGTGGTCTTGTTTCTCAGTCTATATTTGGTCGGTCTCGTCAGAGGTTGAATGTAACGAATGGGTGGGAAAGAGCAAGGGGCAGCGGCTGTGTAGAACGAAAACGCAAATCCTCAGGGGTGTGAGCGTTTCGAGATGAGTCGTATACATGTAAATGTTGGTCGTCAGTGACCGTGTAGCCTAATGGATAAGGCGTAGGACTTCGGATCTGAAGATTACAGGTTCGAATGCCGTCACGCTTCTGTTTTTCCAGTTCTGAAAAAGAAACATAACGTTTTAATGTAGCAATTGAGCAGTACGAAACCGTCTGAATGTTGCTGTTGACCATTTTTTGCTTGGAGATGCTCTTGAGCTTGAAACACACACAACAAGACCGGTGTTAACTAGCGAAAAAGTCGGCAGAGTGCCGACACAGCGAGTTTTGACTATCACTTGCACATCT
Source organism: Schistocerca gregaria (assembly GCF_023897955.1). Taxonomy (NCBI): domain Eukaryota; kingdom Metazoa; phylum Arthropoda; class Insecta; order Orthoptera; family Acrididae; genus Schistocerca; species Schistocerca gregaria. Next base: position 142,141 of record NW_026062033.1, on the reverse strand, counting down.
AAAACAACGTCGGAAAGTAACTCGTTCGGCTTTTGAGTCACATAAAGTATGTGCGTTAATTTTGACGCCACTAGCTCTGCATGTTGTCATGCAATTTCTTTACCTCTCAGAAAGGATTATGACATAAAAGTGAAGTACGTGACGAGTGTGACGTTAGGAAAACATTAGGCATCATGGAGAGATTCTGTATGGGACCACCCAACCCAAACGAGTACTGTGTGACGTGCTACCCGGCAGGTATTCACCGAGGTAGCCGGCTAGCTCAGTCGGTAGAGCGTCAGACTCTTAATCCCAGGGTCGTGGGTTCGAGCCAGACGCTGGGTGGAGCGGAATTTTGTTCCGCTGCAAGTGTAAATTACCGTTTTTCTGATTAACGAGATTTAATGGAAATAGCAACTTTAAACTTTGCCTACGTCTCTGTCAGTCGCAAGGAAGCTGTATTTGAAGGTGAAGGTGATTTTGTAGACATGTGTGAAAGACATGTTCTGAAATGCAAGTGTTGTTGTTTGGAGAGCACATAGGTTACGTGTCAGATGTGTAGCCAAGCAGTAATTTGTCGCCATAGCTGCAAATATTAGCCGGTAATATGAAGTGTTGTCAGCTAAAGTCTGATGATGCAGACGACCGTAAGGACGAAGTACCCAAGAGTACCGCTAGGCCGCGCGTCTTTAGCTCAGTGGTAGAGCACTGGTCTAATAAACCAGGGGTCGTAAGTTCCATCCTCACAGGAGAAAGATGAATTTTGGAAATCAGTTGCGCGTCGTGGCCGTATAGCAAACAGTACCTGTGATGACGAACAATTAGCGACAGGCGTTTTTTTAAGAATCACTCTCAGATGCGATTAAGGCGAATGGCGCAGATAAAGCATTTGCCAAAGCGATACAGCATAAGGTGGGACGAGGCAGTCTGAATTACATTTTATAGATGTATTTCTCACATATCTCAGAGCCTCTCGCGATATTCGTCGTCGTCGTCGTCGTCGTCGTCGTCGTCGCCGCCGCCGCCGCTTCTGCAGAAGTAGCAAATGGCAATCGTAGCAAATGCGGAGAGGGTCGCCCTGATTTCGATTCCGAATGCACAAAGTGTGTGGTCTTGTTTCTCAGTCTATATTTGGTCGGTCTCGTCAGAGGTTGAATGTAACGAATGGGTGGGAAAGAGCAAGGGGCAGCGGCTGTGTAGAACGAAAACGCAAATCCTCAGGGGTGTGAGCGTTTCGAGATGAGTCGTATACATGTAAATGTTGGTCGTCAGTGACCGTGTAGCCTAATGGATAAGGCGTAGGACTTCGGATCTGAAGATTACAGGTTCGAATGCCGTCACGCTTCTGTTTTTCCAGTTCTGAAAAAGAAACATAACGTTTTAATGTAGCAATTGAGCAGTACGAAACCGTCTGAATGTTGCTGTTGACCATTTTTTGCTTGGAGATGCTCTTGAGCTTGAAACACACACAACAAGACCGGTGTTAACTAGCGAAATGGTCGGCAGAGTGCAGACACAGCGAGTTTTGACTATCACTTGCACATCTAAAACAACGTCGGAAAGTAACTCGTTCGGCTTTTGAGTCACATAAAGTATGTGCGTTAATTTTGACGCCACTAGCTCTGCATGTTGTCATGCAATTTCTTTACCTCTCAGAAATGATTATGACATAAAAGTGAAGTACGTGACGAGTGTGACGTTAGGAAAACATTAGGCATCATGGAGAGATTCTGTATGGGACCACCCAACCCAAACGAGTACTGTGTGACGTGCTACCCGGCAGGTATTCACCGAGGTAGCCGGCTAGCTCAGTCGGTAGAGCGTCAGACTCTTAATCCCAGGGTCGTGGGTTCGAGCCAGACGCTGGGCGGAGCGGAATTTTGTTCCGCTGCAAGTGTAAATTACCGTTTTTCTGATTAACGAGATTTAATGGAAATAGCAACTTTAAACTTTGCCTACGTCTCTGTCAGTGGCAAGGAAACTGTATTTGAAGGTGAAGGTGATTTTGTAGACATGTGTGAAAGACATGTTCTGAAATGCAAGTGTTTTTGTTTGGAGAGCACATCGGTTACGTGTCAGATGTGTAGCCAAGCAGTAATTTGTCGCCATAGGTGCAAATATTACCCGGTAATATGAAGTGTTGTCAGCTAAAGTCTGATGATGTAGACGACCGTAAGGACGAAGTACCCAAGCGTACTGCTAGGCCGCGCCTCTTTAGCTCAGTGCAGTCAGCCAGCGGCTGCGCTGGAGGTCGGACGTGCCGTGCTGTGTGCTGTGCTGCGTTAGCTCCGCGTGGTAAGTCTCTGCTCTTGCTGCAACGCGTCGCTGTCTATAGTATTTGTGTAGACATGAAAAAGAATTAAGAGATGTCGCAACCGCAACGAAAAGATACTTTGAAATTCACGTTTGATCGCAACTTTGTCCGACCGAGGTCATTTGATGTTGAACAGTGGTTAGAGGATGATGTTAAAATAGGACTTGATGATATTATCGGCATACATTTCTCGATTATGAACAGTGTGGTTTTCGTGAAACTTGCCAGTCCAGAATTGTGTGAAAGGATAGTTCGATCTTGTGGTGGCATTCTGAAATTTAAACATGCTGACGGAAATGTTGGGGAGGTTACCGTTGCCCATGCTGGTCTAGGTATTCGGACCGTGCGAGTCTTTGAACTTCCCTTTGAAATTACAAGTGACCAGATAAATGCTGTTATTGCTCCATACGGGAAAGTTTTGAGTAATATTGCCGAACGGTGGTCTGCTGCACACAAATTCCCTGTTTTGAATGGTGTGCGCCAATTAAAAGTCGAATTGCAGAAGCACATTCCGTCGTTTATAAACGTCTGCGGATATAGAGCTGTTGTGATGTATGATGACCAACCGAAAACGTGTGCTGTCTGCAATTTACCAGGCCACGTTCGTGCAGACTGTGTTCAAAGGCGAGTGGCGCAACTGCCTGCCGGCGATGCCGTCAGGCCCCCTGCTATGTCAACGCTGCCCGTGACATATGTCGCCGTAGCGCGCGGTTTTGCAAGTGCCACTGCGCCCCCCGAAGTTACTACGAATACCGACCCACAAGCGACCGACCAACCGACCGACTCAGGTGTAGCATCTGTAGACACTCAACCCTCCTGCGAAGACATATCTGCTCCTGCCCTTGTCGCCGTGGAATCGCCCAATGAGGCAATGGATACGGACGCGACCTCAGTCGCTTCGGGTAGTGCTCCTCTGCATCCTGGAGCTTCTTTAGGAGGTATCAAAAGCGTATCAGGTGCACAGAAAACGGACTCGCAACCAGCCGTTTCTAGTGGTGCTCTTCCGAATCCTGCAGCTGCCTTAGGCACTGACCACAGCCCGTCAAGTGCAATGAAATCAGACCTGGCGTCAGTCACTTCGAGTAGTACTACTTTGCAACCTGAGGCTTCTTCAGGTACCGTCCAAAGTCCACCACGAGACGCATCTCCCAAGAAATCTACAAAACGTAGGATCGCGCGTCAAGGTGCAGAGCAGACTGCACCACAACTGCGTGAACAGGCGAAGCAAATAGGGGGCAAAATACGTCAATCTGCATCTGAGAACTTGCAGTGCAATCAGCAGTCATCTAACGAAGACCCTGTGTCCTTGGATAGTACCTCCGGTTCTGCCAGTTTGCCCTCCGATGACGTAGCAATTACCCGAACCGAAGATAAAAATCACCAGCAAACACCTGAATATAGTGCACCACTTAATGACGAACCGATGACAGGGCTGTCGAATCCGTGGGCAGACGATGTCGACGACACTACAAAGGAGGACGAAATTATGGACACCACAGGAACCGTTACAGTCACCACGATGGCCACACCACGCGATGACGTCGTCTTGAATGTCATCGCCGCGACGGATACTGTCCCAGACACGGAGAAGCCGACTGATCCCTTCCCAAGTCATGAATATTTCTAGTCTGAACGGTTTTACTGACTTGTGTCCACATGTCTCTCGGGTCAGATTTCTTAATGTTTTTTCGAAATGATATGTTGCCAGAGTTTTTCCTAATTACACTCCCGTCTTGGCTAACGTAGTTCCGTTGCAGGCCTATAAGATCGCTACGCTGAACATCAATAAAATTTGTAGCCCATTTAATTTACAAAATTTAAAAGATTTCCTGTATGCAGCTGATGTGGACATTTTGTTTTTACAAGAAGTAACAAACATCGAACTTGACTTCATACAGGGGTATAATGCTATAGTCAATCCTGGAATTGGATGTGATTTGGGTACCGCATTTCTTTTCAAAGAGGGCGTCGTCATTACAGACGTAACAAAACTGCCTAACGGCAGAGGCATTGCCGGCACGCTTTATAACACCAGGATTATTAATGTCTATGCCCCATCTGGTTCTACCAATCGGTGCCAACGAGCACAGTTTTTTAAGGAGGGAATTGTTCCTTTGTTTGGTGTACACTGCACCCATACCATCCTTGGAGGCGACTTTAACAGTGTCATACATGCCAAAGACCAAACTCCGAACTACAATAAATCGCCGGACCTGGAACGTATCGTCACCGACCTCCGTTTAACTGATTCGTGGGAGCAAAAGCACGGCGCGGCACCCGGCTTTACCCACCTCACTAATCATTCAGCGAGCCGGTTAGATCGAATATATGTCTCGCCCAATCTGAAACACCGCATCCTGCAGTCTGAAGTTTGGCCAACCGTTTTTTCGGACCACGCTGCATATATATGCACATTAAATTTGGAACGACAAGGAACCTGTCGATATAAAGGGCCATGGAAACTTAATGTTTCACACTTAAAAGATCCTGCCTGTCGAGAAGCCTTTCTCACCACTTGGAGAGCCTGCGAGACCAAATTCAGCTCTTACCAGTCGACCTTGGATTGGTGGCTCAAATGCGCCAAACCTCAGATCCGGAGATGTTTCATCAACTACTCCCGGGAGAAGAGCTTTTGGCGGAAAAGAACGATAGAATTTTACTTTCATTGTCTCCGAGAACTCTACCTGCAAGGTGCTACAGCTATTGGGAACCATGGGAGAATTAAAAAATTCCAGGCAAAAATACTGACATTAAGGCGACAACAGCTTGAAGGATACCAAATAAGGTCAAGAGCAGAGACTGTGGCGCAAAAAGAAGCCACTTCGATATATCATGTGATTCGTGAAACTAAACGAGGATTCCGCAAAATACTGACGGAGCTTAAAACTGATAATGGAACCACCTTGACAATGCACAACGACATAAAAGCAGAAATACTAACCCATTTCGACAACTTGTTTTCACATAAAGAGGTAGACGAAAAAGCACAGGACGATTTACTGACCCACCTGCAAGGACGCGTTGGTAACGCGTACGCGGAAGCTCTAATAGCGGAGGCGACCGAAGACGATGTACACTATGCTGTCTATCAAAGTGCAAAAAATAAATCCCCTGGAGCTGACGGCATACCAGCAGAATTTTATCAAGTCTTCTGGGAACATATAAAACATAGAATTACATGCATCTGTAATGAACTTCTGAACCTCAATAAGGAGATACCGAAAGATTTTCGTGAAGGTATGATAGTGTTAATCGCAAAAAAATCGGCTGGCAAGAAAATTGGAAATTTGAGACCAATCACTCTGCTGAACAGTGACTATAAAATTTTTTCGCGGCTCTTAGCCCACAGACTTAAAAATGTAATGACCAGCGTCACCGGCCCATATCAGTCTAGCGTGGGCAAAGATAGGAAAATTCAGCAGACGCTGTCCGACTACCGCGACATAATTTCAATAGCAGAAGTATGTCGACTAAAATGTGCCATCGTGTCGTTAGATTTCGATAAAGCCTTCGACAGGATCAGCCACTCCTACCTCCTGAAAACGATGGGCGCAATGGGTTTTCCGCCGAGATTCGTCGACCTCATACGACGTTTGGTAACGAATAACTCCTCCAGAATCATCATAAATGGACAGCCTAGCCGGCCAGTCGAGATCGCATGTTCCGTCAGGCAAGGTTGTCCGTTGTCCATGGCACTTTTTGCCATGGCCATCGAACCTTTGCTCGCTACCTTGACTCAGCGGTTACAAGGATTGCAAATACGAGGAAACAAAATAATATGTAAAGCTTATGCGGACGATGTTGGGTTTCTCGTTATGAATGTAGCGGAAGTCGAGACGGCAATGCACATAATAGAAAAATACGAACGAGCGTCAGCCGCGAGGTTAAACAAAACCAAGTCCGGCATATTCAATATCGGATGTGGCATTGGCATGCGCACACACGGTCAGTTACGTGAGCTAACAGCCTTGAAGTGTCTCGGCATTGATTTCCGAAAAAATATACGTCAAACTATTGCGGCCAACTATAGACAAGTACTAACTACCATACGAGCTAGTGTACGGACACATAGTATTCGACAGTTAAATGAAATTCAGAGAGTGTCTTTAGCGAACGTCTCTATTACTTCCAAAGTCAATTATGTCGCCCAGATACTGCCAATACCCGACGGCATCGCCAAACAAATTATGTCAGCAATAGGCTATTTTGTGAGCCGTGGCCACATATTTAAAATCCAGTATGACACTCTGACGCTCGCCACTAATAATGGCGGCTTAAACTTAACGAATGTTACTAAAAAGTCGCAGGCTCTGTACATCTCCAATACATTTCAACAATGGAGACAATCCGGCAGCTGTATCGCCGCGCACTTGCTATCTGAAATAGCTCCAGATGACCTCTCTCCACCCATTAATGTGCAGCACATACCGAGCGGACTTTACCATTTACGATGGTTTTTAATAGAATATAGCTACCTACGTTCAAGAATTCCGGAAAAAGACATGACAAACGTAAAAGAAATATATGGCAAATTGATGGGAGAAAAGAAGAACAACAAAATAGAACAAAACTATCCATGTTCTAACTGGAAAGTGATATGGGCAAATATTCATAACCGTAACTTAGCTACTCATCTGAAAGCAACATGGTACTTTGTTGTAAATAGGAAAGTTGCAACAAACTCGAAACTTCATTCGATTCACTTAGCGGATTCGCCTTTGTGTGCAACGTGTAGTTTAATTGATAACGAAGAACATCGTTTCGTGTGCGACAAGGTTAAAGATATCTGGCTGAATGTCCGACGAAAGCTGGCACTCATCCTTCGAACGTCACCTAACGCTATAACGCCTGCGGACTTTTTGACACCGGATGATGTACCCTTTCCTAACACGAAACGCAACGCAGTCAATTGGCTGAAAGCGGCAACGGTCCATTACCTCTTCACGAAGGAAGAGAAAAGCCAAGAGGATTTTTGGATCTCTCTGCTAACTGAGCATCACATGTTACTGAAGACTAGTAAATATAAAGAAACATACGCAAATTTTTTAATCAAGACCTTGATGTAAAAGAATTAACAAGAAATATCTGCGGACACAGAAGACAAACGTAAGAGAGTGTTCACCACTACTAACTTATTTAACAATGGTGAAAAAAAAAAAAAAAAAAATAAAAATTTTAGTTTTTACCGGAATTGCCGTTCTTTGAGTTCAACGTTTATTAATTTATTTTTCAAGAAGCCATTATAAATAGTTGCTTCTCACCGAATATGGTTTGTTTTTTAAGCATTTTCAGAGAGAAGAGGCAGTTTCGAAATGCCCTCTGACGTTTCTTTGTCAAGGAAGACTATTTGCTTTAAGTGTGACAACAAAAAACAGCGATGAAGAAGGAAACAAACTGAACATAACTTCTGTTTCTACCTACTGAAGACTTCATTCTTTTTTCACATTATCAATAAGCCCAAAGAAGGGGTACATTAGTTTCTCCACGATAAAGGGATTAACTTCGTCTCATCAGTTTATGGTAATGTACATGGCGTGAGAAGCCGACGCCGATGAAGGCGAATTATGGAGAGCGCAAGGATGGGCTAAAACGGGTGATGGGAGGCCCACAAAACCAAAAAAAAAAAAAAAAAAAAAAAAAAAAAAAGTGGTAGAGCACTGGTCTATTAAACCAGGGGTCGTAAGTTCCATTCCCACAGGAGAAAGATGAATTTTGGAAATCAGTTGCGCGTCGTGGCCGTATAGCAAACAGTACCTGTGATGACGAACAATTAGCGACAGGCGTTTTTTTAAGAATTACTCTCAGATGCGATTAAGGCGAATGGCGCAGATAAAGCATTTGCCAAAGCGGTACAGCATAAGGTGGGACGAGGCAGTCTGAATTACATTTTATAGATGTATTCCTCACATATCTCAGAGCCTCTCGCGATATTCGTCGTCGTCGTCGTCGTCGTCGTCGCCGCCGCCGCTTCTGCAGAAGTAGCAAATGGCAATCGTAGCAAATGCGGCGAGGGACGCCCTGCCTTCGATTCCGAATGCACAAAGTGTGTGGTCTTGTTTCTCAGTCTATATTTGGTCGGTCTCGTCAGAGGTTGAATGTAACGAATGGGTGGGAAAGAGCAAGGGGCAGCGGCTGTGTAGAACGAAAACACAAATCCTAAGGGGTGTGAGCGTTTAGAGATGAGTCGTATACATGTAAATGTTGGTCGTCAGTGACCGTGTGGCCTAATGGATAAGGCGTCGGACTTCGGATCTGAAGATTACAGGTTCGAATGCTGTCACACTTGTGTTTTTCCAGTTCTGAAAAAGAAACATAACGTTTTAATGTAGCAATTGAGCAGTACGAAACCATCTGAATGTTGCTGTTGACCATTTTTTGCTTGGAGATGCTCTTGAGCTTGAAACACACACAACAAGACCGGTGTTAACTAGTGAAAAAGTAGGCAGAGTGCCGACACAGCGAGTTTTGACTATCACTTGCACATCTAAAACAACGTCGGAAAGTAACTCGTTCGGCTTTTGAGTCACATAAAGTATGTGCGTTAATTTTGACGCCACTAGCTCTGCATGTTGTCATGCAATTTCTTTACCTCTCAGAAAGGATTATGACATAAACGTGAAGTACGTGACGAGTGTGACGTTAGGAAAACATTAGGCATCATGGAGAGATTCTGTATGGGGCCACCCAACCCAAACGAGTACTGTGTGACGTGCTACCCGGCAGGTATTCACCGAGGTAGCCGGCTAGCTCAGTCGCTAGAGCGTCAAACTCTTAATCCCAGGGTCGTGGTTTCGAGCCAGACGCTGGGCGGATCGGAGTTTTGTTCCGCTGCAGGTGTAAATTACCGTTTTTCTGATTAACGAGATTTAATGGAAATAGCAACTTTAAACTTTGCCTACGTCTCTGTCAGTCGCAAGGAAGCTGTATTTGAAGGTGAAGGTGATTTTGTAGACATGTGTGAAATACATGTTCTGAAATGCAAGTGTTGTTGTTTGGAGAGCACATCGGTTACGTGTCAGATGTGTAGTCAAGCAGTAATTTGTCGCCATAGCTGCAAATATTAGCCGGTAATATGAAGTGTTGTCAGCTAAAGTCTGATGATGCAGACGACCGTAAGGACGAAGTACCCAAGAGTACCGCTAGGCCGCGCCTCTTTAGCTCAGTGGTAGAGCACTGGTGTAATAAACCAGGGGTCGTAAGTTCCATCCTCACAGGAGAAAGATGAATTTTGGAAATCAGTTGCGCGTCGTGGCCGTATAGCAAACAGAACCTGTGATGACGAACAATTAGCGACAGGCGTTTTTTTAAGAATCACTCTCAGATGCGATTAAGGCGAATGGCGCAGATAAAGCATTTGCCAAAGCGGTACGGCATAAGGTGGGACTAGGCAGCCTGAATTACATTTTATAGATGTATTTCTCACATATCTCAGAGCCTCTCGCGATATTCGTCGTCGTCGTCGTCGTCGTCGTCGCCGCCGCCGCTTCTGCAGAAGTAGCAAATGGCAATCGTAGCAAATGCGGCGAGGGACGCCCTGCCTTCGATTCCGAATGCACAAAGTGTGTGGTCTTGTTTCTCAGTCTATATTTGGTCGGTCACGTCAGAGGTTGAATGTAACGAATGGGTGGGAAAGAGCAAGGGGCAGCGGCTGTGTAGAACGAAAACGCAAATCCTCAGGGGTGTGAGCGTTTCGAGATGAGTCGTATACATGTAAATGTTGGTCGTCAGTGACCGTGTAGCCTAATGGATAAGGCGTAGGACTTCGGATCTGAAGATTACAGGTTCGAATGCCGTCACGCTTCTGTTTTTCCAGTTCTAAAAAAGAAACATAACGTTTTAATGTAGCAATTGAGCAGTACGAAACCGTCTGAATGTTGCTGTTGACCATTTTTTGCTTGGAGATGCTCTTGAGCTTGAAACACACACAACAAGACCGGTGTTAACTAGCGAAAAAGTCGGCAGAGTGCCGACACAGCGAGTTTTGACTATCACTTGCACATCTAAAACAACGTCGGAAAGTAACTCGTTCGGATTTTGAGTCACATAAAGTATGTGCGTTAATTTTGACGCCACTAGCTCTGCATGTTGTCATGCAATTTCTTTACCTCTCAGAAATGATTATGACATAAAAGTGAAGTACGTGACGAGTGTGACGTTAGGAAAACATTAGGCATCATGGAGAGATTCTGTATGGGACCACCCAACCCAAACGAGTACTGTGTGACGTGCTACCCGGCAGGTATTCACCGAGGTAGACGGCTAGCTCAGTCGGTAGAGCGTCAGACTCTTAATCCCAGGGTCGTGGGTTCGAGCCAGACGCTGGGCGGAACGGAATTTTGTTCCGCTGCAAGTGTAAATTACCGTTTTTCTGATTAACGAGATTTAATGGAAATAGCAACTTTAAACTTTGCCTACGTCTCTGTCAGTCGCAAGGAAGCTGTATTTGAAGGTGAAGGTGATTTTGTAGACATGTGTGAAAGACATGTTCTGAAATGCAAGTGTTGTTGTTTGGAGAGCACATCGGTTACGTGTCAGATGTGTAGCCAAGCAGTAATTTGTCGCCATAGCTGCAAATATTAGCCGGTAATATGAAGTGTTGTCAGCTAAAGTCTGATGATGCAGACGACCGTAAGGACGAAGTACCCAAGAGTACCGCTAGGCCGCGCCTCTTTAGCTCAGTGGTAGAGCACTGGTCTAATAAACCAGGGGTCGTAAGTTCCATCCTCACAGGAGAAAGATGAATTTTGGAAATCAGTTGCGCGTCGTGGCCGTATAGCAAACAGTACCTGTGATGACGAACAATTAGCGACAGGCGTTTTTTTAAGAATCACTCTCAGATGCGATTATGGCGAATGGCGCAGATAAAGCATTTGCCAAAGCGATACAGCATAAGGTGGGACGAGGCAGTCTGAATTACATTTTATAGATGTATTTCTCACATATCTCAGAGCCTCTCGCGATATTCGTCGTCGTCGTCGTCGTCGTCGTCGTCGTCGCCGCCGCCGCCGCCGCCGCTTCTGCAGAAGTAGCAAATGGCAATCGTAGCAAATGCGGCGAGGGTCGCCCTGATTTCGATTCCGAATGCACAAAGTGTGTGGTCTTGTTTCTCAGTCTATATTTGGTCGGTCTCGTCAGAGGTTGAATGTAACGAATGGGTGGGAAAGAGCAAGGGGCAGCGGCTGTGTAGAACGAAAACGCAAATCCTCAGGGGTGTGAGCGTTTCGAGATGAGTCGTATACATGTAAATGTTGGTCGTCAGTGACCGTGTAGCCTAATGGATAAGGCGTAGGACTTCGGATCTGAAGATTACAGGTTCGAATGCCGTCACGCTTCTGTTTTTCCAGTTCTGAAAAAGAAACATAACGTTTTAATGTAGCAATTGAGCAGTACGAAACCGTCTGAATGTTGCTGTTGACCATTTTTTGCTTGGAGATGCTCTTGAGCTTGAAACACACACAACAAGACCGGTGTTAACTAGTGAAAAAGTAGGCAGAGTGCCGACACAGCGAGTTTTGACTATAACTTGCACATCTAAAACAACGTCGGAAAGTAACTCGTTCGGCTTTTGAGTCACATAAAGTATGTGCGTTAATTTTGACGCCACTAGCTCTGCATGTTGTCATGCAATTTCTTTACCTCTCAGAAAGGATTATGACATAAACGTGAAGTACGTGACGAGTGTGACGTTAGGAAAACATTAGGCATCATGGAGAGATTCTGTATGGGGCCACCCAACCCAAACGAGTACTGTGTGACGTGCTACCCGGCAGGTATTCACCGAGGTAGCCGGCTAGCTCAGTCGCTAGAGCGTCAAACTCTTAATCCCAGGGTCGTGGTTTCGAGCCAGACCCTGGGCGGATCGGAGTTTTGTTCCGCTGCAGGTGTAAATTACCGTTTTTCTGATTAACGAGATTTAATGGAAATAGCAACTTTAAACTTTGCCTACGTCTCTGTCAGTCGCAAGGAAGCTGTATTTGAAGGTGAAGGTGATTTTGTAGACATGTGTGAAATACATGTTCTGAAATGCAAGTGTTGTTGTTTGGAGAGCACATCGGTTACGTGTCAGATGTGTAGTCAAGCAGTAATTTGTCGCCATAGCTGCAAATATTAGCCGGTAATATGAAGTGTTGTCAGCTAAAGTATGATGATGCAGACGACCGTAAGGACGAAGTACCCAAGAGTACCGTTAGGCCGCGCCTCTTTAGCTCAGTGGTAGAGCACTGGTCTAATAATCCAGGGGTCGTAAGTTCCATCCTCACAGGAGAAAGATGAATTTTGGAAATCAGTTGCGCGTCGTGGCCGTATAGCAAACAGAACCTGTGATGACGAACAATTAGCGACAGGCGTTTTTTTAAGAATCACTCTCAGATGCGATTAAGGCGAATGGCGCAGATAAAGCATTTGCCAAAGCGGTACGGCATAAGGTGGGACGAGGCAGCCTGAATTACATTTTATAGATGTATTTCTCACATATCTCAGAGCCTCTCGCGATATTCGTCGTCGTCGTCGTCGTCGTCGTCGTCGTTGTCGTCGTCGTCGCCGCCGCCGCCGCTTCAGCAGAAGTAGCAAATGGCAATCGTAGCAAATGCGGCGAGGGTCGCCCTGCCTTCGATTCCGAATGCACAAAGTGTGTGGTCTTGTTTCTCAGTCTATATTTGGTCGGTCTCGTCAGAGGTTGAATGTAACGAATGGGTGGGAAAGAGCAAGGGGCAGCGGCTGTGTAGAACGAAAACACAAATCCTAAGGGGTGTGAGCGTTTCGAGATGAGTCGCATAAATGTAAATGTTGGTCGTCAGTGACCGTGTGGCCTAATGGATAAGGCGTCGGACTTCGGATCTGAAGATTACAGGTTCGAATGCTGTCACACTTGTGTTTTTCCAGTTCTGAAAAAGAAACATAACGTTTTAATGTAGCAATTGAGCAGTACGAAACCGTCTGAATGTTGCTGTTGACCATTTTTTGCTTGGAGATGCTCTTGAGCTTGAAACACACACAACAAGACCGGTGTTAACTAGCGAAAAAGTCGGCAGAGTGCCGACACAGCGAGTTTTGACTATCACTTGCACATCTAAAACAACGTCGGAAAGTAACTCGTTCGGCTTTTGAGTCACATAAAGTATGTGCGTTAATTTTGACGCCACTAGCTCTGCATGTTGTCATGCAATTTCTTTACCTCTCAGAAATGATTATGACATAAAAGTGAAGTACGTGACGAGTGTGACGTTAGGAAAACATTAGGCATCATGGAGAGATTCTGTATGGGACCACCCAACCCAAACGAGTACTGTGTGACGTGCTACCCGGCAGGTATTCACCGAGGTAGCCGGCTAGCTCAGTCGGTAGAGCGTCAGACTCTTAATCCCAGGGTCGTGGGTTCGAGCCAGACGCTGGGCGGAACGGAATTTTGTTCCGCTGCAAGTGTAAATTACCGTTTTTCTGATTAACGAGATTTAATGGAAATAGCAACTTTAAACTTTGCCTACGTCTCTGTCAGTCGCAAGGAAGCTGTATTTGAAGGTGAAGGTGATTTTGTAGACATGTGTGAAAGACATGTTCTGAAATGCAAGTGTTGTTGTTTGGAGAGCACATCGGTTACGTGTCAGATGTGTAGCCAAGCAGTAATTTGTCGCCATAGCTGCAAATATTAGCCGGTAATATGAAGTGTTGTCAGCTAAAGTCTGATGATGCAGACGACCGTAAGGACGAAGTACCCAAGAGTACCGCTAGGCCGCGCCTCTTTAGCTCAGTGGTAGAGCACTGGTCTAATAAACCAGGGGTCGTAAGTTCCATCCTCACAGGAGAAAGATGAATTTTGGAAATCAGTTGCGCGTCGTGGCCGTATAGCAAACAGAACCTGTGATGACGAACAATTAGCGACAGGCGTTTTTTTAAGAATCACTCTCAGATGCGATTAAGGCGAATGGAGCAGATAAAGCATTTGCCAAAGCGGTACAGCATAAGGTGGGACGAGGCAGTCTGAATTACATTTTATAGATGTATTTCTCACATATCTCAGAGCCTCTCGCGATATTCGTCGTCGTCGTCGTCGTCGTCGTCGTCGTCGTCGTCGTCGTCGTCGTCGTCGCCGCCGCCGCCGCTTCTGCAGAAGTAGCAAATGGCAATCGTAGCAAATGCGGCGAGGGACGCCCTGCCTTCGATTCCGAATGCACAAAGTGTGTGGTCTTGTTTCACAGTCTATATTTGGTCGGTCTCGTCAGAGGTTGAATGTAACGAATGGGTGGGAAAGAGCAAGGGGCAGCGGCTGTGTAGAACGAAAACACAAATCCTCAGGGGTGTGAGCGTTTCGAGATGAGTCGTATACATGTAAATGTTGGTCGTCAGTGACCGTGTGGCCTAATGGATAAGGCGTCGGACTTCGGATCTGAAGATTACAGGTTCGAATGCTGTCACGCTTGTGTTTTTCCAGTTCTGAAAAAGAAACATAACGTTTTAATGTAGCAATTGAGCAGTACGAAACCGTCTGAATGTTGCTGTTGACCATTTTTTGCTTGGAGATGCTCTTGAGCTTGAAACACACACAACAAGACCGGTGTTAACTAGCGAAATGGTCGGCAGAGTGCCGACACAGCGAGTTTTGACTATCACTTGCACATCTAAAACAACGTCGGAAAGTAACTCGTTCGGCTTTTGAGTTACATAAAGTATGTGCGTTAATTTTGACGCCACTAGCTCTGCATGTTGTCATGCAATTTCTTTACCTCTCAGAAATGATTATGACATAAAAGTGAAGTACGTGACGAGTGTGACGTTAGGAAAACATTAGGCATCATGGAGAGATTCTGTATGGGACCACCCAACCCAAACGAGTACTGTGTGACGTGCTACCCGGCAGGTATTCACCGAGGTAGCCGGCTAGCTCAGTCGGTAGAGCGTCAGACTCTTAATCCCAGGGTCGTGGGTTCGAGCCAGACGCTGGGCGGAACGGAATTTTGTTCCGCTGCAAGTGTAAATTACCGTTTTTCTGATTAACGAGATTTAATGGAAATAGCAACTTTAAACTTTGCCTACGTCTCTGTCAGTCGCAAGGAAGCTGTATTTGAAGGTGAAGGTGATTTTGTAGACATGTGTGAAAGACATGTTCTGAAATGCAAGTGTTGTTGTTTGGACAGCACATCGGTTACGTGTCAGATGTGTAGCCAAGCAGTAATTTGTCGCCATAGCTGCAAATATTAGCCGGTAATATGAAGTGTTGTCAGCTAAAGTCTGATGATGCAGACGACCGTAAGGACGAATTACCCAAGAGTACCGCTAGGCCGCGCCTCTTTAGCTCAGTGGTAGAGCACTGGTCTAATAAACCAGGGGTCGTAGGTTCCATCCTCACAGGAGAAAGATGAATTTTGGAAATCAGTTGCGCGTCGTGGCCGTATAGCAAACAGAACCTGTGATGACGAACAATTAGCGACAGGCGTTTTTTTAAGAATCACTCTCAGATGCGATTAAGGCGAATGGAGCAGATAAAGCATTTGCCAAAGCGGTACAGCATAAGGTGGGACGAGGCAGTCTGAATTACATTTTATAGATGTATTTCTCACATATCTCAGAGCCTCTCGCGATATTCGTCGTCGTCGTCGTCGTCGTCGTCGTCGTCGTCGTCGTCGTCGTCGCCGCCGCCGCCGCTTCTGCAGAAGTAGCAAATGGCAATCGTAGCAAATGCGGCGAGGGACGCCCTGCCTTCGATTCCGAATGCACAAAGTGTGTGGTCTTGTTTCACAGTCTATATTTGGTCGGTCTCGTCAGAGGTTGAATGTAACGAATGGGTGGGAAAGAGCAAGGGGCAGCGGCTGTGTAGAACGAAAACACAAATCCTCAGGGGTGTGAGCGTTTCGAGATGAGTCGTATACATGTAAATGTTGGTCGTCAGTGACCGTGTGGCCTAATGGATAAGGCGTCGGACTTCGGATCTGAAGATTACAGGTTCGAATGCTGTCACGCTTGTGTTTTTCCAGTTCTGAAAAAGAAACGTAACGTTTTAATGTAGCAATTGAGCAGTACGAAACCGTCTGAATGTTGCTGTTGACCATTTTTTGCTTGGAGATGCTCTTGAGCTTGAAACACACACAACAAGACCGGTGTTAACTAGCGAAATGGTCGGCAGAGTGCCGACACAGCGAGTTTTGACTATCACTTGCACATCTAAAACAACGTCGGAAAGTAACTCGTTCGGCTTTTGAGTCACATAAAGTATGTGCGTTAATTTTGACGCCACTAGCTCTTCATGTTGTCATGCAATTTCTTTACCTCTCAGAAATGATTATGACATAAAAGTGAAGTACGTGACGAGTGTGACGTTAGGAAAACATTAGGCATCATGGAGAGATTCTGTATGGGACCACCCAACCCAAACGAGTACTGTGTGACGTGCTACCCGGCAGGTATTCACCGAGGTAGCCGGCTAGCTCAGTCGGTAGAGCGTCAGACTCTTAATCCCAGGGTCGTGGGTTCGAGCCAGACGCTGGGCGGAACGGAATTTTGTTCCGCTGCAAGTGTAAATTACCGTTTTTCTGATTAACGAGATTTAATGGAAATAGCAACTTTAAACTTTGCCTACGTCTCTGTCAGTCGCAAGGAAGCTGTATTTGAAGGTGAAGGTGATTTTGTAGACATGTGTGAAAGACATGTTCTGAAATGCAAGTGTTGTTGTTTGGAGAGCACATCGGTTACGTGTCAGATGTGTAGCCAAGCAGTAATTTGTCGCCATAGCTGCAAATATTAGCCGGTAATATGAAGTGTTGTCAGCTAAAGTCTGATGATGCAGACGACCGTAAGGACGAAGTACCCAAGAGTACCGCTAGGCCGCGCCTCTTTAGCTCAGTGGTAGAGCACTGGTCTAATAAACCAGGGGTCGTAAGTTCCATCCTCACAGGAGAAAGATGAATTTTGGAAATCAGTTGCGCGTCGTGGCCGTATAGCAAACAGTACCTGTGATGACGAACAATTAGCGACAGGCGTTTTTTTAAGAATTACTCTCAGATGCGATTAAGGCAAATGGCGCAGATAAAGCATTTGCCAAAGCGGTACAGCATAAGGTGGGACGAGGCAGTCTGAATTACATTTTATAGATGTATTTCTCACATATCTCAGAGCCTCTCGCGATATTCGTCGTCGTCGTCGTCGTCGTCGTCGTCGTCGTCGTCGCCGCCGCCGCTTCTGCAGAAGTAGCAAATGGCAATCGTAGCAAATGCGGCGAGGGACGCCCTGCCTTCGATTCCGAATGCACAAAGTGTGTGGTCTTGTTTCACAGTCTATATTTGGTCGGTCTCGTCAGAGGTTGAATGTAACGAATGGGTGGGAAAGAGCAAGGGGCAGCGGCTGTGTAGAACGAAAACACAAATCCTCAGGGGTGTGAGCGTTTCGAGATGAGTCGTATACATGTAAATGTTGGTCGTCAGTGACCGTGTGGCCTAATGGATAAGGCGTCGGACTTCGGATCTGAAGATTACAGGTTCGAATGCTGTCACGCTTGTGTTTTTCCAGTTCTGAAAAATAAACATAACGTTTTAATGTAGCAATTGAGCAGTACGAAACCGTCTGAATGTTGCTGTTGACCATTTTTTGCTTGGAGATGCTCTTGAGCTTGAAACACACACAACAAGACCGGTGTTAACTAGCGAAATGGTCGGCAGAGTGCCGACACAGCGAGTTTTGACTATCACTTGCACATCTAAAACAACGTCGGAAAGTAACTCGTTCGGCTTTTGAGTCACATAAAGTATGTGCGTTAATTTTGACGCCACTAGCTCTGCATGTTGTCATGCAATTTCTTTACCTCTCAGAAAGGATTATGACATAAGAGTGAAGTACGTGACGAGTGTGACGTTAGGAAAACATTAGGCATCATGGAGAGATTCTGTATGGGGCCACCCAACCCAAACGAGTACTGTGTGACGTGCTACCCGGCAGGTATTCACCGAGGTAGCCGGCTAGCTCAGTCGGTAGAGCGTCAGACACTTATTCCCAGGGTCGTGGGTTCGAGCCAGACGCTGGGCGGAACGGAGTTTTGTTCCGCTGCAGGTGTAAATTACCGTTTTTCTGGTTAACGAGATTTAATGGAAATAGCAACTTTAAACTTTGCCTACGTCTCTGTCAGTCGCAAGGAAGCTGTATTTGAAGGTGAAGGTGCTTTTGTAGACATGTGTGAAAGACATGTTCTGAAATGCAAGTGTTGTTGTTTGGAGAGCACATCGGTTACGTGTCAGATGTGTAGCCAAGCAGTAATTTGTCGCCATAGCTGCAAATATTAGCCGGTAATATGAAGTGTTGTCAGCTAAAGTCTGATGATGCAGACGACCGTAAGGACGAAGTACCCAAGAGTACCGCTAGGCCGCGCCTCTTTAGCTCAGTGGTAGAGCAATGGTCTAATAAGCCAGGGGTCGTAAGTTCCATCCTCACAGGAGAAAGATGAATTTCGGAAATCAGTTGCGCGTCGTGGCCGTATAGCAAACAGTACCTGTGATGACGAACAATTAGCGACAGGCGTTTTTTTAAGAATTACTCTCAGATGCGATTAAGGCAAATGGCGCAGATAAAGCATTTGCCAAAGCGGTACAGCATAAGGTGGGACGAGGCAGTCTGAATTACATTTTATAGATGTATTTCTCACATATCTCAGAGCCTCTCGCGATATTCGTCGTCGTCGTCGCCGCCGCCGCCGCTTCAGCAGAAGTAGCAAATGGCAATCGTAGCAAATGCGGCGAGGGTCGCCCTGCCTTCGATTCCGAATGCACAAAGTGTGTGGTCTTGTTTCTCAGTCTATATTTGGTCGGTCTCGTCAGAGGTTGAATGTAACGAATGGGTGGGAAAGAGCAAGGGGCAGCGGCTGTGTAGAACGAAAACACAAATCCTAAGGGGTGTGAGCGTTTCGAGATGAGTCGCATACATGTAAATGTTGGTCGTCAGTGACCGTGTGGCCTAATGGATAAGGCGTCGGACTTCGGATCTGAAGATTACAGGTTCGAATGCTGTCACACTTGTGTTTTTCCAGTTCTGAAAAAGAAACATAACGTTTTAATGTAGCAATTGAGCAGTACGAAACCGTCTGAATGTTGCTGTTGACCATTTTTTGCTTGGAGATGCTCTTGAGCTTGAAACACACACAACAAGACCGGTGTTAACTAGCGAAAAAGTCGGCAGAGTGCCGACACAGCGAGTTTTGACTATCACTTGCACATCTAAAACAACGTCGGAAAGTAACTCGTTCGGCTTTTGAGTCACATAAAGTATGTGCGTTAATTTTGACGCCACTAGCTCTGCATGTTGTCATGCAATTTCTTTACCTCTCAGAAATGATTATGACATAAAAGTGAAGTACGTGACGAGTGTGACGTTAGGAAAACATTAGGCATCATGGAGAGATTCTGTATGGGACCACCCAACCCAAACGAGTACTGTGTGACGTGCTACCCGGCAGGTATTCACCGAGGTAGCCGGCTAGCTCAGTCGGTAGAGCGTCAGACTCTTAATCCCAGGGTCGTGGGTTCGAGCCAGACGCTGGGCGGAACGGAATTTTGTTCCGCTGCAAGTGTAAATTACCGTTTTTCTGATTAACGAGATTTAATGGAAATAGCAACTTTAAACTTTGCCTACGTCTCTGTCAGTCGCAAGGAAGCTGTATTTGAAGGTGAAGGTGATTTTGTAGACATGTGTGAAAGACATGTTCTGAAATGCAAGTGTTGTTGTTTGGAGAGCACATCGGTTACGTGTCAGATGTGTAGCCAAGCAGTAATTTGTCGCCATAGCTGCAAATATTAGCCGGTAATATGAAGTGTTGTCAGCTAAAGTCTGATGATGCAGACGACCGTAAGGACGAAGTACCCAAGAGTACCGCTAGGCCGCGCCTCTTTAGCTCAGTGGTAGAGCACTGGTCTAATAAACCAGGGGTCGTAAGTTCCATCCTCACAGGAGAAAGATGAATTTTGGAAATCAGTTGCGCGTCGTGGCCGTATAGCAAACAGTACCTGTGATGACGAACAATTAGCGACAGGCGTTTTTTTAAGAATTACTCTCAGATGCGATTAAGGCAAATGGCGCAGATAAAGCATTTGCCAAAGCGGTACAGCATAAGGTGGGACGAGGCAGTCTGAATTACATTTTATAGATGTATTTCTCACATATCTCAGAGCCTCTCGCGATATTCGTCGTCGTCGTCGTCGTCGTCGTCGTCGCCGCCGCCGCTTCTGCAGAAGTAGCAAATGGCAATCGTAGCAAATGCGGCGAGGGACGCCCTGCCTTCGATTCCGAATGCACAAAGTGTGTGGTCTTGTTTCACAGTCTATATTTGGTCGGTCTCGTCAGAGGTTGAATGTAACGAATGGGTGGGAAAGAGCAAGGGGCAGCGGCTGTGTAGAACGAAAACACAAATCCTCAGGGGTGTGAGCGTTTCGAGATGAGTCGTATACATGTAAATGTTGGTCGTCAGTGACCGTGTGGCCTAATGGATAAGGCGTCGGACTTCGGATCTGAAGATTACAGGTTCGAATGCTGTCACGCTTGTGTTTTTCCAGTTCTGAAAAAGAAACATAACGTTTTAATGTAGCAATTGAGCAGTACGAAACCGTCTGAATGTTGCTGTTGACCATTTTTTGCTTGGAGATGCTCTTGAGCTTGAAACACACACAACAAGACCGGTGTTAACTAGCGAAATGGTCGGCAGAGTGCCGACACAGCGAGTTTTGACTATCACTTGCACATCTAAAACAACGTCGGAAAGTAA
Source organism: Schistocerca gregaria (assembly GCF_023897955.1). Taxonomy (NCBI): domain Eukaryota; kingdom Metazoa; phylum Arthropoda; class Insecta; order Orthoptera; family Acrididae; genus Schistocerca; species Schistocerca gregaria. The sequence continues at coordinate 121,118 of NW_026062033.1, read as the reverse complement.
CTCGTTCGGCTTTTGAGTCACATAAAGTATGTGCGTTAATTTTGACGCCACTAGCTCTGCATGTTGTCATGCAATTTCTTTACCTCTCAGAAAGGATTATGACATAAGAGTGAAGTACGTGACGAGTGTGACGTTAGGAAAACATTAGGCATCATGGAGAGATTCTGTATGGGGCCACCCAACCCAAACGAGTACTGTGTGACGTGCTACCCGGCAGGTATTCACCGAGGTAGCCGGCTAGCTCAGTCGGTAGAGCGTCAGACTCTTATTCCCAGGGTCGTGGGTTCGAGCCAGACGCTGGGCGGAACGGAGTTTTGTTCCGCTGCAGGTGTAAATTACCGTTTTTCTGGTTAACGAGATTTAATGGAAATAGCAACTTTAAACTTTGCCTACGTCTCTGTCAGTCGCAAGGAAGCTGTATTTGAAAGTGAAGGTGCTTTTGTAGACATGTGTGAAAGACATGTTCTGAAATGCAAGTGTTGTTGTTTGGAGAGCACATCGGTTACGTGTCAGATGTGTAGCCAAGCAGTAATTTGTCGCCATAGCTGCAAATATTAGCCGGTAATATGAAGTGTTGTCAGCTAAAGTCTGATGATGCAGACGACCGTAAGGACGAAGTACCCAAGAGTACCGCTAGGCCGCGCCTCTTTAGCTCAGTGGTAGAGCAATGGTCTAATAAACCAGGGGTCGTAAGTTCCATCCTCACAGGAGAAAGATGAATTTTGGAAATCAGTTGCGCGTCGTGGCCGTATAGCAAACAGTACCTGTGATGACGAACAATTAGCGACAGGCGTTTTTTTAAGAATTACTCTCAGATGCGATTAAGGCAAATGGCGCAGATAAAGCATTTGCCAAAGCGGTACAGCATAAGGTGGGACGAGGCAGTCTGAATTACATTTTATAGATGTATTTCTCACATATCTCAGAGCCTCTCGCGATATTCGTCGTCGTCGTCGTCGTCGTCGTCGTCGTCTTCGTCGTCGTCGTCGCCGCCGCTTCTGCAGAAGTAGCAAATGGCAATCGTAGCAAATGCGGCGAGGGACGCCCTGCCTTCGATTCCGAATGCACAAAGTGTGTGGTCTTGTTTCACAGTCTATATTTGGTCGGTCTCGTCAGAGGTTGAATGTAACGAATGGGTGGGAAAGAGCAAGGGGCAGCGGCTGTGTAGAACGAAAACACAAATCCTCAGGGGTGTGAGCGTTTCGAGATGAGTCGTATACATGTAAATGTTGGTCGTCAGTGACCGTGTGGCCTAATGGATAAGGCGTCGGACTTCGGATCTGAAGATTACAGGTTCGAATGCTGTCACGCTTGTGTTTTTCCAGTTCTGAAAAAGAAACATAACGTTTTAATGTAGCAATTGAGCAGTACGAAACCGTCTGAATGTTGCTGTTGACCATTTTTTGCTTGGAGATGCTCTTGAGCTTGAAACACACACAACAAGACCGGTGTTAACTAGCGAAATGGTCGGCAGAGTGCCGACAGCGAGTTTTGACTATCACTTGCACATCTAAAACAACGTCGGAAAGTAACTCGTTCGGCTTTTGAGTCACATAAAGTATGAGCGTTAATTTTGACGCCACTAGCTCTTCATGTTGTCATGCAATTTCTTTACCTCTCAGAAATGATTATGACATAAAAGTGAAGTACGTGACGAGTGTGACGTTAGGAAAACATTAGGCATCATGGAGAGATTCTGTATGGGACCACCCAACCCAAACGAGTACTGTGTGACGTGCTACCCGGGAGGTATTCACCGAGGTAGCCGGCTAGCTCAGTCGGTAGAGCGTCAGACTCTTAATCCCAGGGTCGTGGGTTCGAGCCAGACGCTGGGCGGAACGGAGTTTTGTTCCGCTGCATGTGTAAATTACCGTTTTTCTGATTAACGAGATTTAATGGAAATAGCAACTTTAAACTTTGCCTACGTCTCTGTCAGTCGCAAGGAAGCTGTATTTGAAGGTGAAGGTGATTTTGTAGACATGTGTGAAAGACATGTTCTGAAATGCAAGTGTTGTTGTTTGGAGAGCACATCGGTTACGTGTCAGATGTGTAGTCAAGCAGTAATTTGTCGCCATAGCTGCAAATATTAGCCGGTAATATGAAGTGTTGTCAGCTAAAGTCTGATGATGCAGACGACCGTAAGGACGAAGTACCCAAGAGTACCGCTAGGCCGCGCCTCTTTAGCTCAGTGGTAGAGCACTGGTCTAATAAACCAGGGGTCGTAAGTTCCATCCTCACAGGAGAAAGATGAATTTTGGAAATCAGTTGCGCGTCGTGGCCGTATAGCAAACAGAACCTGTGATGACGAACAATTAGCGACAGGCGTTTTTTTAAGAATCACTCTCAGATGCGATTAAGGCGAATGGAGCAGATAAAGCATTTGCCAAAGCGGTACAGCATAAGGTGGGACGAGGCAGTCTGAATTACATTTTATAGATGTATTTCTCACATATCTCAGAGCCTCTCGCGATATTCGTCGTCGTCGTCGTCGTCGTCGTCGTCGTCGTCGCCGCCGCCGCCGCTTCTGCAGAAGTAGCAAATGGCAATCGTAGCAAATGCGGCGAGGGACGCCCTGCCTTCGATTCCGAATGCACAAAGTGTGTGGTCTTGTTTCACAGTCTATATTTGGTCGGTCTCGTCAGAGGTTGAATGTAACGAATGGGTGGGAAAGAGCAAGGGGCAGCGGCTGTGTAGAACGAAAACACAAATCCTCAGGGGTGTGAGCGTTTCGAGATGAGTCGTATACATGTAAATGTTGGTCGTCAGTGACCGTGTGGCCTAATGGATAAGGCGTCGGACTTCGGATCTGAAGATTACAGGTTCGAATGCTGTCACGCTTGTGTTTTTCCAGTTCTGAAAAAGAAACGTAACGTTTTAATGTAGCAATTGAGCAGTACGAAACCGTCTGAATGTTGCTGTTGACCATTTTTTGCTTGGAGATGCTCTTGAGCTTGAAACACACACAACAAGACCGGTGTTAACTAGCGAAATGGTCGGCAGAGTGCCGACACAGCGAGTTTTGACTATCACTTGCACATCTAAAACAACGTCGGAAAGTAACTCGTTCGGCTTTTGAGTCACATAAAGTATGTGCGTTAATTTTGACGCCACTAGCTCTTCATGTTGTCATGCAATTTCTTTACCTCTCAGAAATGATTATGACATAAAAGTGAAGTACGTGACGAGTGTGACGTTAGGAAAACATTAGGCATCATGGAGAGATTCTGTATGGGGCCACCCAACCCAAACGAGTACTGTGTGACGTGCTACCCGGGAGGTATTCACCGAGGTAGCCGGCTAGCTCAGTCGGTAGAGCGTCAGACTCTTAATCCCAGGGTCGTGGGTTCGAGCCAGACGCTGGGCGGAACGGAGTTTTGTTCCGCTGCATGTGTAAATTACCGTTTTTCTGATTAACGAGATTTAATGGAAATAGCAACTTTAAACTTTGCCTACGTCTCTGTCAGTCGCAAGGAAGCTGTATTTGAAGGTGAAGGTGATTTTGTAGACATGTGTGAAAGACATGTTCTGAAATGCAAGTGTTGTTGTTTGGAGAGCACATCGGTTACGTGTCAGATGTGTAGTCAAGCAGTAATTTGTCGCCATAGCTGCAAATATTAGCCGGTAATATGAAGTGTTGTCAGCTAAAGTCTGATGATGCAGACGACCGTGAGGACGAAGTACCCAAGAGTACCGCTAGGCCGCGCCTCTTTAGCTCAGTGGTAGAGCACTGGTCTAATAAACCAGGGGTCGTAAGTTCCATCCTCACAGGAAAAAGATGAATTTTGGAAATCAGTTGCGCGTCGTGGCCGTATAGCAAACAGAACCTGTGATGACGAACAATTAGCGACAGGCGTTTTTTTAAGAATCACTCTCAGATGCGATTAAGGCGAATGGAGCAGATAAAGCATTTGCCAAAGCGGTACAGCATAAGGTGGGACGAGGCAGTCTGAATTACATTTTATAGATGTATTTCTCACATATCTCAGAGCCTCTCGCGATATTCGTCGTCGTCGTCGTCGTCGTCGTCGTCGCCGCCGCCGCCGCTTCTGCAGAAGTAGCAAATGGCAATCGTAGCAAATGCGGCGAGGGACGCCCTGCCTTCGATTCCGAATGCACAAAGTGTGTGGTCTTGTTTCACAGTCTATATTTGGTCGGTCTCGTCAGAGGTTGAATGTAACGAATGGGTGGGAAAGAGCAAGGGGCAGCGGCTGTGTAGAACGAAAACACAAATCCTCAGGGGTGTGAGCGTTTCGAGATGAGTCGTATACATGTAAATGTTGGTCGTCAGTGACCGTGTGGCCTAATGGATAAGGCGTCGGACTTCGGATCTGAAGATTACAGGTTCGAATGCTGTCACGCTTGTGTTTTTCCAGTTCTGAAAAAGAAACGTAACGTTTTAATGTAGCAATTGAGCAGTACGAAACCGTCTGAATGTTGCTGTTGACCATTTTTTGCTTGGAGATGCTCTTGAGCTTGAAACACACACAACAAGACCGGTGTTAACTAGCGAAATGGTCGGCAGAGTGCCGACACAGCGAGTTTTGACTATCACTTGCACATCTAAAACAACGTCGGAAAGTAACTCGTTCGGCTTTTGAGTCACATAAAGTATGTGCGTTAATTTTGACGCCACTAGCTCTTCATGTTGTCATGCAATTTCTTTACCTCTCAGAAATGATTATGACATAAAAGTGAAGTACGTGACGAGTGTGACGTTAGGAAAACATTAGGCATCATGGAGAGATTCTGTATGGGGCCACCCAACCCAAACGAGTACTGTGTGACGTGCTACCCGGCAGGTATTCACCGAGGTAGCCGGCTAGCTCAGTCGGTAGAGCGTCAGACTCTTAATCCCAGGGTCGTGGGTTCGAGCCAGACGCTGGGCGGAACGGAGTTTTGTTCCGCTGCAGGTGTAAATTACCGTTTTTCTGATTAACGAGATTTAATGGAAATAGCAACTTTAAACTTTGCCTACGTCTCTGTCAGTCGCAAGGAAGCTGTATTTGAAGGTGAAGGTGATTTTGTAGACATGTGTGAAAGACATGTTCTGAAATGCAAGTGTTGTTGTTTGGAGAGCACATCGGTTACGTGTCAGATGTGTAGCCAAGCAGTAATTTGTCGCCATAGCTGCAAATATTAGCCGGTAATATGAAGTGTTGTCAGCTAAAGTCTGATGATGCAGACGACCGTAAGGACGAAGTACCCAAAAGTACCGCTAGGCCGCGCCTCTTTAGCTCAGTGGTAGAGCAATGGTCTAATAAACCAGGGGTCGTAAGTTCCATCCTCACAGGAGAAAGATGAATTTTGGAAATCAGTTGCGCGTCGTGGCCGTATAGCAAACAGTACCTGTGATGACGAACAATTAGCGACAGCCGTTTTTTTAAGAATTACTCTCAGATGCGATTAAGGCAAATGGCGCAGATAAAGCATTTGCCAAAGCGGTACAGCATAAGGTGGGACGAGGCAGTCTGAATTACATTTTATAGATGTATTTCTCACATATCTCAGAGCCTCTCGCGATATTCGTCTTCGTCGTCGTCGTCGTCGTCGTCGTCGTCGTCGTCGTCGCCGCCGCCGCCGCTTCTGCAGAAGTAGCAAATGGCAATCGTAGCAAATGCGGCGAGGGACGCCCTGCCTTCGATTCCGAATGCACAAAGTGTGTGGTCTTGTTTCACAGTCTATATTTGGTCGGTCTCGTCAGAGGTTGAATGTAACGAATGGGTGGGAAAGAGCAAGGGGCAGCGGCTGTGTAGAACGAAAACACAAATCCTCAGGGGTGTGAGCGTTTCGAGATGAGTCGTATACATGTAAATGTTGGTCGTCAGTGACCGTGTGGCCTAATGGATAAGGTGTCGGACTTCGGATCTGAAGATTGCAGGTTCGAATGCTGTCACGCTTGTGTTTTTCCAGTTCTGAAAAAGAAACGTAACGTTTTAATGTAGCAATTGAGCAGTACGAAACCGTCTGAATGTTGCTGTTGACCATTTTTTGCTTGGAGATGCTCTTGAGCTTGAAACACACACAACAAGACCGGTGTTAACTAGCGAAATGGTCGGCAGAGTGCCGACACAGCGAGTTTTGACTATCACTTGCACATCTAAAACAACGTCGGAAAGTAACTCGTTCGGCTTTTGAGTCACATAAAGTATGTGCGTTAATTTTGACGCCACTAGCTCTTCATGTTGTCATGCAATTTCTTTACCTCTCAGAAATGATTATGACATAAAAGTGAAGTACGTGACGAGTGTGACGTTAGGAAAACATTAGGCATCATGGAGAGATTCTGTATGGGGCCACCCAACCCAAACGAGTACTGTGTGACGTGCTACCCGGCAGGTATTCACCGAGGTAGCCGGCTAGCTCAGTCGGTAGAGCGTCAGACTCTTAATCCCAGGGTCGTGGGTTCGAGCCAGACGCTGGGCGGAACGGAGTTTTGTTCCGCTGCAGGTGTAAATTACCGTTTTTCTGATTAACGAGATTTAATGGAAATAGCAACTTTAAACTTTGCCTACGTCTCTGTCAGTCGCAAGGAAGCTGTATTTGAAGGTGAAGGTGATTTTGTAGACATGTGTGAAAGACATGTTCTGAAATGCAAGTGTTGTTGTTTGGAGAGCACATCGGTTACGTGTCAGATGTGTAGCCAAGCAGTAATTTGTCGCCATAGCTGCAAATATTAGCCGGTAATATGAAGTGTTGTCAGCTAAAGTCTGATGATGCAGACGACCGTAAGGACGAAGTACCCAAGAGTACCGCTAGGCCGCGCCTCTTTAGCTCAGTGGTAGAGCAATGGTCTAATAAACCAGGGGTCGTAAGTTCCATCCTCACAGGAGAAAGATGAATTTTGGAAATCAGTTGCGCGTCGTGGCCGTATAGCAAACAGTACCTGTGATGACGAACAATTAGCGACAGGCGTTTTTTTAAGAATTACTCTCAGATGCGATTAAGGCAAATGGCGCAGATAAAGCATTTGCCAAAGCGGTACAGCATAAGGTGGGACGAGGCAGTCTGAATTACATTTTATAGATGTATTTCTCACATATCTCAGAGCCTCTCGCGATATTCGTCGTCGTCGTCGTCGTCGTCGTCGTCGTCGTCGTCGCCGCCGCTTCTGCAGAAGTAGCAAATGGCAATCGTAGCAAATGCGGCGAGGGACGCCCTGCCTTCGATTCCGAATGCACAAAGTGTGTGGTCTTGTTTCACAGTCTATATTTGGTCGGTCTCGTCAGAGGTTGAATGTAACGAATGGGTGGGAAAGAGCAAGGGGCAGCGGCTGTGTAGAACGAAAACACAAATCCTCAGGGGTGTGAGCGTTTCGAGATGAGTCGTATACATGTAAATGTTGGTCGTCAGTGACCGTGTGGCCTAATGGATAAGGCGTCGGACTTCGGATCTGAAGATTACAGGTTCGAATGCTGTCACGCTTGTGTTTTTCCAGTTCTGAAAAAGAAACATAACGTTTTAATGTAGCAATTGAGCAGTACGAAACCGTCTGAATGTTGCTGTTGACCATTTTTTGCTTGGAGATGCTCTTGAGCTTGAAACACACACAACAAGACCGGTGTTAACTAGCGAAATGGTCGGCAGAGTGCCGACAGCGAGTTTTGACTATCACTTGCACATCTAAAACAACGTCGGAAAGTAACTCGTTCGGCTTTTGAGTCACATAAAGTATGTGCGTTAATTTTGACGCCACTAGCTCTTCATGTTGTCATGCAATTTCTTTACCTCTCAGAAATGATTATGACATAAAAGTGAAGTACGTGACGAGTGTGACGTTAGGAAAACATTAGGCATCATGGAGAGATTCTGTATGGGACCACCCAACCCAAACGAGTACTGTGTGACGTGCTACCCGGCAGGTATTCACCGAGGTAGCCGGCTAGCTCAGTCGGTAGAGCGCCAGACTCTTAATCCCAGGGTCGTGGGTTCGAGCCAGACGCTGGGCGGAACGTAGTTTTGTTCCGCTGCATGTGTAAATTACCGTTTTTCTGATTAACGAGATTTAATGGAAATAGCAACTTTAAACTTTGCCTACGTCTCTGTCAGTCGCAAGGAAGCTGTATTTGAAGGTGAAGGTGATTTTGTAGACATGTGTGAAAGACATGTTCTGAAATGCAAGTGTTGTTGTTTGGAGAGCACATCGGTTACGTGTCAGATGTGTAGTCAAGCAGTAATTTGTCGCCATAGCTGCAAATATTAGCCGGTAATATGAAGTGTTGTCAGCTAAAGTCTGATGATGCAGACGACCGTAAGGACGAAGTACCCAAGAGTACCGCTAGGCCGCGCCTCTTTAGCTCAGTGGTAGAGCACTGGTCTAATAAACCAGGGGTCGTAAGTTCCATCCTCACAGGAGAAAGATGAATTTTGGAAATCAGTTGCGCGTCGTGGCCGTATAGCAAACAGAACCTGTGATGACGAACAATTAGCGACAGGCGTTTTTTTAAGAATCACTCTCAGATGCGATTAAGGCGAATGGCGCAGATAAAGCATTTGCCAAAGCGGTACAGCATAAGGTGGGACGAGGCAGTCTGAATTACATTTTATAGATGTATTTCTCACATATCTCAGAGCCTCTCGCGATATTCGTCGTCGTCGTCGTCGTCGTCGTCGTCGTCGTCGTCGTCGTCGTCGCCGCCGCCGCTACTGCAGAAGTAGCAAATGGCAATCGTAGCAAATGCGGCGAGGGTCGCCCTGCCTTCGATTCCGAATGCACAAAGTGTGTGGTCTTGTTTCTCAGTCTATATTTGGTCGGTCTCGTCAGAGGTTGAATGTAACGAATGGGTGGGAAAGAGCAAGGGGCAGCGGCTGTGTAGAACGAAAACACAAATCCTCAGGGGTGTGAGCGTTTCGAGATGAGTCGTATACATGTAAATGTTGGTCGTCAGTGACCGTGTGGCCTAATGGATAAGGCGTCGGACTTCGGATCTGAAGATTACAGGTTCGAATGCTGTCACGCTTGTCTTTTTCCAGTTCTGAAAAAGAAACATAACGTTTTAATGTAGCAATTGAGCAGTACGAAACCGTCTGAATGTTGCTGTTGACCATTTTTTGCTTGGAGATGCTCTTGAGCTTGAAACACACACAACAAGACCGGTGTTAACTAGCGAAATGGTCGGCAGAGTGCCGACACAGCGAGTTTTGACTATCACTTGCACATCTAAAACAACGTCGGAAAGTAACTCGTTCGGCTTTTGAGTCACATAAAGTATGTGCGTTAATTTTGACGCCACTAGCTCTGCATGTTGTCATGCAATTTCTTTACCTCTCAGAAAGGATTATGACATAAAAGTGAAGTACGTGACGAGTGTGACGTTAGGAAAACATTAGGCATCATGGAGAGATTCTGTATGGGGCCACCCAACCCAAACGAGTACTGTGTGACGTGCTACCCGGCAGGTATTCACCGAGGTAGCCGGCTAGCTCAGTCGGTAGAGCGTCAGACTCTTAATCCCAGGGTCGTGGGTTCGAGCCAGACGCTGGGCGGAACGGAGTTTTGTTCCGCTGCAGGTGTAAATTACCGTTTTTCTGATTAACGAGATTTAATGGAAATAGCAACTTTAAACTTTGCCTACGTCTCTGTCAGTCGCAAGGAAGCTGTATTTGAAGGTGAAGGTGATTTTGTAGACATGTGTGAAAGACATGTTCTGAAATGCAAGTGTTGTTGTTTGGAGAGCACATCGGTTACGTGTCAGATGTGTAGCCAAGCAGTAATTTGTCGCCATAGCTGCAAATATTAGCCGGTAATATGAAGTGTTGTCAGCTAAAGTCTGATGATGCAGACGACCGTAAGGACGAAGTACCCAAGAGTACCGCTAGGCCGCGCCTCTTTAGCTCAGTGGTAGAGCAATGGTCTAATAAACCAGGGGTCGTAAGTTCCATCCTCACAGGAGAAAGATGAATTTTGGAAATCAGTTGCGCGTCGTGGCCGTATAGCAAACAGTACCTGTGATGACGAACAATTAGCGACAGGCGTTTTTTTAAGAATTACTCTCAGATGCGATTAAGGCAAATGGCGCAGATAAAGCATTTGCCAAAGCGGTACAGCATAAGGTGGGACGAGGCAGTCTGAATTACATTTTATAGATGTATTTCTCACATATCTCAGAGCCTCTCGCGATATTCGTCTTCGTCGTCGTCGTCGTCGTCGTCGTCGTCGTCGCCGCCGCCGCCGCTTCTGCAGAAGTAGCAAATGGCAATCGTAGCAAATGCGGCGAGGGACGCCCTGCCTTCGATTCCGAATGCACAAAGTGTGTGGTCTTGTTTCACAGTCTATATTTGGTCGGTCTCGTCAGAGGTTGAATGTAACGAATGGGTGGGAAAGAGCAAGGGGCAGCGGCTGTGTAGAACGAAAACACAAATCCTCAGGGGTGTGAGCGTTTCGAGATGAGTCGTATACATGTAAATGTTGGTCGTCAGTGACCGTGTGGCCTAATGGATAAGGCGTCGGACTTCGGATCTGAAGATTACAGGTTCGAATGCTGTCACGCTTGTGTTTTTCCAGTTCTGAAAAAGAAACGTAACGTTTTAATGTAGCAATTGAGCAGTACGAAACCGTCTGAATGTTGCTGTTGACCATTTTTTGCTTGGAGATGCTCTTGAGCTTGAAACACACACAACAAGACCGGTGTTAACTAGCGAAATGGTCGGCAGAGTGCCGACACAGCGAGTTTTGACTATCACTTGCACATCTAAAACAACGTCGGAAAGTAACTCGTTCGGCTTTTGAGTCACATAAAGTATGTGCGTTAATTTTGACGCCACTAGCTCTTCATGTTGTCATGCAATTTCTTTACCTCTCAGAAATGATTATGACATAAAAGTGAAGTACGTGACGAGTGTGACGTTAGGAAAACATTAGGCATCATGGAGAGATTCTGTATGGGGCCACCCAACCCAAACGAGTACTGTGTGACGTGCTACCCGGCAGGTATTCACCGAGGTAGCCGGCTAGCTCAGTCGGTAGAGCGTCAGACTCTTAATCCCAGGGTCGTGGGTTCGAGCCAGACGCTGGGCGGAACGGAGTTTTGTTCCGCTGCAGGTGTAAATTACCGTTTTTCTGATTAACGAGATTTAATGGAAATAGCAACTTTAAACTTTGCCTACGTCTCTGTCAGTCGCAAGGAAGCTGTATTTGAAGGTGAAGGTGATTTTGTAGACATGTGTGAAAGACATGTTCTGAAATGCAAGTGTTGTTGTTTGGAGAGCACATCGGTTACGTGTCAGATGTGTAGCCAAGCAGTAATTTGTCGCCATAGCTGCAAATATTAGCCGGTAATATGAAGTGTTGTCAGCTAAAGTCTGATGATGCAGACGACCGTAAGGACGAAGTACCCAAGAGTACCGCTAGGCCGCGCCTCTTTAGCTCAGTGGTAGAGCAATGGTCTAATAAACCAGGGGTCGTAAGTTCCATCCTCACAGGAGAAAGATGAATTTTGGAAATCAGTTGCGCGTCGTGGCCGTATAGCAAACAGTACCTGTGATGACGAACAATTAGCGACAGGCGTTTTTTTAAGAATTACTCTCAGATGCGATTAAGGCAAATGGCGCAGATAAAGCATTTGCCAAAGCGGTACAGCATAAGGTGGGACGAGGCAGTCTGAATTACATTTTATAGATGTATTTCTCACATATCTCAGAGCCTCTCGCGATATTCGTCGTCGTCGTCGTCGTCGTCGTCGTCGTCGCCGCCGCTTCTGCAGAAGTAGCAAATGGCAATCGTAGCAAATGCGGCGAGGGACGCCCTGCCTTCGATTCCGAATGCACAAAGTGTGTGGTCTTGTTTCACAGTCTATATTTGGTCGGTCTCGTCAGAGGTTGAATGTAACGAATGGGTGGGAAAGAGCAAGGGGCAGCGGCTGTGTAGAACGAAAACACAAATCCTCAGGGGTGTGAGCGTTTCGAGATGAGTCGTATACATGTAAATGTTGGTCGTCAGTGACCGTGTGGCCTAATGGATAAGGCGTCGGACTTCGGATCTGAAGATTACAGGTTCGAATGCTGTCACGCTTGTGTTTTTCCAGTTCTGAAAAAGAAACATAACGTTTTAATGTAGCAATTGAGCAGTACGAAACCGTCTGAATGTTGCTGTTGACCATTTTTTGCTTGGAGATGCTCTTGAGCTTGAAACACACACAACAAGACCGGTGTTAACTAGCGAAATGGTCGGCAGAGTGCCGACAGCGAGTTTTGACTATCACTTGCACATCTAAAACAACGTCGGAAAGTAACTCGTTCGGCTTTTGAGTCACATAAAGTATGTGCGTTAATTTTGACGCCACTAGCTCTTCATGTTGTCATGCAATTTCTTTACCTCTCAGAAATGATTATGACATAAAAGTGAAGTACGTGACGAGTGTGACGTTAGGAAAACATTAGGCATCATGGAGAGATTCTGTATGGGACCACCCAACCCAAACGAGTACTGTGTGACGTGCTACCCGGCAGGTATTCACCGAGGTAGCCGGCTAGCTCAGTCGGTAGAGCGTCAGACTCTTAATCCCAGGGTCGTGGGTTCGAGCCAGACGCTGGGCGGAACGGAGTTTTGTTCCGCTGCATGTGTAAATTACCGTTTTTCTGATTAACGAGATTTAATGGAAATAGCAACTTTAAACTTTGCCTACGTCTCTGTCAGTCGCAAGGAAGCTGTATTTGAAGGTGAAGGTGATTTTGTAGACATGTGTGAAAGACATGTTCTGAAATGCAAGTGTTGTTGTTTGGAGAGCACATCGGTTACGTGTCAGATGTGTAGTCAAGCAGTAATTTGTCGCCATAGCTGCAAATATTAGCCGGTAATATGAAGTGTTGTCAGCTAAAGTCTGATGATGCAGACGACCGTAAGGACGAAGTACCCAAGAGTACCGCTAGGCCGCGCCTCTTTAGCTCAGTGGTAGAGCACTGGTCTAATAAACCAGGGGTCGTAAGTTCCATCCTCACAGGAGAAAGATGAATTTTGGAAATCAGTTGCGCGTCGTGGCCGTATAGCAAACAGAACCTGTGATGACGAACAATTAGCGACAGGCGTTTTTTTAAGAATCACTCTCAGATGCGATTAAGGCGAATGGCGCAGATAAAGCATTTGCCAAAGCGGTACAGCATAAGGTGGGACGAGGCAGTCTGAATTACATTTTATAGATGTATTTCTCACATATCTCAGAGCCTCTCGCGATATTCGTCGTCGTCGTCGTCGTCGTCGTCGTCGTCGTCGTCGTCGTCGCCGCCGCCGCCGCCGCTTCTGCAGAAGTAGCAAATGGCAATCGTAGCAAATGCGGCGAGGGTCGCCCTGCCTTCGATTCCGAATGCACAAAGTGTGTGGTCTTGTTTCTCAGTCTATATTTGGTCGGTCTCGTCAGAGGTTGAATGTAACGAATGGGTGGGAAAGAGCAAGGGGCAGCGGCTGTGTAGAACGAAAACACAAATCCTCAGGGGTGTGAGCGTTTCGAGATGAGTCGTATACATGTAAATGTTGGTCGTCAGTGACCGTGTGGCCTAATGGATAAAGCGTCGGACTTCGGATCTGAAGATTACAGGTTCGAATGCTGTCACGCTTGTCTTTTTCCAGTTCTGAAAAAGAAACATAACGTTTTAATGTAGCAATTGAGCAGTACGAAACCGTCTGAATGTTGCTGTTGACCATTTTTTGCTTGGAGATGCTCTTGAGCTTGAAACACACACAACAAGACCGGTGTTAACTAGCGAAATGGTCGGCAGAGTGCCGACACAGCGAGTTTTGACTATCACTTGCACATCTAAAACAACGTCGGAAAGTAACTCGTTCGGCTTTTGAGTCACATAAAGTATGTGCGTTAATTTTGACGCCACTAGCTCTGCATGTTGTCATGCAATTTCTTTACCTCTCAGAAAGGATTATGACATAAAAGTGAAGTACGTGACGAGTGTGACGTTAGGAAAACATTAGGCATCATGGAGAGATTCTGTATGGGGCCACCCAACCCAAACGAGTACTGTGTGACGTGCTACCCGGCAGGTATTCACCGAGGTAGCCGGCTAGCTCAGTCGGTAGAGCGTCAGACTCTTAATCCCAGGGTCGTGGGTTCGAGCCAGACGCTGGGCGGAACGGAGTTTTGTTCCGCTGCAGGTGTAAATTACCGTTTTTCTGATTAACGAGATTTAATGGAAATAGCAACTTTAAACTTTGCCTACGTCTCTGTCAGTCGCAAGGAAGCTGTATTTGAAGGTGAAGGTGATTTTGTAGACATGTGTGAAAGACATGTTCTGAAATGCAAGTGTTGTTGTTTGGAGAGCACATCGGTTACGTGTCAGATGTGTAGCCAAGCAGTAATTTGTCGCCATAGCTGCAAATATTAGCCGGTAATATGAAGTGTTGTCAGCTAAAGTCTGATGATGCAGACGACCGTAAGGACGAAGTACCCAAGAGTACCGCTAGGCCGCGCCTCTTTAGCTCAGTGGTAGAGCAATGGTCTAATAAACCAGGGGTCGTAAGTTCCATCCTCACAGGAGAAAGATGAATTTTGGAAATCAGTTGCGCGTCGTGGCCGTATAGCAAACAGTACCTGTGATGACGAACAATTAGCGACAGGCGTTTTTTTAAGAATTACTCTCAGATGCGATTAAGGCAAATGGCGCAGATAAAGCATTTGCCAAAGCGGTACAGCATAAGGTGGGACGAGGCAGTCTGAATTACATTTTATAGATGTATTTCTCACATATCTCAGAGCCTCTCGCGATATTCGTCGTCGTCGTCGTCGTCGTCGTCGTCGTCGTCGTCGCCGCCGCCGCCGCTTCTGCAGAAGTAGCAAATGGCAATCGTGGCAAATGCGGCGAGGGACGCCCTGCCTTCGATTCCGAATGCACAAAGTGTGTGGTCTTGTTTCACAGTCTATATTTGGTCGGTCTCGTCAGAGGTTGAATGTAACGAATGGGTGGGAAAGAGCAAGGGGCAGCGGCTGTGTAGAACGAAAACACAAATCCTCAGGGGTGTGAGCGTTTCGAGATGAGTCGTATACATGTAAATGTTGGTCGTCAGTGACCGTGTGGCCTAATGGATAAGGCGTCGGACTTCGGATCTGAAGATTACAGGTTCGAATGCTGTCACGCTTGTGTTTTTCCAGTTCTGAAAAAGAAACATAACGTTTTAATGTAGCAATTGAGCAGTACGAAACCGTCTGAATGTTGCTGTTGACCATTTTTTGCTTGGAGATGCTCTTGAGCTTGAAACACACACAACAAGACCGGTGTTAACTAGCGAAATGGTCGGCAGAGTGCCGACACAGCGAGTTTTGACTATCACTTGCACATCTAAAACAACGTCGGAAAGTAACTCGTTCGGCTTTTGAGTCGCATAAAGTATGTGCGTTAATTTTGACGCCACTAGCTCCTCATGTTGTCATGCAATTTCTTTACCTCTCAGAAAGGATTATGACATAAAAGTGAAGTACGTGACGAGTGTGACGTTAGGAAAACATTAGGCATCATGGAGAGATTCTGTATGGGGCCACCCAACCCAAACGAGTACTGTGTGACGTGCTACCCGGCAGGTATTCACCGAGGTAGCCGGCTAGCTCAGTCGGTAGAACGTCAGACTCTTAATCCCAGGGTCGTGGGTTCGAGCCAGACGCTGGGCGGAACGGAGTTTTGTTCCGCTGCAGGTGTAAATTACCGTTTTTCTGATTAACGAGATTTAATGGAAATAGCAACTTTAAACTTTGCCTACGTCTCTGTCAGTCGCAAGGAAGCTGTATTTGAAGGTGAAGGTGATTTTGTAGACATGTGTGAAAGACATGTTCTGAAATGCAAGTGTTGTTGTTTGGAGAGCACATCGGTTACGTGTCAGATGTGTAGCCAAGCAGTAATTTGTCGCCATAGCTGCAAATATTAGCCGGTAATATGAAGTGTTGTCAGCTAAAGTCTGATGATGCAGACGACCGTAAGGACGAAGTACCCAAGAGTACCGCTAGGCCGCGCCTCTTTAGCTCAGTGGTAGAGCAATGGTCTAATAAACCAGGGGTCGTAAGTTCCATCCTCACAGGAGAAAGATGAATTTTGGAAATCAGTTGCGCGTCGTGGCCGTATAGCAAACAGTACCTGTGATGACGAACAATTAGCGACAGGCGTTTTTTTAAGAATTACTCTCAGATGCGATTAAGGCAAATGGCGCAGATAAAGCATTTGCCAAAGCGGTACAGCATAAGGTGGGACGAGGCAGTCTGAATTACATTTTATAGATGTATTTCTCACATATCTCAGAGCCTCTCGCGATATTCGTCGTCGTCGTCGTCGTCGTCGCCGCCGCCGCCGCTTCTGCAGAAGTAGCAAATGGCAATCGTGGCAAATGCGGCGAGGGACGCCCTGCCTTCGATTCCGAATGCACAAAGTGTGTGGTCTTGTTTCACAGTCTATATTTGGTCGGTCTCGTCAGAGGTTGAATGTAACGAATGGGTGGGAAAGAGCAAGGGGCAGCGGCTGTGTAGAACGAAAACACAAATCCTCAGGGGTGTGAGCGTTTCGAGATGAGTCGTATACATGTAAATGTTGGTCGTCAGTGACCGTGTGGCCTAATGGATAAGGCGTCGGACTTCGGATCTGAAGATTACAGGTTCGAATGCTGTCACGCTTGTGTTTTTCCAGTTCTGAAAAAGAAACATAACGTTTTAATGTAGCAATTGAGCAGTACGAAACCGTCTGAATGTTGCTGTTGACCATTTTTTGCTTGGAGATGCTCTTGAGCTTGAAACACACACAACAAGACCGGTGTTAACTAGCGAAATGGTCGGCAGAGTGCCGACACAGCGAGTTTTGACTATCACTTGCACATCTAAAACAACGTCGGAAAGTAACTCGTTCGGCTTTTGAGTCGCATAAAGTATGTGCGTTAATTTTGACGCCACTAGCTCCTCATGTTGTCATGCAATTTCTTTACCTCTCAGAAAGGATTATGACATAAAAGTGAAGTACGTGACGAGTGTGACGTTAGGAAAACATTAGGCATCATGGAGAGATTCTGTATGGGGCCACCCAACCCAAACGAGTACTGTGTGACGTGCTACCCGGCAGGTATTCACCGAGGTAGCCGGCTAGCTCAGTCGGTAGAGCGTCAGACTCTTAATCCCAGGGTCGTGGGTTCGAGCCAGACGCTGGGCGGAACGGAGTTTTGTTCCGCTGCAGGTGTAAATTACCGTTTTTCAGATTAACGAGATTTAATGGAAATAGCAACTTTAAACTTTGCCTACGTCTCTGTCAGTCGCAAGGAAGCTGTATTTGAAGGTGAAGGTGATTTTGTAGACATGTGTGAAAGACATGTTCTGAAATGCAAGTGTTGTTGTTTGGAGAGCACATCGGTTACGTGTCAGATGTGTAGCCAAGCAGTAATTTGTCGCCATAGCTGCAAATATTAGCCGGTAATATGAAGTGTTGTCAGCTAAAGTCTGATGATGCAGACGACCGTAAGGACGAAGTACCCAAGAGTACCGCTAGGCCGCGCCTCTTTAGCTCAGTGGTAGAGCACTGGTCTAATAAACCAGGGGTCGTAAGTTCCATCCTCACAGGAGAAAGATGAATTTTGGAAATCAGTTGCGCGTCGTGGCCGTATAGCAAACAGTACCTGTGATGACGAACAATTAGCGACAGGCGTTTTTTTAAGAATTACTCTCAGATGCGATTAAGGCAAATGGCGCAGATAAAGCATTTGCCAAAGCGGTACAGCATAAGGTGGGACGAGGCAGTCTGAATTACATTTTATAGATGTATTTCTCACATATCTCAGAGCCTCTCGCGATATTCGTCGTCGTCGTCGTCGTCGTCGTCGTCGTCGTCGTCGCCGCCGCCGCCGCTTCTGCAGAAGTAGCAAATGGCAATCGTGGCAAATGCGGCGAGGGACGCCCTGCCTTCGATTCCGAATGCACAAAGTGTGTGGTCTTGTTTCACAGTCTATATTTGGTCGGTCTCGTCAGAGGTTGAATGTAACGAATGGGTGGGAAAGAGCAAGGGGCAGCGGCTGTGTAGAACGAAAACACAAATCCTCAGGGGTGTGAGCGTTTCGAGATGAGTCGTATACATGTAAATGTTGGTCGTCAGTGACCGTGTGGCCTAATGGATAAGGCGTCGGACTTCGGATCTGAAGATTACAGGTTCGAATGCTGTCACGCTTGTGTTTTTCCAGTTCTGAAAAAGAAACATAACGTTTTAATGTAGCAATTGAGCAGTACGAAACCGTCTGAATGTTGCTGTTGACCATTTTTTGCTTGGAGATGCTCTTGAGCTTGAAACACACACAACAAGACCGGTGTTAACTAGCGAAATGGTCGGCAGAGTGCCGACACAGCGAGTTTTGACTATCACTTGCACATCTAAAACAACGTCGGAAAGTAACTCGTTCGGCTTTTGAGTCACATAAAGTATGTGCGTTAATTTTGACGCCACTAGCTCTTCATGTTGTCATGCAATTTCTTTACCTCTCAGAAAGGATTATGACATAAAAGTGAAGTACGTGACGAGTGTGACGTTAGGAAAACATTAGGCATCATGGAGAGATTCTGTATGGGGCCACCCAACCCAAACGAGTACTGTGTGACGTGCTACCCGGCAGGTATTCACCGAGGTAGCCGGCTAGCTCAGTCGGTAGAACGTCAGACTCTTAATCCCAGGGTCGTGGGTTCGAGCCAGACGCTGGGCGGAACGGAGTTTTGTTCCGCTGCAGGTGTAAATTACCGTTTTTCTGATTAACGAGATTTAATGGAAATAGCAACTTTAAACTTTGCCTACGTCTCTGTCAGTCGCAAGGAAGCTGTATTTGAAGGTGAAGGTGATTTTGTAGACATGTGTGAAAGACATGTTCTGAAATGCAAGTGTTGTTGTTTGGAGAGCACATCGGTTACGTGTCAGATGTGTAGCCAAGCAGTAATTTGTCGCCATAGCTGCAAATATTAGCCGGTAATATGAAGTGTTGTCAGCTAAAGTCTGATGATGCAGACGACCGTAAGGACGAAGTACCCAAGAGTACCGCTAGGCCGCGCCTCTTTAGCTCAGTGGTAGAGCAATGTTCTAATAAACCAGGGGTCGTAAGTTCCATCCTCACAGGAGAAAGATGAATTTTGGAAATCAGTTGCGCGTCGTGGCCGTATAGCAAACAGTACCTGTGATGACGAACAATTAGCGACAGGCGTTTTTTTAAGAATTACTCTCAGATGCGATTAAGGCGAATGGCGCAGATAAAGCATTTGCCAAAGCGGTACAGCATAAGGTGGGACGAGGCAGTCTGAATTACATTTTATAGATGTATTTCTCACATATCTCAGAGCCTCTCGCGATATTCGTCGTCGTCGTCGTCGTCGTCGTCGTCGTCGTCGTCGTCGCCGCCGCCACTTCTGCAGAAGTAGCAAATGGCAATCGTAGCAAATGCGGCGAGGGAAACCCTGCCTTCGATTCCGAATGCACAAAGTGTGTGGTCTTGTTTCACAGTCTATATTTGGTCGGTCTCGTCAGAGGTTGAATGTAACGAATGGGTGGGAAAGAGCAAGGGGCAGCGGCTGTGTAGAACGAAAACACAAATCCTCAGGGGTGTGAGCGTTTCGAGATGAGTCGTATACATGTAAATGTTGGTCGTCAGTGACCGTGTGGCCTAATGGATAAGGCGTCGGACTTCGGATCTGAAGATTACAGGTTCGAATGCTGTCACGCTTGTGTTTTTCCAGTTCTGAAAAAGAAACATAACGTTTTAATGTAGCAATTGAGCAGTACGAAACCGTCTGAATGTTGCTGTTGACCATTTTTTGCTTGGAGATGCTCTTGAGCTTGAAACACACACAACAAGACCGGTGTTAACTAGCGAAATGGTCGGCAGAGTGCCGACACAGCGAGTTTTGACTATCACTTGCACATCTAAAACAACGTCGGAAAGTAACTCGTTCGGCTTTTGAGTCACATAAAGTATGTGCGTTAATTTTGACGCCACTAGCTCTTCATGTTGTCATGCAATTTCTTTACCTCTCAGAAAGGATTATGACATAAAAGTGAAGTACGTGACGAGTGTGACGTTAGGAAAACATTAGGCATCATGGAGAGATTCTGTATGGGGCCACCCAACCCAAACGAGTACTGTGTGACGTGCTACCCGGCAGGTATTCACCGAGGTAGCCGGCTAGCTCAGTCGGTAGAGCGTCAGACTCTTAATCCCAGGGTCGTGGGTTCGAGCCAGACGCTGGGCGGAACGGAGTTTTGTTCCGCTGCAGGTGTAAATTACCGTTTTTCTGATTAACGAGATTTAATGGAAATAGCAACTTTAAACTTTGCCTACGTCTCTGTCAGTCGCAAGGAAGCTGTATTTGAAGGTGAAGGTGATTTTGTAGACATGTGTGAAAGACATGTTCTGAAATGCAAGTGTTGTTGTTTGGAGAGCACATCGGTTACGTGTCAGATGTGTAGCCAAGCAGTAATTTGTCGCCATAGCTGCAAATATTAGCCGGTAATATGAAGTGTTGTCAGCTAAAGTCTGATGATGCAGACGACCGTAAGGACGAAGTACCCAAGAGTACCGCTAGGCCGCGCCTCTTTAGCTCAGTGGTAGAGCAATGTTCTAATAAACCAGGGGTCGTAAGTTCCATCCTCACAGGAGAAAGATGAATTTTGGAAATCAGTTGCGCGTCGTGGCCGTATAGCAAACAGTACCTGTGATGACGAACAATTAGCGACAGGCGTTTTTTTTAAGAATTACTCTCAGATGCGATTAAGGCGAATGGCGCAGATAAAGCATTTGCCAAAGCGGTACAGCATAAGGTGGGACGAGGCAGTCTGAATTACATTTTATAGATGTATTTCTCACATATCTCAGAGCCTCTCGCGATATTCGTCGTCGTCGTCGTCGTCGTCGTCGTCGTCGTCGTCGCCGCCGCCACTTCTGCAGAAGTAGCAAATGGCAATCGTAGCAAATGCGGCGAGGGAAGCCCTGCCTTCGATTCCGAATGCACAAAGTGTGTGGTCTTGTTTCACAGTCTATATTTGGTCGGTCTCGTCAGAGGTTGAATGTAACGAATGGGTGGGAAAGAGCAAGGGGCAGCGGCTGTGTAGAACGAAAACACAAATCCTCAGGGGTGTGAGCGTTTCGAGATGAGTCGTATACATGTAAATGTTGGTCGTCAGTGACCGTGTGGCCTAATGGATAAGGCGTCGGACTTCGGATCTGAAGATTACAGGTTCGAATGCTGTCACGCTTGTGTTTTTCCAGTTCTGAAAAAGAAACATAACGTTTTAATGTAGCAATTGAGCAGTACGAAACCGTCTGAATGTTGCTGTTGACCATTTTTTGCTTGGAGATGCTCTTGAGCTTGAAACACACACAACAAGACCGGTGTTAACTAGCGAAATGGTCGGCAGAGTGCCGACACAGCGAGTTTTGACTATCACTTGCACATCTAAAACAACGTCGGAAAGTAACTCGTTCGGCTTTTGAGTCACATAAAGTATGTGCGTTAATTTTGACGCCACTAGCTCTTCATGTTGTCATGCAATTTCTTTACCTCTCAGAAAGGATTATGACATAAAAGTGAAGTACGTGACGAGTGTGACGTTAGGAAAACATTAGGCATCATGGAGAGATTCTGTATGGGGCCACCCAACCCAAACGAGTACTGTGTGACGTGCTACCCGGCAGGTATTCACCGAGGTAGCCGGCTAGCTCAGTCGGTAGAGCGTCAGACTCTTAATCCCAGGGTCGTGGGTTCGAGCCAGACGCTGGGCGGAACGGAGTTTTGTTCCGCTGCAGGTGTAAATTACCGTTTTTCTGATTAACGAGATTTAATGGAAATAGCAACTTTAAACTTTGCCTACGTCTCTGTCAGTCGCAAGGAAGCTGTATTTGAAGGTGAAGGTGATTTTGTAGACATGTGTGAAAGACATGTTCTGAAATGCAAGTGTTGTTGTTTGGAGAGCACATCGGTTACGTGTCAGATGTGTAGCCAAGCAGTAATTTGTCGCCATAGCTGCAAATATTAGCCGGTAATATGAAGTGTTGTCAGCTAAAGTCTGATGATGCAGACGACCGTAAGGACGAAGTACCCAAGAGTACCGCTAGGCCGCGCCTCTTTAGCTCAGTGGTAGAGCAATGTTCTAATAAACCATGGGTCGTAAGTTCCATCCTCACAGGAGAAAGATGAATTTTGGAAATCAGTTGCGCGTCGTGGCCGTATAGCAAACAGTACCTGTGATGACGAACAATTAGCGACAGGCGTTTTTTTAAGAATTACTCTCAGATGCGATTAAGGCGAATGGCGCAGATAAAGCATTTGCCAAAGCGGTACAGCATAAGGTGGGACGAGGCAGTCTGAATTACATTTTATAGATGTATTTCTCACATATCTCAGAGCCTCTCGCGATATTCGTCGTCGTCGTCGTCGTCGTCGTCGTCGCCGCCGCCACTTCTGCAGAAGTAGCAAATGGCAATCGTAGCAAATGCGGCGAGGGAAGCCCTGCCTTCGATTCCGAATGCACAAAGTGTGTGGTCTTGTTTCACAGTCTATATTTGGTCGGTCTCGTCAGAGGTTGAATGTAACGAATGGGTGGGAAAGAGCAAGGGGCAGCGGCTGTGTAGAACGAAAACACAAATCCTCAGGGGTGTGAGCGTTTCGAGATGAGTCGTATACATGTAAATGTTGGTCGTCAGTGACCGTGTGGCCTAATGGATAAGGCGTCGGACTTCGGATCTGAAGATTACAGGTTCGAATGCTGTCACGCTTGTGTTTTTCCAGTTCTGAAAAAGAAACGTAACGTTTTAATGTAGCAATTGAGCAGTACGAAACCGTCTGAATGTTGCTGTTGACCATTTTTTGCTTGGAGATGCTCTTGAGCTTGAAACACACACAACAAGACCGGTGTTAACTAGCGAAATTGTCGGCAGAGTGCCGACACAGCGAGTTTTGACTATCACTTGCACATCTAAAACAACGTCGGAAAGTAACTCGTTCGGCTTTTGAGTCACATAAAGTATGTGCGTTAATTTTGACGCCACTAGCTCTGCATGTTGTCATGCAATTTCTTTACCTCTCAGAAATGATTATGACATAAAAGTGAAGTACGTGACGAGTGTGACGTTAGGAAAACATTAGGCATCATGGAGAGATTCTGTATGGGACCACCCAACCCAAACGAGTACTGTGTGACGTGCTACCCGGCAGGTATTCACCGAGGTAGCCGGCTAGCTCAGTCGGTAGAGCGTCAGGCTCTTAATCCCAGGGTCGTGGGTTCGAGCCAGACGCTGGGCGGAACGGAATTTTGTTCCGCTGCAAGTGTAAATTACCGTTTTTCTGATTAACGAGATTTAATGGAAATAGCAACTTTAAACTTTGCCTACGTCTCTGTCAGTCGCAAGGAAGCTGTATTTGAAGGTGAAGGTGATTTTGTAGACATGTGTGAAAGACATGTTCTGAAATGCAAGTGTTGTTGTTTGGAGAGCACATCGGTTACGTGTCAGATGTGTAGCCAAGCAGTAATTTGTCGCCATAGCTGCAAATATTAGCCGGTAATATGAAGTGTTGTCAGCTAAAGTCTGATGATGCAGACGACCGTAAGGACGAAGTACCCAAGAGTACCGCTAGGCCGCGCCTCTTTAGCTCAGTGGTAGAGCACTGGTCTAATAAACCAGGGGTCGTAAGTTCCATCCTCACAGGAGAAAGATGAATTTTGGAAATCAGTTGCGCGTCGTGGCCGTATAGCAAACAGTACCTGTGATGACGAACAATTAGCGACAGGCGTTTTTTTAACAATCACTCTCAGATGCGATTAAGGCGAATGGCGCAGATAAAGCATTTGCCAAAGCGGTACAGCATAAGGTGGGACGAGGCAGTCTGAATTACATTTTATAGATGTATTTCTCACATATCTCAGAGCCTCTCGCGATATTCGTCGTCGTCGTCGTCGTCGTCGTCGTCGTCGCCGCCGCCGCCGCTTCTGCAGAAGTAGCAAATGGCAATCGTGGCAAATGCGGCGAGGGACGCCCTGCATTCGATTCCGAATGCACAAAGTGTGTGGTCTTGTTTCACAGTCTATATTTGGTCGGTCTCGTCAGAGGTTGAATGTAACGAATGGGTGGGAAAGAGCAAGGGGCAGCGGCTGTGTAGAACGAAAACACAAATCCTCAGGGGTGTGAGCGTTTCGAGATGAGTCGTATACATGTAAATGTTGGTCGTCAGTGACCGTGTGGCCTAATGGATAAGGCGTCGGACTTCGGATCTGAAGATTACAGGTTCGAATGCTGTCACGCTTGTGTTTTTCCAGTTCTGAAAAAGAAACATAACGTTTTAATGTAGCAATTGAGCAGTACGAAACCGTCTGAATGTTGCTGTTGACCATTTTTTGCTTGGAGATGCTCTTGAGCTTGAAACACACACAACAAGACCGGTGTTAACTAGCGAAATGGTCGGCAGAGTGCCGACACAGCGAGTTTTGACTATCACTTGCACATCTAAAACAACGTCGGAAAGTAACTCGTTCGGCTTTTGAGTCACATAAAGTATGTGCGTTAATTTTGACGCCACTAGCTCTTCATGTTGTCATGCAATTTCTTTACCTCTCAGAAAGGATTATGACATAAAAGTGAAGTACGTGACGAGTGTGACGTTAGGAAAACATTAGGCATCATGGAGAGATTCTGTATGGGGCCACCCAACCCAAACGAGTACTGTGTGACGTGCTACCCGGCAGGTATTCACCGAGGTAGCCGGCTAGCTCAGTCGGTAGAGCGTCAGACTCTTAATCCCAGGGTCGTGGGTTCGAGCCAGACGCTGGGCGGAACGGAGTTTTGTTCCGCTGCAGGTGTAAATTACCGTTTTTCTGATTAACGAGATTTAATGGAAATAGCAACTTTAAACTTTGCCTACGTCTCTGTCAGTCGCAAGGAAGCTGTATTTGAAGGTGAAGGTGATTTTGTAGACATGTGTGAAAGACATGTTCTGAAATGCAAGTGTTGTTGTTTGGAGAGCACATCGGTTACGTGTCAGATGTGTAGCCAAGCAGTAATTTGTCGCCATAGCTGCAAATATTAGCCGGTAATATGAAGTGTTGTCAGCTAAAGTCTGATGATGCAGACGACCGTAAGGACGAAGTACCCAAGAATACCGCTAGGCCGCGCCTCTTTAGCTCAGTGGCAGTCTGCCTGCGGCAGCGGTGGTGAGCGGACCTCCAGGGCCAGCGCGCTGCGGCAGGAAGTGTTTACGTCAGGCGGTGAGTCGCGTGCTTACAGCGTCTGCTTATTAGTATTCGTTCCGTTCTGTAGGATCTGATATGGAATTATGAATCCGACTAACAGGAAAGATACCTTGAAGTTTACCTTTGATAGGAACTTTTCGAAACCAAATTCGTTTGAAGTTGAAGCATGGTTAGAGGAAACAGCTAAGATTACTTTTGATGACATTGTAGGGATAAATTTCTCTATCGTGACTAGTGTTGTTTATGTGAAATTAACGTCCTCTGAACTGTGTGATAGAATTGTGGAGTCCAGTGGAGGTGTACTGAAGTTTAAACATAGCGATGGTACCGTCAGTGACGTCAGCATTACGCATGCTGGACTGGGCATCCGAACGGCACGTATTTTCGAACTCCCGTTTGAAATAACAGCCGCGCAAATAAATTCTGCATTGACACCTTACGGGAGGGTCATTAACAATTTTGCGGAGCGTTGGTCCAAAGCCCACAAATTTCCGGTGCTTAACGGCGTCAGGCAGGTTAAGATCGATATACAGAAGCACATACCTTCATATATTTACGTAGGTGGACATCGCGGAATTGTCATATATGATGGGCAGCCAAAAACGTGTGCCGGCTGTGGTGCGCCCGGCCACGTGCGCTCTGAATGTATACAAAGACGGGTGACGCAGATACCTGTCGGTGAAGCCGCTAGCCCCCCTGTGACGACGGCACTGCCACTGACATACGCTGTCGCGGCTTCTGGTCTTCCACCCGCGACCCCGTCTGTAGATGCCCCTCGTTTGAATGATGTTTTGGCCGATAACGTCAAAGAACCGAGTGCTGACGCGGCACCGCCGCTACCACACTCAGAGATGGAGGTAACGACGGATGACTCCCCAGTGGTTGATGCCACTGGTACTGAGGATGAAGCAGACGCTGTGTTCCCGGCGGATCAACCCCAGAGTCAACAGTCCACTTCGGATGTTGATGATACTGCGAACCCTAACAGGAAGCCTTCCAAAAAGAAGCGGAGACTTGCACATCAAGGAGCCAATCAGCTCGCCCCACAGCTCCGCGACAAAGCGAAACGAATAAGCAGCCAAATGTGTCAGAACACTTCTGAACCCTCTGAAGTTGGTCTCCCTGCGTCTGGTCGAATGGACATTGATCCTGTAGTGTCTCCGCCTGTGAATCCACGACGGGTGGAAGATAGTGATACCTCGAGTAGAGTCGTTTTGCCGGATACCCACGCTCAAGGAAACGCAGGATCGCTTTTGTCAGAGGCCACTCTCACTGGGAATTGGGCACAGGAAATGGAAGTATTGGATGCGAGCAATGATGCGGCTGTCATGCGGACCATTGAGACGGAATCTTCGGCACCCCCCACAGAGCAGCATACACCAACCGTACCGGGAACTACAGGAACTCCGACTGACGCGCTTGGCCTCAATTTCGTTAGCCATCCTTCTAAGACTGTTTAATTAATAGTATGTGCCTTCTCCCATGAACGAGCCCCAAGCCTATAAAATTGCCACGTTAAACATCAATAAGATACAGTCGTACTGGCGGCTCCGTAATTTACAAGATTTTGTATACGCAGCGGATATCGATATTCTGTTACTTCAAGAAGTCGCTGCGATTGAACTTGACCGAATAACTGGTTATACTACTCTCTCCAATTCCGGGAGCGGTGCGAATTTAGGGACAGCGATTCTGTTAAAAGAAGGGATTGTAGCGACCGACGCAGAAAAACTGCCTGATCATAGAGGGATCGCTGTCACTTTCCATCGGACACGCATAATCAATGTTTACGCCCCGTCCGGCAGTAGCAATAGGCGTGCTAGGGCTGAGTTCTTCACAAGCGCCATAGTCCCACTTTTTAGGGGAACCTACGATCGTATAATTTTTGCGGGTGACTTCAATTGTGTCTTAAGTCCAAAAGACCAGACGCCTAATTTTAACAAATCTGGAGAACTAGAACGTATCGTCCAAGAAATGAACCTCATTGACACATGGGAGCATACGCACGGAGCGGCACCTGGGTTCACTCATGTCACGAACCACTCTGCAAGCCGGCTAGACAGAATCTATGTATCGGCGTGTATGAAGACTCAAGTCCTCCAATCCGAAGTTTGGCCCACAATTTTTTCCGATCATGCCGCATATATTTGTACTGTTAACATGGTCAAGCAAGGCACATTTCGCGGCAGAGGTTTCTGGAAACTTAACAATGCTCTCCTTAACGATGTTGACTGTCACCGTGTCTTTAACGAAACATGGGAGGCATGTGAACGACGGGTTGCACAGTATGCCTCCGTTACTGAATGGTGGATAACACATGCCAAACCAACTTTATCAAAAATGTTTAAACGCTACGCTCGGGACAAATCCTGGTGGCAACGGCAAACGTCTGAGTTTTATTTTACTTGTCTCAGGGAGCTTTACCAGTCCGATGTGACTGTACCTGAAAATTTTATGCAGATTAAAAAAATTAAGGCAAAATTATTAAAACTTCAGCGGCAGCAGGCAGAAGGCTTTCAAATAAGGTCCAGGCCCCAGAATGTGATAGACGACGAAATGACATCCATGTTTCACGTCATTCGTGAAAATAAGAGGGGGCGGCGGAGATTAATAACTCGTCTTCAGTTGAGTGAAGGCGTTGCGCTCACGCGGCAACAAGACATACGGAACGCACTTCACAATCACTTGGCAGGTCTCCTGACAACGACACATACCGACGATGGAACTCACGATGAATTACTCAATAACTTGCAAAGGACTTTGGGTGCTGCTGAAGTCGAAACTCTCATGCGAGAAATTGATGAAGACGAATTGGATTCTGTGCTATCACGAAGTCCGAAAAATAAATCGCCGGGACCCGACGGTCTCACTGCCGAATTTTATCTTACTTTCTGCGACAAATTAAAGCCCAAGTTGTTGAGTATGTTTAATGAAATTTTACGGCCAGATTTTAATGTTCCTCAGGCTCTCGTGGAAGGCATCGTGGTTTTAATCCCTAAACGCCCAATGTGCAGTTCTGTTGACGATTTTCGGCCGCTTACTTTACTGAACAGTGACTACAAAATTTTAGCACGTATTATTTCTAATAGATTGAAAATGTTGATGAATACTGTCATTGGTCAGTACCAGACCAGTGTAGGTGTCGGTAGGACGATCTTCCAAAATTTGTCTCAATACAGGGACGTTATAGCCATTGCAGATGCGTGTAAGATACGGTGTGCGCTAGTTTCCCTTGACTTTTCAAAGGCATTCGACAGAGTAAACCATCAGTTTCTCATCCGGACGATGCATGCCATGGGATTTCCACTACGTTTTATCAATCTTATACATGAGCTCCTTCGTAAAGGAGTAACTCGACTCATGGTGAATGGCCAGCTGAGCGCATCAATTAATATTACTAATTCAGTGCGACAGGGATGCCCTATGTCGATGGCCTTGTTTGCCATTGCCATTGAGCCTTTGCTTGTCACCTTGACACAGCGTCTACAAGGATTAACCATCCACGGCATTAAGATTGTTTGTACTGCATATGCGGATGACGTCGGATTTTTGGTCATGGACGAAGGTGAAGTCGAGGAAGCCCTTCAGATCGTCAAAAACTACGAACTTGTTGCGGGTGCGAAGTTGAATGCCAGGAAATCTGGCATTATGAACATAGGACGCGGCATCTCGCTGCACCATCACGGTCAGTTGCAACTAATTTCTAAAATGAAATGCCTTGGTATTGAGTACAGGAGCAACATACAGCACACAATTGCGGTGAACTATAGGAATCTCCTGGCAAGTATGCGTGCTTGCATGCAGACCCACTACCTAAGAAGCCTTGATGAACTGCAGAAAGTCACCTTCGCTAATGTCTACCTCACCTCAAAGATTAACTACGTTGCACAAGTACTGCCCATGCCACAGGAGACAGCGAAGCGTATGATGTCCGCTCTAGGACATTTTGTCACACGTGGACACATTTTTAAAGTCAAGTACGATACGCTCACTCTCTCCACGAGCGATGGAGGCTTAAATTTAACAGATGTTCGTTCCAAGTCACGAGCTTTGTACGTATGCACCACCTACAAACGGTGGAGGTCGTTACCGAACAGTCTAACGGCTCACTTGTTAACCGAAATAGCGCCGGCCTGCCTGCAGCCTCCTGTCTCTGTTCAACATATTCCGCCTGCGCTGACTCACTTTAAGAGCTTTTTCATTGAGTTCAGTTACGTACGGTCAACTCTCCCAGAAAATGAGCTTTCCGTGGTGAAGTTAGTTTATAATAAACTACTGGCAACCAAGAACAGGAACAACATCGAACACAAATACCCCAATCATCGCTGGCCAGTGATATGGAAAAACATACATAGCCGTGATTTACCAACGTCAGTGAAAGCCTCTTGGTACAGGGTCGTGAACCGTAAAATAAGTACCAATTCACGACTTCATGCTCTACATTTGGCTGACTCACCTTTGTGCCTAACGTGCAACTTGCCTGATACTGATGAACATCGTTTTCTGTGCACCACTGTCCAAGCAGTTTGGCCATGCATTCGCCGAAAACTGGCTACGATTATGAGGACTTCCCAGCTTTGTATTAAACCTGAAGATTTCCTGTATCCGGATTCAGTGCCGTAC
Organism: Schistocerca gregaria; assembly: GCF_023897955.1. NCBI lineage: Eukaryota > Metazoa > Arthropoda > Insecta > Orthoptera > Acrididae > Schistocerca > Schistocerca gregaria. The sequence goes on along the minus strand of NW_026062033.1, from coordinate 91,325 downwards.
CCGAACACCAAACGGAACTCTGTCAATTGGTTGAAGGGTCATTATGTTCATTATTTACAGATGCAAGAACCCAAGAGTGAGGCGGCGTTCTGTCTTTACCTGGCATTACATTTTCACATACTTTCACAGACGAGACATTACAGGAAACGATATGCGAATTTTTTAGAAGTCGTTCTTCGATGAAAGAAGTATTTTTTTCTTTCCTTCATTCTACATTGCTTTGTTTTTTCTCTTTTCTTCTTCAAATGTCACAGTGACGTATACTGAACAGTGTTACGACAAGGACTATTTTATTTTCTTCTGTTTTTCTAGCGGACCAGAGTTCCTTTTTCATTTTCTATTAAAAAAAAAAAAAAAAAATATATATATATATTCTACTTTGTCACCATTGCGGGACTATGCAATAGGTTTAGAAGTATCTTTGGTTGGGAATTGGAATAGTTCAGAAGAATAAGTAATTCAGAAATCATGGCAGATGAAGCCGACGCCGACGAAGGCGATTTATGGCGAGCGCAAGGCGGGGCTGAAGGGGAGGAAGGAGGCCCTTCAAAAAGAAAAAAAAAAAAAAAAAAAAAAAAAAAGTGGTAGAGCAATGTTCTAATAAACCAGGGGTCGTAAGTTCCATCCTCACAGGAGAAAGATGAATTTTGGAAATCAGTTGCGCGTCGTGGCCGTATAGCAAACAGTACCTGTGATGACGAACAATTAGCGACAGGCGTTTTTTTAAGAATTACTCTCAGATGCGATTAAGGCGAATGGCGCAGATAAAGCATTTGCCAAAGCGGTACAGCATAAGGTGGGACGAGGCAGTCTGAATTACATTTTATAGATGTATTTCTCACATATCTCAGAGCCTCTCGCGATATTCGTCGTCGTCGTCGTCGTCGTCGTCGTCGTCGTCGTCGCCGCCGCCACTTCTGCAGAAGTAGCAAATGGCAATCGTAGCAAATGCGGCGAGGGAAGCCCTGCCTTCGATTCCGAATGCACAAAGTGTGTGGTCTTGTTTCACAGTCTATATTTGGTCGGTCTCGTCAGAGGTTGAATGTAACGAATGGGTGGGAAAGAGCAAGGGGCAGCGGCTGTGTAGAACGAAAACACAAATCCTCAGGGGTGTGAGCGTTTCGAGATGAGTCGTATACATGTAAATGTTGGTCGTCAGTGACCGTGTGGCCTAATGGATAAGGCGTCGGACTTCGGATCTGAAGATTACAGGTTCGAATGCTGTCACGCTTGTGTTTTTCCAGTTCTGAAAAAGAAACATAACGTTTTAATGTAGCAATTGAGCAGTACGAAACCGTCTGAATGTTGCTGTTGACCATTTTTTGCTTGGAGATGCTCTTGAGCTTGAAACACACACAACAAGACCGGTGTTAACTAGCGAAATGGTCGGCAGAGTGCCGACACAGCGAGTTTTGACTATCACTTGCACATCTAAAACAACGTCGGAAAGTAACTCGTTCGGCTTTTGAGTCACATAAAGTATGTGCGTTAATTTTGACGCCACTAGCTCTTCATGTTGTCATGCAATTTCTTTACCTCTCAGAAAGGATTATGACATAAAAGTGAAGTACGTGACGAGTGTGACGTTAGGAAAACATTAGGCATCATGGAGAGATTCTGTATGGGGCCACCCAACCCAAACGAGTACTGTGTGACGTGCTACCCGGCAGGTATTCACCGAGGTAGCCGGCTAGCTCAGTCGGTAGAGCGTCAGACTCTTAATCCCAGGGTCGTGGGTTCGAGCCAGACGCTGGGCGGAACGGAGTTTTGTTCCGCTGCAGGTGTAAATTACCGTTTTTCTGATTAACGAGATTTAATGGAAATAGCAACTTTAAACTTTGCCTACGTCTCTGTCAGTCGCAAGGAAGCTGTATTTGAAGGTGAAGGTGATTTTGTAGACATGTGTGAAAGACATGTTCTGAAATGCAAGTGTTGTTGTTTGGAGAGCACATCGGTTACGTGTCAGATGTGTAGCCAAGCAGTAATTTGTCGCCATAGCTGCAAATATTAGCCGGTAATATGAAGTGTTGTCAGCTAAAGTCTGATGATGCAGACGACCGTAAGGACGAAGTACCCAAGAGTACCGCTAGGTCGCGCCTCTTTAGCTCAGTGGTAGAGCAATGTTCTAATAAACCAGGGGTCGTAAGTTCCATCCTCACAGGAGAAAGATGAATTTTGGAAATCAGTTGCGCGTCGTGGCCGTATAGCAAACAGTACCTGTGATGACGAACAATTAGCGACAGGCGTTTTCTTAAGAATTACTCTCAGATGCGATTAAGGCGAATGGCGCAGATAAAGCATTTGCCAAAGCGGTACAGCATAAGGTGGGACGAGGCAGTCTGAATTACATTTTATAGATGTATTTCTCACATATCTCAGAGCCTCTCGCGATATTCGTCGTCGTCGTCGTCGTCGTCGTCGTCGTCGCCGCCGCCACTTCTGCAGAAGTAGCAAATGGCAATCGTAGCAAATGCGGCGAGGGAAGCCCTGCCTTCGATTCCGAATGCACAAAGTGTGTGGTCTTGTTTCACAGTCTATATTTGGTCGGTCTCGTCAGAGGTTGAATGTAACGAATGGGTGGGAAAGAGCAAGGGGCAGCGGCTGTGTAGAACGAAAACACAAATCCTCAGGGGTGTGAGCGTTTCGAGATGAGTCGTATACATGTAAATGTTGGTCGTCAGTGACCGTGTGGCCTAATGGATAAGGCGTCGGACTTCGGATCTGAAGGTTACAGGTTCGAATGCTGTCACGCTTGTGTTTTTCCAGTTCTGAAAAAGAAACATAACGTTTTAATGTAGCAATTGAGCAGTACGAAACCGTCTGAATGTTGCTGTTGACCATTTTTTGCTTGGAGATGCTCTTGAGCTTGAAACACACACAACAAGACCGGTGTTAACTAGCGAAATGGTCGGCAGAGTGCCGACACAGCGAGTTTTGACTATCACTTGCACATCTAAAACAACGTCGGAAAGTAACTCGTTCGGCTTTTGAGTCACATAAAGTATGTGCGTTAATTTTGACGCCACTAGCTCTGCATGTTGTCATGCAATTTCTTTACCTCTCAGAAATGATTATGACATAAAAGTGAAGTACGTGACGAGTGTGACGTTAGGAAAACATTAGGCATCATGGAGAGATTCTGTATGGGACCACCCAACCCAAACGAGTACTGTGTGACGTGCTACCCGGCAGGTATTCACCGAGGTAGCCGGCTAGCTCAGTCGGTAGAGCGTCAGACTCTTAATCCCAGGGTCGTGGGTTCGAGCCAGACGCTGGGCGGAACGGAATTTTGTTCCGCTGCAAGTGTAAATTACCGTTTTTCTGATTAACGAGATTTAATGGAAATAGCAACTTTAAACTTTGCCTACGTCTCTGTCAGTCGCAAGGAAGCTGTATTTGAAGGTGAAGGTGATTTTGTAGACATGTGTGAAAGACATGTTCTGAAATGCAAGTGTTGTTGTTTGGAGAGCACATCGGTTACGTGTCAGATGTGTAGCCAAGCAGTAATTTGTCGCCATAGCTGCAAATATTAGCCGGTAATATGAAGTGTTGTCAGCTAAAGTCTGATGATGCAGACGACCGTAAGGACGAAGTACCCAAGAGTACCGCTAGGCCGCGCCTCTTTAGCTCAGTGGTAGAGCACTGGTCTAATAAACCAGGGGTCGTAAGTTCCATCCTCACAGGAGAAAGATGAATTTTTGAAATCAGTTGCGCGTCGTGGCCGTATAGCAAACAGTACCTGTGATGACGAACAATTAGCGACAGGCGTTTTTTTAAGAATCACTCTCAGATGCGATTAAGGCGAATGGCGCAGATAAAGCATTTGCCAAAGCGGTACAGCATAAGGTGGGACGAGGCAGTCTGAATTACATTTTATAGATGTATTTCTCACATATCTCAGAGCCTCTCGCGATATTCGTCGTCGTCGTCGTCGTCGTCGTCGTCGTCGTCGTCGTCGTCGCCGCCGCCGCCGCCGCCGCTTCTGCAGAAGTAGCAAATGGCAATCGTAGCAAATGCGGCGAGGGTCGCCCTGCCTTCGATTCCGAATGCACAAAGTGTGTGGTCTTGTTTCTCAGTCTATATTTGGTCGGTCTCGTCAGAGGTTGAATGTAACGAATGGGTGGGAAAGAGCAAGGGGCAGCGGCTGTGTAGAACGAAAACACAAATCCTCAGGGGTGTGAGCGTTTCGAGATGAGTCGTATACATGTAAATGTTGGTCGTCAGTGACCGTGTGGCCTAATGGATAAGGCGTCGGACTTCGGATCTGAAGGTTACAGGTTCGAATGCTGTCACGCTTGTGTTTTTCCAGTTCTGAAAAAGAAACATAACGTTTTAATGTAGCAATTGAGCAGTACGAAACCGTCTGAATGTTGCTGTTGACCATTTTTTGCTTGGAGATGCTCTTGAGCTTGAAACACACACAACAAGACCGGTGTTAACTAGCGAAATGGTCGGCAGAGTGCCGACACAGCGAGTTTTGACTATCACTTGCACATCTAAAACAACGTCGGAAAGTAACTCATTCGGCTTTTGAGTCACATAAAGTATGTGCGTTAATTTTGACGCCACTAGCTCTGCATGTTGTCATGCAATTTCTTTACCTCTCAGAAATGATTATGACATAAAAGTGAAGTACGTGACGAGTGTGACGTTAGGAAAACATTAGGCATCATGGAGAGATTCTGTATGGGACCACCCAACCCAAACGAGTACTGTGTGACGTGCTACCCGGCAGGTATTCACCGAGGTAGCCGGCTAGCTCAGTCGGTAGAGCGTCAGACTCTTAATCCCAGGGTCGTGGGTTCGAGCCAGACGCTGGGCGGAACGGAATTTTGTTCCGCTGCAAGTGTAAATTACCGTTTTTCTGATTAACGAGATTTAATGGAAATAGCAACTTTAAACTTTGCCTACGTCTCTGTCAGTCGCAAGGAAGCTGTATTTGAAGGTGAAGGTGATTTTGTAGACATGTGTGAAAGACATGTTCTGAAATGCAAGTGTTGTTGTTTGGAGAGCACATCGGTTACGTGTCAGATGTGTAGCCAAGCAGTAATTTGTCGCCATAGCTGCAAATATTAGCCGGTAATATGAAGTGTTGTCAGCTAAAGTCTGATGATGCAGACGACCGTAAGGACGAAGTACCCAAGAGTACCGCTAGGCCGCGCCTCTTTAGCTCAGTGGTAGAGCACTGGTCTAATAAACCAGGGGTCGTAAGTTCCATCCTCACAGGAGAAAGATGAATTTTTGAAATCAGTTGCGCGTCGTGGCCGTAGAGCAAACAGTACCTGTGATGACGAACAATTAGCGACAGGCGTTTTTTTAACAATCACTCTCAGATGCGATTAAGGCGAATGGCGCAGATAAAGCATTTGCCAAAGCGGTACAGCATAAGGTGGGACGAGGCAGTCTGAATTACATTTTATAGATGTATTTCTCACATATCTCAGAGCCTCTCGCGATATTCGTCGTCGTCGTCGTCGTCGTCGTCGTCGTCGTCGCCGCCGCCGCCGCCGCTTCTGCAGAAGTAGCAAATGGCAATCGTAGCAAATGCGGCGAGGGTCGCCCTGCCTTCGATTCCGAATGCACAAAGTGTGTGGTCTTGTTTCTCAGTCTATATTTGGTCGGTCTCGTCAGAGGTTGAATGTAACGAATGGGTGGGAAAGAGCAAGGGGCAGCGGCTGTGTAGAACGAAAACACAAATCCTCAGGGGTGTGAGCGTTTCGAGATGAGTCGTATACATGTAAATGTTGGTCGTCAGTGACCGTGTGGCCTAATGGATAAGGCGTCGGACTTCGGATCTGAAGGTTACAGGTTCGAATGCTGTCACGCTTGTGTTTTTCCAGTTCTGAAAAAGAAACATAACGTTTTAATGTAGCAATTGAGCAGTACGAAACCGTCTGAATGTTGCTGTTGACCATTTTTTGCTTGGAGATGCTCTTGAGCTTGAAACACACACAACAAGACCGGTGTTAACTAGCGAAATGGTCGGCAGAGTGCCGACACAGCGAGTTTTGACTATCACTTGCACATCTAAAACAACGTCGGAAAGTAACTCATTCGGCTTTTGAGTCACATAAAGTATGTGCGTTAATTTTGACGCCACTAGCTCTGCATGTTGTCATGCAATTTCTTTACCTCTCAGAAATGATTATGACATAAAAGTGAAGTACGTGACGAGTGTGACGTTAGGAAAACATTAGGCATCATGGAGAGATTCTGTATGGGACCACCCAACCCAAACGAGTACTGTGTGACGTGCTACCCGGCAGGTATTCACCGAGGTAGCCGGCTAGCTCAGTCGGTAGAGCGTCAGACTCTTAATCCCAGGGTCGTGGGTTCGAGCCAGACGCTGGGCGGAACGGAATTTTGTTCCGCTGCAAGTGTAAATTACCGTTTTTCTGATTAACGAGATTTAATGGAAATAGCAACTTTAAACTTTGCCTACGTCTCTGTCAGTCGCAAGGAAGCTGTATTTGAAGGTGAAGGTGATTTTGTAGACATGTGTGAAAGACATGTTCTGAAATGCAAGTGTTGTTGTTTGGAGAGCACATCGGTTACGTGTCAGATGTGTAGCCAAGCAGTAATTTGTCGCCATAGCTGCAAATATTAGCCGGTAATATGAAGTGTTGTCAGCTAAAGTCTGATGATGCAGACGACCGTAAGGACGAAGTACCCAAGAGTACCGCTAGGCCGCGCCTCTTTAGCTCAGTGGTAGAGCACTGGTCTAATAAACCAGGGGTCGTAAGTTCCATCCTCACAGGAGAAAGATGAATTTTTGAAATCAGTTGCGCGTCGTGGCCGTATAGCAAACAGTACCTGTGATGACGAACAATTAGCGACAGGCGTTTTTTTAAGAATCACTCTCAGATGCGATTAAGGCGAATGGCGCAGATAAAGCATTTGCCAAAGCGGTACAGCATAAGGTGGGACGAGGCAGTCTGAATTACATTTTATAGATGTATTTCTCACATATCTCAGAGCCTCTCGCGATATTCGTCGTCGTCGTCGTCGTCGTCGTCGTCGTCGTCGTCGCCGCCGCCGCCGCCGCCGCTTCTGCAGAAGTAGCAAATGGCAATCGTAGCAAATGCGGCGAGGGTCGCCCTGCCTTCGATTCCGAATGCACAAAGTGTGTGGTCTTGTTTCTCAGTCTATATTTGGTCGGTCTCGTCAGAGGTTGAATGTAACGAATGGGTGGGAAAGAGCAAGGGGCAGCGGCTGTGTAGAACGAAAACACAAATCCTCAGGGGTGTGAGCGTTTCGAGATGAGTCGTATACATGTAAATGTTGGTCGTCAGTGACCGTGTGGCCTAATGGATAAGGCGTCGGACTTCGGATCTGAAGGTTACAGGTTCGAATGCTGTCACGCTTGTGTTTTTCCAGTTCTGAAAAAGAAACATAACGTTTTAATGTAGCAATTGAGCAGTACGAAACCGTCTGAATGTTGCTGTTGACCATTTTTTGCTTGGAGATGCTCTTGAGCTTGAAACACACACAACAAGACCGGTGTTAACTAGCGAAATGGTCGGCAGAGTGCCGACACAGCGAGTTTTGACTATCACTTGCACATCTAAAACAACGTCGGAAAGTAACTCATTCGGCTTTTGAGTCACATAAAGTATGTGCGTTAATTTTGACGCCACTAGCTCTGCATGTTGTCATGCAATTTCTTTACCTCTCAGAAATGATTATGACATAAAAGTGAAGTACGTGACGAGTGTGACGTTAGGAAAACATTAGGCATCATGGAGAGATTCTGTATGGGACCACCCAACCCAAACGAGTACTGTGTGACGTGCTACCCGGCAGGTATTCACCGAGGTAGCCGGCTAGCTCAGTCGGTAGAGCGTCAGACTCTTAATCCCAGGGTCGTGGGTTCGAGCCAGACGCTGGGCGGAACGGAATTTTGTTCCGCTGCAAGTGTAAATTACCGTTTTTCTGATTAACGAGATTTAATGGAAATAGCAACTTTAAACTTTGCCTACGTCTCTGTCAGTCGCAAGGAAGCTGTATTTGAAGGTGAAGGTGATTTTGTAGACATGTGTGAAAGACATGTTCTGAAATGCAAGTGTTGTTGTTTGGAGAGCACATCGGTTACGTGTCAGATGTGTAGCCAAGCAGTAATTTGTCGCCATAGCTGCAAATATTAGCCGGTAATATGAAGTGTTGTCAGCTAAAGTCTGATGATGCAGACGACCGTAAGGACGAAGTACCCAAGAGTACCGCTAGGCCGCGCCTCTTTAGCTCAGTGGTAGAGCACTGGTCTAATAAACCAGGGGTCGTAAGTTCCATCCTCACAGGAGAAAGATGAATTTTTGAAATCAGTTGCGCGTCGTGGCCGTAGAGCAAACAGTACCTGTGATGACGAACAATTAGCGACAGGCGTTTTTTTAACAATCACTCTCAGATGCGATTAAGGCGAATGGCGCAGATAAAGCATTTGCCAAAGCGGTACAGCATAAGGTGGGACGAGGCAGTCTGAATTACATTTTATAGATGTATTTCTCACATATCTCAGAGCCTCTCGCGATATTCGTCGTCGTCGTCGTCGTCGTCGTCGTCGTCGTCGCCGCCGCCGCCGCCGCTTCTGCAGAAGTAGCAAATGGCAATCGTAGCAAATGCGGCGAGGGTCGCCCTGCCTTCGATTCCGAATGCACAAAGTGTGTGGTCTTGTTTCTCAGTCTATATTTGGTCGGTCTCGTCAGAGGTTGAATGTAACGAATGGGTGGGAAAGAGCAAGGGGCAGCGGCTGTGTAGAACGAAAACACAAATCCTCAGGGGTGTGAGCGTTTCGAGATGAGTCGTATACATGTAAATGTTGGTCGTCAGTGACCGTGTGGCCTAATGGATAAGGCGTCGGACTTCGGATCTGAAGGTTACAGGTTCGAATGCTGTCACGCTTGTGTTTTTCCAGTTCTGAAAAAGAAACATAACGTTTTAATGTAGCAATTGAGCAGTACGAAACCGTCTGAATGTTGCTGTTGACCATTTTTTGCTTGGAGATGCTCTTGAGCTTGAAACACACACAACAAGACCGGTGTTAACTAGCGAAATGGTCGGCAGAGTGCCGACACAGCGAGTTTTGACTATCACTTGCACATCTAAAACAACGTCGGAAAGTAACTCATTCGGCTTTTGAGTCACATAAAGTATGTGCGTTAATTTTGACGCCACTAGCTCTGCATGTTGTCATGCAATTTCTTTACCTCTCAGAAATGATTATGACATAAAAGTGAAGTACGTGACGAGTGTGACGTTAGGAAAACATTAGGCATCATGGAGAGATTCTGTATGGGACCACCCAACCCAAACGAGTACTGTGTGACGTGCTACCCGGCAGGTATTCACCGAGGTAGCCGGCTAGCTCAGTCGGTAGAGCGTCAGACTCTTAATCCCAGGGTCGTGGGTTCGAGCCAGACGCTGGGCGGAACGGAATTTTGTTCCGCTGCAAGTGTAAATTACCGTTTTTCTGATTAACGAGATTTAATGGAAATAGCAACTTTAAGCTTTGCCTACGTCTCTGTCAGTCGCAAGGAAGCTGTATTTGAAGGTGAAGGTGATTTTGTAGACATGTGTGAAAGACATGTTCTGAAATGCAAGTGTTGTTGTTTGGAGAGCACATCGGTTACGTGTCAGATGTGTAGCCAAGCAGTAATTTGTCGCCATAGCTGCAAATATTAGCCGTTAATATGAAGTGTTGTCAGCTAAAGTCTGATGATGCAGACGACCGTAAGGACGAAGTACCCAAGAGTACCGCTAGGCCGCGCCTCTTTAGCTCAGTGGTAGAGCATTGGTCTAATAAACCAGGGGTCGTAAGTTCCATCCTCACAGGAGAAATATGAATTTTGGAAATCAGTTGCGCGTCGTGGCCGTATAGCAAACAGTACCTGTGATGACGAACAATTAGCGACAGGCGTTTTTTTAAGAATCACTCTCAGATGCGATTAAGGCGAATGGCGCAGATAAAGCATTTGCCAAAGCGGTACAGCATAAGGTGGGACGAGGCAGTCTGAATTACATTTTATAGATGTATTTCTCACATATCTCAGAGCCTCTCGCGATATTCGTCGTCGTCGTCGTCGTCGTCGTCGTCGTCGTCGTCGTCGCCGCCGCCGCCGCCGCCGCCGCTTCTGCAGAAGTAGCAAATGGCAATCGTAGCAAATGCGGCGAGGGTCGCCCTGCCTTCGATTCCGAATGCACAAAGTGTGTGGTCTTGTTTCTCAGTCTATATTTGGTCGGTCTCGTCAGAGGTTGAATGTAACGAATGGGTGGGAAAGAGCAAGGGGCAGCGGCTGTGTAGAACGAAAACACAAATCCTCAGGGGTGTGAGCGTTTCGAGATGAGTCGTATACATGTAAATGTTGGTCGTCAGTGACCGTGTGGCCTAATGGATAAGGCGTCGGACTTCGGATCTGAAGGTTACAGGTTCGAATGCTGTCACGCTTGTGTTTTTCCAGTTCTGAAAAAGAAACATAACGTTTTAATGTAGCAATTGAGCAGTACGAAACCGTCTGAATGTTGCTGTTGACCATTTTTTGCTTGGAGATGCTCTTGAGCTTGAAACACACACAACAAGACCGGTGTTAACTAGCGAAATGGTCGGCAGAGTGCCGACACAGCGAGTTTTGACTATCACTTGCACATCTAAAACAACGTCGGAAAGTAACTCGTTCGGCTTTTGAGTCACATAAAGTATGTGCGTTAATTTTGACGCCACTAGCTCTGCATGTTGTCATGCAATTTCTTTACCTCTCAGAAATGATTATGACATAAAAGTGAAGTACGTGACGAGTGTGACGTTAGGAAAACATTAGGCATCATGGAGAGATTCTGTATGGGACCACCCAACCCAAACGAGTACTGTGTGACGTGCTACCCGGCAGGTATTCACCGAGGTAGCCGGCTAGCTCAGTCGGTAGAGCGTCAGACTCTTAATCCCAGGGTCGTGGGTTCGAGCCAGACGCTGGGCGGAACGGAATTTTGTTCCGCTGCAAGTGTAAATTACCGTTTTTCTGATTAACGAGATTTAATGGAAATAGCAACTTTAAACTTTGCCTACGTCTCTGTCAGTCGCAAGGAAGCTGTATTTGAAGGTGAAGGTGATTTTGTAGACATGTGTGAAAGACATGTTCTGAAATGCAAGTGTTGTTGTTTGGAGAGCACATCGGTTACGTGTCAGATGTGTAGCCAAGCAGTAATTTGTCGCCATAGCTGCAAATATTAGCCGGTAATATGAAGTGTTGTCAGCTAAAGTCTGATGATGCAGACGACCGTAAGGACGAAGTACCCAAGAGTACCGCTAGGCCGCGCCTCTTTAGCTCAGTGGTAGAGCACTGGTCTAATAAACCAGGGGTCGTAAGTTCCATCCTCACAGGAGAAAGATGAATTTTTGAAATCAGTTGCGCGTCGTGGCCGTAGAGCAAACAGTACCTGTGATGACGAACAATTAGCGACAGGCGTTTTTTTAACAATCACTCTCAGATGCGATTAAGGCGAATGGCGCAGATAAAGCATTTGCCAAAGCGGTACAGCATAAGGTGGGACGAGGCAGTCTGAATTACATTTTATAGATGTATTTCTCACATATCTCAGAGCCTCTCGCGATATTCGTCGTCGTCGTCGTCGTCGTCGTCGTCGTCGTCGCCGCCGCCGCCGCCGCCGCTTCTGCAGAAGTAGCAAATGGCAATCGTAGCAAATGCGGCGAGGGTCGCCCTGCCTTCGATTCCGAATGCACAAAGTGTGTGGTCTTGTTTCTCAGTCTATATTTGGTCGGTCTCGTCAGAGGTTGAATGTAACGAATGGGTGGGAAAGAGCAAGGGGCAGCGGCTGTGTAGAACGAAAACACAAATCCTCAGGGGTGTGAGCGTTTCGAGATGAGTCGTATACATGTAAATGTTGGTCGTCAGTGACCGTGTGGCCTAATGGATAAGGCGTCGGACTTCGGATCTGAAGGTTACAGGTTCGAATGCTGTCACGCTTGTGTTTTTCCAGTTCTGAAAAAGAAACATAACGTTTTAATGTAGCAATTGAGCAGTACGAAACCGTCTGAATGTTGCTGTTGACCATTTTTTGCTTGGAGATGCTCTTGAGCTTGAAACACACACAACAAGACCGGTGTTAACTAGCGAAATGGTCGGCAGAGTGCCGACACAGCGAGTTTTGACTATCACTTGCACATCTAAAACAACGTCGGAAAGTAACTCATTCGGCTTTTGAGTCACATAAAGTATGTGCGTTAATTTTGACGCCACTAGCTCTGCATGTTGTCATGCAATTTCTTTACCTCTCAGAAATGATTATGACATAAAAGTGAAGTACGTGACGAGTGTGACGTTAGGAAAACATTAGGCATCATGGAGAGATTCTGTATGGGACCACCCAACCCAAACGAGTACTGTGTGACGTGCTACCCGGCAGGTATTCACCGAGGTAGCCGGCTAGCTCAGTCGGTAGAGCGTCAGACTCTTAATCCCAGGGTCGTGGGTTCGAGCCAGACGCTGGGCGGAACGGAATTTTGTTCCGCTGCAAGTGTAAATTACCGTTTTTCTGATTAACGAGATTTAATGGAAATAGCAACTTTAAGCTTTGCCTACGTCTCTGTCAGTCGCAAGGAAGCTGTATTTGAAGGTGAAGGTGATTTTGTAGACATGTGTGAAAGACATGTTCTGAAATGCAAGTGTTGTTGTTTGGAGAGCACATCGGTTACGTGTCAGATGTGTAGCCAAGCAGTAATTTGTCGCCATAGCTGCAAATATTAGCCGTTAATATGAAGTGTTGTCAGCTAAAGTCTGATGATGCAGACGACCGTAAGGACGAAGTACCCAAGAGTACCGCTAGGCCGCGCCTCTTTAGCTCAGTGGTAGAGCATTGGTCTAATAAACCAGGGGTCGTAAGTTCCATCCTCACAGGAGAAATATGAATTTTGGAAATCAGTTGCGCGTCGTGGCCGTATAGCAAACAGTACCTGTGATGACGAACAATTAGCGACAGGCGTTTTTTTAAGAATCACTCTCAGATGCGATTAAGGCGAATGGCGCAGATAAAGCATTTGCCAAAGCGGTACAGCATAAGGTGGGACGAGGCAGTCTGAATTACATTTTATAGATGTATTTCTCACATATCTCAGAGCCTCTCGCGATATTCGTCGTCGTCGTCGTCGTCGTCGTCGTCGTCGTCGTCGCCGCCGCCGCCGCCGCCGCTTCTGCAGAAGTAGCAAATGGCAATCGTAGCAAATGCGGCGAGGGTCGCCCTGCCTTCGATTCCGAATGCACAAAGTGTGTGGTCTTGTTTCTCAGTCTATATTTGGTCGGTCACGTCAGAGGTTGAATGTAACGAATGGGTGGGAAAGAGCAAGGGGCAGCGGCTGTGTAGAACGAAAACACAAATCCTCAGGGGTGTGAGCGTTTCGAGATGAGTCGTATACATGTAAATGTTGGTCGTCAGTGACCGTGTGGCCTAATGGATAAGGCGTCGGACTTCGGATCTGAAGATTACAGGTTCGAATGCTGTCACGCTTGTGTTTTTCCAGTTCTGAAAAAGAAACGTAACGTTTTAATGTAGCAATTGAGCAGTACGAAACCGTCTGAATGTTGCTGTTGACCATTTTTTGCTTGGAGATGCTCTTGAGCTTGAAACACACACAACAAGACCGGTGTTAACTAGCGAAATTGTCGGCAGAGTGCCGACACAGCGAGTTTTGACTATCACTTGCACATCTAAAACAACGTCGGAAAGTAACTCGTTCGGCTTTTGAGTCACATAAAGTATGTGCGTTAATTTTGACGCCACTAGCTCTGCATGTTGTCATGCAATTTCTTTACCTCTCAGAAATGATTATGACATAAAAGTGAAGTACGTGACGAGTGTGACGTTAGGAAAACATTAGGCATCATGGAGAGATTCTGTATGGGACCACCCAACCCAAACGAGTACTGTGTGACGTTCTACCCGGCAGGTATTCACCGAGGTAGCCGGCTAGCTCAGTCGGTAGAGCGTCAGACTCTTAATCCCAGGGTCGTGGGTTCGAGCCAGACGCTGGGCGGAACGGAATTTTGTTCCGCTGCAAGTGTAAATTACCGTTTTTCTGATTAACGAGATTTAATGGAAATAGCAACTTTAAACTTTGCCTACGTCTCTGTCAGTCGCAAGGAAGCTGTATTTGAAGGTGAAGGTGATTTTGTAGACATGTGTGAAAGACATGTTCTGAAATGCAAGTGTTGTTGTTTGGAGAGCACATCGGTTACGTGTCAGATGTGTAGCCAAGCAGTAATTTGTCGCCATAGCTGCAAATATTAGCCGGTAATATGAAGTGTTGTCAGCTAAAGTCTGATGATGCAGACGACCGTAAGGACGAAGTACCCAAGAGTACCGCTACGCCGCGCCTCTTTAGCTCAGTGGTAGAGCACTGGTCTAATAAACCAGGGGTCGTAAGTTCCATCCTCACAGGAGAAAGATGAATTTTTGAAATCAGTTGCGCGTCGTGGCCGTAGAGCAAACAGTACCTGTGATGACGAACAATTAGCGACAGGCGTTTTTTTAACAATCACTCTCAGATGCGATTAAGGCGAATGGCGCAGATAAAGCATTTGCCAAAGCGGTACAGCATAAGGTGGGACGAGGCAGTCTGAATTACATTTTATAGATGTATTTCTCACATATCTCAGAGCCTCTCGCGATATTCGTCGTCGTCGTCGTCGTCGTCGTCGTCGTCGTCGCCGCCGCCGCCGCCGCCGCTTCTGCAGAAGTAGCAAATGGCAATCGTAGCAAATGCGGCGAGGGTCGCCCTGCCTTCGATTCCGAATGCACAAAGTGTGTGGTCTTGTTTCTCAGTCTATATTTGGTCGGTCTCGTCAGAGGTTGAATGTAACGAATGGGTGGGAAAGAGCAAGGGGCAGCGGCTGTGTAGAACGAAAACACAAATCCTCAGGGGTGTGAGCGTTTCGAGATGAGTCGTATACATGTAAATGTTGGTCGTCAGTGACCGTGTGGCCTAATGGATAAGGCGTCGGACTTCGGATCTGAAGGTTACAGGTTCGAATGCTGTCACGCTTGTGTTTTTCCAGTTCTGAAAAAGAAACATAACGTTTTAATGTAGCAATTGAGCAGTACGAAACCGTCTGAATGTTGCTGTTGACCATTTTTTGCTTGGAGATGCTCTTGAGCTTGAAACACACACAACAAGACCGGTGTTAACTAGCGAAATGGTCGGCAGAGTGCCGACACAGCGAGTTTTGACTATCACTTGCACATCTAAAACAACGTCGGAAAGTAACTCATTCGGCTTTTGAGTCACATAAAGTATGTGCGTTAATTTTGACGCCACTAGCTCTGCATGTTGTCATGCAATTTCTTTACCTCTCAGAAATGATTATGACATAAAAGTGAAGTACGTGACGAGTGTGACGTTAGGAAAACATTAGGCATCATGGAGAGATTCTGTATGGGACCACCCAACCCAAACGAGTACTGTGTGACGTGCTACCCGGCAGGTATTCACCGAGGTAGCCGGCTAGCTCAGTCGGTAGAGCGTCAGACTCTTAATCCCAGGGTCGTGGGTTCGAGCCAGACGCTGGGCGGAACGGAATTTTGTTCCGCTGCAAGTGTAAATTACCGTTTTTCTGATTAACGAGATTTAATGGAAATAGCAACTTTAAGCTTTGCCTACGTCTCTGTCAGTCGCAAGGAAGCTGTATTTGAAGGTGAAGGTGATTTTGTAGACATGTGTGAAAGACATGTTCTGAAATGCAAGTGTTGTTGTTTGGAGAGCACATCGGTTACGTGTCAGATGTGTAGCCAAGCAGTAATTTGTCGCCATAGCTGCAAATATTAGCCGTTAATATGAAGTGTTGTCAGCTAAAGTCTGATGATGCAGACGACCGTAAGGACGAAGTACCCAAGAGTACCGCTAGGCCGCGCCTCTTTAGCTCAGTGGTAGAGCATTGGTCTAATAAACCAGGGGTCGTAAGTTCCATCCTCACAGGAGAAATATGAATTTTGGAAATCAGTTGCGCGTCGTGGCCGTATAGCAAACAGTACCTGTGATGACGAACAATTAGCGACAGGCGTTTTTTTAAGAATCACTCTCAGATGCGATTAAGGCGAATGGCGCAGATAAAGCATTTGCCAAAGCGGTACAGCATAAGGTGGGACGAGGCAGTCTGAATTACATTTTATAGATGTATTTCTCACATATCTCAGAGCCTCTCGCGATATTCGTCGTCGTCGTCGTCGTCGTCGTCGTCGTCGCCGCCGCCGCCGCCGCTTCTGCAGAAGTAGCAAATGGCAATCGTAGCAAATGCGGCGAGGGTCGCCCTGCCTTCGATTCCGAATGCACAAAGTGTGTGGTCTTGTTTCTCAGTCTATATTTGGTCGGTCACGTCAGAGGTTGAATGTAACGAATGGGTGGGAAAGAGCAAGGGGCAGCGGCTGTGTAGAACGAAAACACAAATCCTCAGGGGTGTGAGCGTTTCGAGATGAGTCGTATACATGTAAATGTTGGTCGTCAGTGACCGTGTGGCGTAATGGATAAGGCGTCGGACTTCGGATCTGAAGATTACAGGTTCGAATGCTGTCACGCTTGTGTTTTTCCAGTTCTGAAAAAGAAACGTAACGTTTTAATGTAGCAATTGAGCAGTACGAAACCGTCTGAATGTTGCTGTTGACCATTTTTTGCTTGGAGATGCTCTTGAGCTTGAAACACACACAACAAGACCGGTGTTAACTAGCGAAATTGTCGGCAGAGTGCCGACACAGCGAGTTTTGACTATCACTTGCACATCTAAAACAACGTCGGAAAGTAACTCGTTCGGCTTTTGAGTCACATAAAGTATGTGCGTTAATTTTGACGCCACTAGCTCTGCATGTTGTCATGCAATTTCTTTACCTCTCAGAAATGATTATGACATAAAAGTGAAGTACGTGACGAGTGTGACGTTAGGAAAACATTAGGCATCATGGAGAGATTCTGTATGGGACCACCCAACCCAAACGAGTACTGTGTGACGTGCTACCCGGCAGGTATTCACCGAGGTAGCCGGCTAGCTCAGTCGGTAGAGCGTCAGGCTCTTAATCCCAGGGTCGTGGGTTCGAGCCAGACGCTGGGCGGAACGGAATTTTGTTCCGCTGCAAGTGTAAATTACCGTTTTTCTGATTAACGAGATTTAATGGAAATAGCAACTTTAAACTTTGCCTACGTCTCTGTCAGTCGCAAGGAAGCTGTATTTGAAGGTGAAGGTGATTTTGTAGACATGTGTGAAAGACATGTTCTGAAATGCAAGTGTTGTTGTTTGGAGAGCACATCGGTTACGTGTCAGATGTGTAGCCAAGCAGTAATTTGTCGCCATAGCTGCAAATATTAGCCGGTAATATGAAGTGTTGTCAGCTAAAGTCTGATGATGCAGACGACCGTAAGGACGAAGTACACAAAAGTACCGCTAGGCCGCGCCTCTTTAGCTCAGTGGTAGAGCACTGGTCTAATAAACCAGGGGTCGTAAGTTCCATCCTCACAGGAGAAAGATGAATTTTGGAAATCAGTTGCGCGTCGTGGCCGTATAGCAAACAGTACCTGTGATGACGAACAATTAGCGACAGGCGTTTTTTTAACAATCACTCTCAGATGCGATTAAGGCGAATGGCGCAGATAAAGCATTTGCCAAAGCGGTACAGCATAAGGTGGGACGAGGCAGTCTGAATTACATTTTATAGATGTATTTCTCACATATCTCAGAGCCTCTCGCGATATTCGTCGTCGTCGTCGTCGTCGTCGTCGTCGCCGCCGCCGCCGCTTCTGCAGAAGTAGCAAATGGCAATCGTAGCAAATGCGGCGAGGGTCGCCCTGCCTTCGATTCCGAATGCACAAAGTGTGTGGTCTTGTTTCTCAGTCTATATTTGGTCGGTCTCGTCAGAGGTTGAATGTAACGAATGGGTGGGAAAGAGCAAGGGGCAGCGGCTGTGTAGAACGAAAACACAAATCCTCAGGGGTGTGAGCGTTTCGAGATGAGTCGTATACATGTAAATGTTGGTCGTCAGTGACCGTGTGGCCTAATGGATAAGGCGTCGGACTTCGGATCTGAAGGTTACAGGTTCGAATGCTGTCACGCTTGTGTTTTTCCAGTTCTGAAAAAGAAACATAACGTTTTAATGTAGCAATTGAGCAGTACGAAACCGTCTGAATGTTGCTGTTGACCATTTTTTGCTTGGAGATGCTCTTGAGCTTGAAACACACACAACAAGACCGGTGTTAACTAGCGAAATGGTCGGCAGAGTGCCGACACAGCGAGTTTTGACTATCACTTGCACATCTAAAACAACGTCGGAAAGTAACTCGTTCGGCTTTTGAGTCACATAAAGTATGTGCGTTAATTTTGACGCCACTAGCTCTGCATGTTGTCATGCAATTTCTTTACCTCTCAGAAATGATTATGACATAAAAGTGAAGTACGTGACGAGTGTGACGTTAGGAAAACATTAGGCATCATGGAGAGATTCTGTATGGGACCACCCAACCCAAACGAGTACTGTGTGACGTGCTACCCGGCAGGTATTCACCGAGGTAGCCGGCTAGCTCAGTCGGTAGAGCGTCAGACTCTTAATCCCAGGGTCGTGGGTTCGAGCCAGACGCTGGGCGGAACGGAATTTTGTTCCGCTGCAAGTGTAAATTACCGTTTTTCTGATTAACGAGATTTAATGGAAATAGCAACTTTAAACTTTGCCTACGTCTCTGTCAGTCGCAAGGAAGCTGTATTTGAAGGTGAAGGTGATTTTGTAGACATGTGTGAAAGACATGTTCTGAAATGCAAGTGTTGTTGTTTGGAGAGCACATCGGTTACGTGTCAGATGTGTAGCCAAGCAGTAATTTGTCGCCATAGCTGCAAATATTAGCCGGTAATATGAAGTGTTGTCAGCTAAAGTCTGATGATGCAGACGACCGTAAGGACGAAGTACCCAAGAGTACCGCTAGGCCGCGCCTCTTTAGCTCAGTGGTAGAGCACTGGTCTAATAAACCAGGGGTCGTAAGTTCCATCCTCACAGGAGAAAGATGAATTTTTGAAATAAGTTGCGCGTCGTGGCCGTAGAGCAAACAGTACCTGTGATGACGAACAATTAGCGACAGGCGTTTTTTTAACAATCACTCTCAGATGCGATTAAGGCGAATGGCGCAGATAAAGCATTTGCCAAAGCGGTACAGCATAAGGTGGGACGAGGCAGTCTGAATTACATTTTATAGATGTATTTCTCACATATCTCAGAGCCTCTCGCGATATTCGTCGTCGTCGTCGTCGTCGTCGTCGTCGTCGTCGCCGCTTCTGCAGAAGTAGCAAATGGCAATCGTAGCAAATGCGGCGAGGGTCGCCCTGCCTTCGATTCCGAATGCACAAAGTGTGTGGTCTTGTTTCTCAGTCTATATTTGGTCGGTCTCGTCAGAGGTTGAATGTAACGAATGGGTGGGAAAGAGCAAGGGGCAGCGGCTGTGTAGAACGAAAACACAAATCCTCAGGGGTGTGAGCGTTTCGAGATGAGTCGTATACATGAAAATGTTGGTCGTCAGTGACCGTGTGGCCTAATGGATAAGGCGTCGGACTTCGGATCTGAAGGTTACAGGTTCGAATGCTGTCACGCTTGTGTTTTTCCAGTTCTGAAAAAGAAACATAACGTTTTAATGTAGCAATTGAGCAGTACGAAACCGTCTGAATGTTGCTGTTGACCATTTTTTGCTTGGAGATGCTCTTGAGCTTGAAACACACACAACAAGACCGGTGTTAACTAGCGAAATGGTCGGCAGAGTGCCGACACAGCGAGTTTTGACTATCACTTGCACATCTAAAACAACGTCGGAAAGTAACTCATTCGGCTTTTGAGTCACATAAAGTATGTGCGTTAATTTTGACGCCACTAGCTCTGCATGTTGTCATGCAATTTCTTTACCTCTCAGAAATGATTATGACATAAAAGTGAAGTACGTGACGAGTGTGACGTTAGGAAAACATTAGGCATCATGGAGAGATTCTGTATGGGACCACCCAACCCAAACGAGTACTGTGTGACGTGCTACCCGGCAGGTATTCACCGAGGTAGCCGGCTAGCTCAGTCGGTAGAGCGTCAGACTCTTAATCCCAGGGTCGTGGGTTCGAGCCAGACGCTGGGCGGAACGGAATTTTGTTCCGCTGCAAGTGTAAATTACCGTTTTTCTGATTAACGAGATTTAATGGAAATAGCAACTTTAAGCTTTGCCTACGTCTCTGTCAGTCGCAAGGAAGCTGTATTTGAAGGTGAAGGTGATTTTGTAGACATGTGTGAAAGACATGTTCTGAAATGCAAGTGTTGTTGTTTGGAGAGCACATCGGTTACGTGTCAGATGTGTAGCCAAGCAGTAATTTGTCGCCATAGCTGCAAATATTAGCCGTTAATATGAAGTGTTGTCAGCTAAAGTCTGATGATGCAGACGACCGTAAGGACGAAGTACCCAAGAGTACCGCTAGGCCGCGCCTCTTTAGCTCAGTGGTAGAGCATTGGTCTAATAAACCAGGGGTCGTAAGTTCCATCCTCACAGGAGAAATATGAATTTTGGAAATCAGTTGCGCGTCGTGGCCGTATAGCAAACAGTACCTGTGATGACGAACAATTAGCGACAGGCGTTTTTTTAAGAATCACTCTCAGATGCGATTAAGGCGAATGGCGCAGATAAAGCATTTGCCAAAGCGGTACAGCATAAGGTGGGACGAGGCAGTCTGAATTACATTTTATAGATGTATTTCTCACATATCTCAGAGCCTCTCGCGATATTCGTCGTCGTCGTCGTCGTCGTCGTCGCCGCCGCCGCCGCCGCCGCTTCTGCAGAAGTAGCAAATGGCAATCGTAGCAAATGCGGCGAGGGTCGCCCTGCCTTCGATTCCGAATGCACAAAGTGTGTGGTCTTGTTTCTCAGTCTATATTTGGTCGGTCACGTCAGAGGTTGAATGTAACGAATGGGTGGGAAAGAGCAAGGGGCAGCGGCTGTGTAGAACGAAAACACAAATCCTCAGGGGTGTGAGCGTTTCGAGATGAGTCGTATACATGTAAATGTTGGTCGTCAGTGACCGTGTGGCCTAATGGATAAGGCGTCGGACTTCGGATCTGAAGGTTACAGGTTCGAATTCTGTCACGCTTGTGTTTTTCCAGTTCTGAAAAAGAAACATAACGTTTTAATGTAGCAATTGAGCAGTACGAAACCGTCTGAGTGTTGCTGTTGACCATTTTTTGCTTGGAGATGCTCTTGAGCTTGAAACACACACAACAAGACCGGTGTTAACTAGCGAAATGGTCGGCAGAGTGCCGACACAGCGAGTTTTGACTATCACTTGCACATCTAAAACAACGTCGGAAAGTAACTCGTTCGGCTTTTGAGTCACATAAAGTATGTGCGTTAATTTTGACGCCACTAGCTCTGCATGTTGTCATGCAATTTCTTTACCTCTCAGAAAGGATTATGACATAAAAGTGAAGTACGTGACGAGTGTGACGTTAGGAAAACATTAGGCATCATGGAGAGATTCTGTATGGGGCCACCCAACCCAAACGAGTACTGTGTGACGTGCTACCCGGCAGGTATTCACCGAGGTAGCCGGCTAGCTCAGTCGGTAGAGCGTCAGACTCTTAATCCCAGGGTCGTGGGTTCGAACCAGACGCTGGGCGGAACGGAATTTTGTTCCGCTGCAAGTGTAAATTACCGTTTTTCTGATTAACGAGATTTAATGGAAATAGCAACTTTAAACTTTGCCTACGTCTCTGTCAGTCGCAAGGAAGCTGTATTTGAAGGTGAAGGTGATTTTGTAGACATGTGTGAAAGACATGTTCTGAAATGCAAGTGTTGTTGTTTGGAGAGCACATCGGTTACGTGTCAGATGTGTAGCCAAGCAGTAATTTGTCGCCATAGCTGCAAATATTAGCCGGTAATATGAAGTGTTGTCAGCTAAAGTCTGATGATGCAGACGACCGTAAGGACGAAGTACACAAAAGTACCGCTAGGCCGCGCCTCTTTAGCTCAGTGGTAGAGCACTGGTCTAATAAACCAGGGGTCGTAAGTTCCATCCTCACAGGAGAAAGATGAATTTTGGAAATCAGTTGCGCGTCGTGGCCGTATAGCAAACAGTACCTGTGATGACGAACAATTAGCGACAGGCGTTTTTTTAAGAATCACTCTCAGATGCGATTAAGGCGAATGGCGCAGATAAAGCATTTGCCAAAGCGGTACAGCATAAGGTGGGACGAGGCAGTCTGAATTACATTTTATAGATGTATTTCTCACATATCTCAGAGCCTCTCGCGATATTCGTCGTCGTCGTCGTCGTCGTCGCCGCCGCCGCCGCCGCTTCTGCAGAAGTAGCAAATGGCAATCGTAGCAAATGCGGCGAGGGTCGCCCTGCCTTCGATTCCGAATGCACAAAGTGTGTGGTCTTGTTTCTCAGTCTATATTTGGTCGGTCTCGTCAGAGGTTGAATGTAACGAATGGGTGGGAAAGAGCAAGGGGCAGCGGCTGTGTAGAACGAAAACACAAATCCTCATGGGTGTGAGCGTTTCGAGATGAGTCGTATACATGTAAATGTTGGTCGTCAGTGACCGTGTGGCCTAATGGATAAGGCGTCGGACTTCGGATCTGAAGGTTACAGGTTCGAATGCTGTCACGCTTGTGTTTTTCCAGTTCTGAAAAAGAAACATAACGTTTTAATGTAGCAATTGAGCAGTACGAAACCGTCTGAATGTTGCTGTTGACCATTTTTTGCTTGGAGATGCTCTTGAGCTTGAAACACACACAACAAGACCGGTGTTAACTAGCGAAATGGTCGGCAGAGTGCCGACACAGCGAGTTTTGACTATCACTTGCACATCTAAAACAACGTCGGAAAGTAACTCGTTCGGCTTTTGAGTCACATAAAGTATGTGCGTTAATTTTGACGCCACTAGCTCTGCATGTTGTCATGCAATTTCTTTACCTCTCAGAAAGGATTATGACATAAAAGTGAAGTACGTGACGAGTGTGACGTTAGGAAAACATTAGGCATCATGGAGAGATTCTGTATGGGACCACCCAACCCAAACGAGTACTGTGTGACGTGCTACCCGGCAGGTATTCACCGAGGTAGCCGGCTAGCTCAGTCGGTAGAGCGTCAGACCCTTAATCCCAGGGTCGTGGGTTCGAGCCAGACGCTGGGCGGAACGGAATTTTGTTCCGCTGCAAGTGTAAATTACCGTTTTTCTGATTAACGAGATTTAATGGAAATAGCAACTTTAAACTTTGCCTACGTCTCTGTCAGTCGCAAGGAAGCTGTATTTGAAGGTGAAGGTGATTTTGTAGACATGTGTGAAAGACATGTTCTGAAATGCAAGTGTTGTTGTTTGGAGGGCACATCGGTTACGTGTCAGATGTGTAGCCAAGCAGTAATTTGTCGCCATAGCTGCAAATATTAGCCGGTAATATGAAGTGTTGTCAGCTAAAGTCTGATGATGCAGACGACCGTAAGGACGAAGTACCCAAGAGTACCGCTAGGCCGCGCCTCTTTAGCTCAGTGGTAGAGCACTGGTCTAATAAACCAGGGGTCGTAAGTTCCATCCTCACAGGAGAAAGATGAATTTTGGAAATCAGTTGCGCGTCGTGGCCGTATAGCAAACAGTACCTGTGATGACGAACAATTAGCGACAGGCGTTTTTTTAAGAATCACTCTCAGATGCGATTAAGGCGAATGGCGCAGATAAAGCATTTGCCAAAGCGGTACAGCATAAGGTGGGACGAGGCAGTCTGAATTACATTTTATAGATGTATTTCTCACATATCTCAGAGCCTCTCGCGATATTCGTCGTCGTCGTCGTCGTCGTCGTCGTCGCCGCCGCCGCCGCCGCCGCTTCTGCAGAAGTAGCAAATGGCAATCGTAGCAAATGCGGCGAGGGTCGCCCTGCCTTCGATTCCGAATGCACAAAGTGTGTGGTCTTGTTTCTCAGTCTATATTTGGTCGGTCTCGTCAGAGGTTGAATGTAACGAATGGGTGGGAAAGAGCAAGGGGCAGCGGCTGTGTAGAACGAAAACACAAATCCTCAGGGGTGTGAGCGTTTCGAGATGAGTCGTATACATGTAAATGTTGGTCGTCAGTGACCGTGTGGCCTAATGGATAAGGCGTCGGACTTCGGATCTGAAGGTTACAGGTTCGAATGCTGTCACGCTTGTGTTTTTCCAGTTCTGAAAAAGAAACATAACGTTTTAATGTAGCAATTGAGCAGTACGAAACCGTCTGAATGTTGCTGTTGACCATTTTTTGCTTGGAGATGCTCTTGAGCTTGAAACACACACAACAAGACCGGTGTTAACTAGCGAAATGGTCGGCAGAGTGCCGACACAGCGAGTTTTGACTATCACTTGCACATCTAAAACAACGTCGGAAAGTAACTCGTTCGGCTTTTGAGTCACATAAAGTATGTGCGTTAATTTTGACGCCACTAGCTCTGCATGTTGTCATGCAATTTCTTTACCTCTCAGAAAGGATTATGACATAAAAGTGAAGTACGTGACGAGTGTGACGTTAGGAAAACATTAGGCATCATGGAGAGATTCTGTATGGGGCCACCCAACCCAAACGAGTACTGTGTGACGTGCTACCCGGCAGGTATTCACCGAGGTAGCCGGCTAGCTCAGTCGGTAGAGCGTCAGACTCTTAATCCCAGGGTCGTGGGTTCGAGCCAGACGCTGGGCGGAACGGAATTTTGTTCCGCTGCAAGTGTAAATTACCGTTTTTCTGATTAACGAGATTTAATGGAAATAGCAACTTTAAACTTTGCCTACGTCTCTGTCAGTCGCAAGGAAGCTGTATTTGAAGGTGAAGGTGATTTTGTAGACATGTGTGAAAGACATGTTCTGAAATGCAAGTGTTGTTGTTTGGAGAGCACATCGGTTACGTGTCAGATGTGTAGCCAAGCAGTAATTTGTCGCCATAGCTGCAAATATTAGCCGGTAATATGAAGTGTTGTCAGCTAAAGTCTGATGATGCAGACGACCGTAAGGACGAAGTACCCAAGAGTACCGCTAGGCCGCGCCTCTTTAGCTCAGTGGTAGAGCATTGGTCTAATAAACCAGGGGTCGTAAGTTCCATCCTCACAGGAGAAATATGAATTTTGGAAATCAGTTGCGCGTCGTGGCCGTATAGCAAGCAGTACCTGTGATGACGAACAATTAGCGACAGGCGTTTTTTTAAGAATCACTCTCAGATGCGATTAAGGCGAATGGCGCAGATAAAGCATTTGCCAAAGCGGTACAGCATAAGGTGGGACGAGGCAGTCTGAATTACATTTTATAGATGTATTTCTCACATATCTCAGAGCCTCTCGCGATATTCGTCGTCGTCGTCGTCGTCGTCGTCGCCGCCGCCGCCGCTTCTGCAGAAGTAGCAAATGGCAATCGTAGCAAATGCGGCGAGGGTCGCCCTGCCTTCGATTCCGAATGCACAAAGTGTGTGGTCTTGTTTCTCAGTCTATATTTGGTCGGTCTCGTCAGAGGTTGAATGTAACGAATGGGTGGGAAAGAGCAAGGGGCAGCGGCTGTGTAGAACGAAAACACAAATCCTCAGGGGTGTGAGCGTTTCGAGATGAGTCGTATACATGTAAATGTTGGTCGTCAGTGACCGTGTGGCCTAATGGATAAGGCGTCGGACTTCGGATCTGAAGGTTACAGGTTCGAATGCTGTCACGCTTGTGTTTTTCCAGTTCTGAAAAAGAAACATAACGTTTTAATGTAGCAATTGAGCAGTACGAAACCGTCTGAATGTTGCTGTTGACCATTTTTTGCTTGGAGATGCTCTTGAGCTTGAAACACACACAACAAGACCGGTGTTAACTAGCGAAATGGTCGGCAGAGTGCCGACACAGCGAGTTTTGACTATCACTTGCACATCTAAAACAACGTCGGAAAGTAACTCGTTCGGCTTTTGAGTCACATAAAGTATGTGCGTTAATTTTGACGCCACTAGCTCTGCATGTTGTCATGCAATTTCTTTACCTCTCAGAAAGGATTATGACATAAAAGTGAAGTACGTGACGAGTGTGACGTTAGGAAAACATTAGGCATCATGGAGAGATTCTGTATGGGGCCACCCAACCCAAACGAGTACTGTGTGACGTGCTACCCGGCAGGTATTCACCGAGGTAGCCGGCTAGCTCAGTCGGTAGAGCGTCGGACTCTTAATCCCAGGGTCGTGGGTTCGAGCCAGACGCTGGGCGGAACGGAATTTTGTTCCGCTGCAAGTGTAAATTACCGTTTTTCTGATTAACGAGATTTAATGGAAATAGCAACTTTAAACTTTGCCTACGTCTCTGTCAGTCGCAAGGAAGCTGTATTTGAAGGTGAAGGTGATTTTGTAGACATGTGTGAAAGACATGTTCTGAAATGCAAGTGTTGTTGTTTGGAGAGCACATCGGTTACGTGTCAGATGTGTAGCCAAGCAGTAATTTGTCGCCATAGCTGCAAATATTAGCCGGTAATATGAAGTGTTGTCAGCTAAAGTCTGATGATGCAGACGACCGTAAGGACGAAGTACCCAAGAGTACCGCTAGGCCGCGCCTCTTTAGCTCAGTGGTAGAGCACTGGTCTAATAAACCAGGGGTCGTAAGTTCCATCCTCACAGGAGAAAGATGAATTTTGGAAATCAGTTGCGCGTCGTGGCCGTATAGCAAACAGTACCTGTGATGACGAACAATTAGCGACAGGCGTTTTTTTAAGAATCACTCTCAGATGCGATTAAGGCGAATGGCGCAGATAAAGCATTTGCCAAAGCGGTACAGCATAAGGTGGGACGAGGCAGTCTGAATTACATTTTATAGATGTATTTCTCACGTATCTCAGAGCCTCTCGCGATATTCGTCGTCGTCGTCGTCGTCGTCGTCGCCGCCGCCGTCGCCGCCGCTTCTGCAGAAGTAGCAAATGGCAATCGTAGCAAATGCGGCGAGGGTCGCCCTGCCTTCGATTCCGAATGCACAAAGTGTGTGGTCTTGTTTCTCAGTCTATATTTGGTCGGTCTCGTCAGAGGTTGAATGTAACGAATGGGTGGGAAAGAGCAAGGGGCAGCGGCTGTGTAGAACGAAAACACAAATCCTCAGGGGTGTGAGCGTTTCGAGATGAGTCGTATACATGTAAATGTTGGTCGTCAGTGACCGTGTGGCCTAATGGATAAGGCGTCGGACTTCGGATCTGAAGGTTACAGGTTCGAATGCTGTCACGCTTGTGTTTTTCCAGTTCTGAAAAAGAAACATAACGTTTTAATGTAGCAATTGAGCAGTACGAAACCGTCTGAATGTTGCTGTTGACCATTTTTTGCTTGGAGATGCTCTTGAGCTTGAAACACACACAACAAGACCGGTGTTAACTAGCGAAATGGTCGGCAGAGTGCCGACACAGCGAGTTTTGACTATCACTTGCACATCTAAAACAACGTCGGAAAGTAACTCGTTCGGCTTTTGAGTCACATAAAGTATGTGCGTTAATTTTGACGCCACTAGCTCTGCATGTTGTCATGCAATTTCTTTACCTCTCAGAAAGGATTATGACATAAAAGTGAAGTACGTGACGAGTGTGACGTTAGGAAAACATTAGGCATCATGGAGAGATTCTGTATGGGGCCACCCAACCCAAACGAGTACTGTGTGACGTGCTACCCGGCAGGTATTCACCGAGGTAGCCGGCTAGCTCAGTCGGTAGAGCGTCAGACTCTTAATCCCAGGGTCGTGGGTTCGAGCCAGACGCTGGGCGGAACGGAATTTTGTTCCGCTGCAAGTGTAAATTACCGTTTTCCTGATTAACGAGATTTAATGGAAATAGCAACTTTAAACTTTGCCTACGTCTCTGTCAGTCGCAAGGAAGCTGTATTTGAAGGTGAAGGTGATTTTGTAGACATGTGTGAAAGACATGTTCTGAAATGCAAGTGTTGTTGTTTGGAGAGCACATCGGTTACGTGTCAGATGTGTAGCCAAGCAGTAATTTGTCGCCATAGCTGCAAATATTAGCCGGTAATATGAAGTGTTGTCAGCTAAAGTCTGATGATGCAGACGACCGTAAGGACGAAGTACCCAAGAGTACCGCTAGGCCGCGCCTCTTTAGCTCAGTGGTAGAGCACTGGTCTAATAAACCAGGGGTCGTAAGTTCCATCCTCACAGGAGAAAGATGAATTTTGGAAATCAGTTGCGCGTCGTGGCCGTATAGCAAACAGTACCTGTGATGACGAACAATTAGCGACAGGCGTTTTTTTAACAATCACTCTCAGATGCGATTAAGGCGAATGGCGCAGATAAAGCATTTGCCAAAGCGGTACAGCATAAGGTGGGACGAGGCAGTCTGAATTACATTTTATAGATGTATTTCTCACATATCTCAGAGCCTCTCGCGATATTCGTCGTCGTCGTCGTCGTCGTCGTCGTCGTCGTCGCCGCTTCTGCAGAAGTAGCAAATGGCAATCGTAGCAAATGCGGCGAGGGTCGCCCTGCCTTCGATTCCGAATGCACAAAGTGTGTGGTCTTGTTTCTCAGTCTATATTTGGTCGGTCTCGTCAGAGGTTGAATGTAACGAATGGGTGGGAAAGAGCAAGGGGCAGCGGCTGTGTAGAACGAAAACACAAATCCTCAGGGGTGTGAGCGTTTCGAGATGAGTCGTATGCATGTAAATGTTGGTCGTCAGTGACCGTGTGGCCTAATGGATAAG
The DNA here is from genome assembly GCF_023897955.1 of Schistocerca gregaria. Classification (NCBI taxonomy): domain Eukaryota; kingdom Metazoa; phylum Arthropoda; class Insecta; order Orthoptera; family Acrididae; genus Schistocerca; species Schistocerca gregaria. The sequence goes on along the minus strand of NW_026062033.1, from coordinate 62,626 downwards.
GCGTCGGACTTCGGATCTGAAGGTTACAGGTTCGAATGCTGTCACGCTTGTGTTTTTCCAGTTCTGAAAAAGAAACATAACGTTTTAATGTAGCAATTGAGCAGTACGAAACCGTCTGAATGTTGCTGTTGACCATTTTTTGCTTGGAGATGCTCTTGAGCTTGAAACACACACAACAAGACCGGTGTTAACTAGCGAAATGGTCGGCAGAGTGCCGACACAGCGAGTTTTGACTATCACTTGCACATCTAAAACAACGTCGGAAAGTAACTCGTTCGGCTTTTGAGTCACATAAAGTATGTGCGTTAATTTTGACGCCACTAGCTCTGCATGTTGTCATGCAATTTCTTTACCTCTCAGAAAGGATTATGACATAAAAGTGAAGTACGTGACGAGTGTGACGTTAGGAAAACATTAGGCATCATGGAGAGATTCTGTATGGGGCCACCCAACCCAAACGAGTACTGTGTGACGTGCTACCCGGCAGGTATTCACCGAGGTAGCCGGCTAGCTCAGTCGGTAGAGCGTCAGACTCTTAATCCCAGGGTCGTGGGTTCGAGCCAGACGCTGGGCGGAACGGAATTTTGTTCCGCTGCAAGTGTAAATTACCGTTTTTCTGATTAACGAGATTTAATGGAAATAGCAACTTTAAACTTTGCCTACGTCTCTGTCAGTCGCAAGGAAGCTGTATTTGAAGGTGAAGGTGATTTTGTAGACATGTGTGAAAGACATGTTCTGAAATGCAAGTGTTGTTGTTTGGAGAGCACATCGGTTACGTGTCAGATGTGTAGCCAAGCAGTAATTTGTCGCCATAGCTGCAAATATTAGCCGGTAATATGAAGTGTTGTCAGCTAAAGTCTGATGATGCAGACGACCGTAAGGACGAAGTACCCAAGAGTACCGCTACGCCGCGCCTCTTTAGCTCAGTGGTAGAGCACTGGTCTAATAAACCAGGGGTCGTAAGTTCCATCCTCACAGGAGAAAGATGAATTTTGGAAATCAGTTGCGCGTCGTGGCCGTATAGCAAACAGTACCTGTGATGACGAACAATTAGCGACAGGCGTTTTTTTAAGAATCACTCTCAGATGCGATTAAGGCGAATGGCGCAGATAAAGCATTTGCCAAAGCGGTACAGCATAAGGTGGGACGAGGCAGTCTGAATTACATTTTATAGATGTATTTCTCACGTATCTCAGAGCCTCTCGCGATATTCGTCGTCGTCGTCGTCGTCGTCGTCGCCGCCGCCGTCGCCGCCGCTTCTGCAGAAGTAGCAAATGGCAATCGTAGCAAATGCGGCGAGGGTCGCCCTGCCTTCGATTCCGAATGCACAAAGTGTGTGGTCTTGTTTCTCAGTCTATATTTGGTCGGTCTCGTCAGAGGTTGAATGTAACGAATGGGTGGGAAAGAGCAAGGGGCAGCGGCTGTGTAGAACGAAAACACAAATCCTCAGGGGTGTGAGCGTTTCGAGATGAGTCGTATACATGTAAATGTTGGTCGTCAGTGACCGTGTGGCCTAATGGATAAGGCGTCGGACTTCGGATCTGAAGGTTACAGGTTCGAATGCTGTCACGCTTGTGTTTTTCCAGTTCTGAAAAAGAAACATAACGTTTTAATGTAGCAATTGAGCAGTACGAAACCGTCTGAATGTTGCTGTTGACCATTTTTTGCTTGGAGATGCTCTTGAGCTTGAAACACACACAACAAGACCGGTGTTAACTAGCGAAATGGTCGGCAGAGTGCCGACACAGCGAGTTTTGACTATCACTTGCACATCTAAAACAACGTCGGAAAGTAACTCGTTCGGCTTTTGAGTCACATAAAGTATGTGCGTTAATTTTGACGCCACTAGCTCTGCATGTTGTCATGCAATTTCTTTACCTCTCAGAAAGGATTATGACATAAAAGTGAAGTACGTGACGAGTGTGACGTTAGGAAAACATTAGGCATCATGGAGAGATTCTGTATGGGGCCACCCAACCCAAACGAGTACTGTGTGACGTGCTACCCGGCAGGTATTCACCGAGGTAGCCGGCTAGCTCAGTCGGTAGAGCGTCAGACTCTTAATCCCAGGGTCGTGGGTTCGAGCCAGACGCTGGGCGGAACGGAATTTTGTTCCGCTGCAAGTGTAAATTACCGTTTTTCTGATTAACGAGATTTAATGGAAATAGCAACTTTAAACTTTGCCTACGTCTCTGTCAGTCGCAAGGAAGCTGTATTTGAAGGTGAAGGTGATTTTGTAGACATGTGTGAAAGACATGTTCTGAAATGCAAGTGTTGTTGTTTGGAGAGCACATCGGTTACGTGTCAGATGTGTAGCCAAGCAGTAATTTGTCGCCATAGCTGCAAATATTAGCCGGTAATATGAAGTGTTGTCAGCTAAAGTCTGATGATGCAGACGACCGTAAGGACGAAGTACCCAAGAGTACCGCTAGGCCGCGCCTCTTTAGCTCAGTGGTAGAGCACTGGTCTAATAAACCAGGGTTCGTAAGTTCCATCCTCACAGGAGAAAGATGAATTTTGGAAATCAGTTGCGCGTCGTGGCCGTATAGCAAACAGTACCTGTGATGACGAACAATTAGCGACAGGCGTTTTTTTAACAATCACTCTCAGATGCGATTAAGGCGAATGGCGCAGATAAAGCATTTGCCAAAGCGGTACAGCATAAGGTGGGACGAGGCAGTCTGAATTACATTTTATAGATGTATTTCTCACGTATCTCAGAGCCTCTCGCGATATTCGTCGTCGTCGTCGTCGTCGTCGTCGCCGCCGCCGTCGCCGCCGCTTCTGCAGAAGTAGCAAATGGCAATCGTAGCAAATGCGGCGAGGGTCGCCCTGCCTTCGATTCCGAATGCACAAAGTGTGTGGTCTTGTTTCTCAGTCTATATTTGGTCGGTCTCGTCAGAGGTTGAATGTAACGAATGGGTGGGAAAGAGCAAGGGGCAGCGGCTGTGTAGAACGAAAACACAAATCCTCAGGGGTGTGAGCGTTTCGAGATGAGTCGTATACATGTAAATGTTGGTCGTCAGTGACCGTGTGGCCTAATGGATAAGGCGTCGGACTTCGGATCTGAAGGTTACAGGTTCGAATGCTGTCACGCTTGTGTTTTTCCAGTTCTGAAAAAGAAACATAACGTTTTAATGTAGCAATTGAGCAGTACGAAACCGTCTGAATGTTGCTGTTGACCATTTTTTGCTTGGAGATGCTCTTGAGCTTGAAACACACACAACAAGACCGGTGTTAACTAGCGAAATGGTCGGCAGAGTGCCGACACAGCGAGTTTTGACTATCACTTGCACATCTAAAACAACGTCGGAAAGTAACTCGTTCGGCTTTTGAGTCACATAAAGTATGTGCGTTAATTTTGACGCCACTAGCTCTGCATGTTGTCATGCAATTTCTTTACCTCTCAGAAAGGATTATGACATAAAAGTGAAGTACGTGACGAGTGTGACGTTAGGAAAACATTAGGCATCATGGAGAGATTCTGTATGGGGCCACCCAACCCAAACGAGTACTGTGTGACGTGCTACCCGGCAGGTATTCACCGAGGTAGCCGGCTAGCTCAGTCGGTAGAGCGTCAGACTCTTAATCCCAGGGTCGTGGGTTCGAGCCAGACGCTGGGCGGAACGGAATTTTGTTCCGCTGCAAGTGTAAATTACCGTTTTTCTGATTAACGAGATTTAATGGAAATAGCAACTTTAAACTTTGCCTACGTCTCTGTCAGTCGCAAGGAAGCTGTATTTGAAGGTGAAGGTGATTTTGTAGACATGTGTGAAAGACATGTTCTGAAATGCAAGTGTTGTTGTTTGGAGAGCACATCGGTTACGTGTCAGATGTGTAGCCAAGCAGTAATTTGTCGCCATAGCTGCAAATATTAGCCGGTAATATGAAGTGTTGTCAGCTAAAGTCTGATGATGCAGACGACCGTAAGGACGAAGTACCCAAGAGTACCGCTAGGCCGCGCCTCTTTAGCTCAGTGGTAGAGCACTGGTCTAATAAACCAGGGGTCGTAAGTTCCATCCTCACAGGAGAAAGATGAATTTTGGAAATCAGTTGCGCGTCGTGGCCGTATAGCAAACAGTACCTGTGATGACGAACAATTAGCGACAGGCGTTTTTTTAACAATCACTCTCAGATGCGATTAAGGCGAATGGCGCAGATAAAGCATTTGCCAAAGCGGTACAGCATAAGGTGGGACGAGGCAGTCTGAATTACATTTTATAGATGTATTTCTCACGTATCTCAGAGCCTCTCGCGATATTCGTCGTCGTCGTCGTCGTCGTCGTCGCCGCCGCCGTCGCCGCCGCTTCTGCAGAAGTAGCAAATGGCAATCGTAGCAAATGCGGCGAGGGTCGCCCTGCCTTCGATTCCGAATGCACAAAGTGTGTGGTCTTGTTTCTCAGTCTATATTTGGTCGGTCTCGTCAGAGGTTGAATGTAACGAATGGGTGGGAAAGAGCAAGGGGCAGCGGCTGTGTAGAACGAAAACACAAATCCTCAGGGGTGTGAGCGTTTCGAGATGAGTCGTATACATGTAAATGTTGGTCGTCAGTGACCGTGTGGCCTAATGGATAAGGCGTCGGACTTCGGATCTGAAGGTTACAGGTTCGAATGCTGTCACGCTTGTGTTTTTCCAGTTCTGAAAAAGAAACATAACGTTTTAATGTAGCAATTGAGCAGTACGAAACCGTCTGAATGTTGCTGTTGACCATTTTTTGCTTGGAGATGCTCTTGAGCTTGAAACACACACAACAAGACCGGTGTTAACTAGCGAAATGGTCGGCAGAGTGCCGACACAGCGAGTTTTGACTATCACTTGCACATCTAAAACAACGTCGGAAAGTAACTCGTTCGGCTTTTGAGTCACATAAAGTATGTGCGTTAATTTTGACGCCACTAGCTCTGCATGTTGTCATGCAATTTCTTTACCTCTCAGAAAGGATTATGACATAAAAGTGAAGTACGTGACGAGTGTGACGTTAGGAAAACATTAGGCATCATGGAGAGATTCTGTATGGGGCCACCCAACCCAAACGAGTACTGTGTGACGTGCTACCCGGCAGGTATTCACCGAGGTAGCCGGCTAGCTCAGTCGGTAGAGCGTCAGACTCTTAATCCCAGGGTCGTGGGTTCGAGCCAGACGCTGGGCGGAACGGAATTTTGTTCCGCTGCAAGTGTAAATTACCGTTTTTCTGATTAACGAGATTTAATGGAAATAGCAACTTTAAACTTTGCCTACGTCTCTGTCAGTCGCAAGGAAGCTGTATTTGAAGGTGAAGGTGATTTTGTAGACATGTGTGAAAGACATGTTCTGAAATGCAAGTGTTGTTGTTTGGAGAGCACATCGGTTACGTGTCAGATGTGTAGCCAAGCAGTAATTTGTCGCCATAGCTGCAAATATTAGCCGGTAATATGAAGTGTTGTCAGCTAAAGTCTGATGATGCAGACGACCGTAAGGACGAAGTACCCAAGAGTACCGCTAGGCCGCGCCTCTTTAGCTCAGTGGTAGAGCACTGGTCTAATAAACCAGGGGTCGTAAGTTCCATCCTCACAGGAGAAAGATGAATTTTGGAAATCAGTTGCGCGTCGTGGCCGTATAGCAAACAGTACCTGTGATGACGAACAATTAGCGACAGGCGTTTTTTTAACAATCACTCTCAGATGCGATTAAGGCGAATGGCGCAGATAAAGCATTTGCCAAAGCGGTACAGCATAAGGTGGGACGAGGCAGTCTGAATTACATTTTATAGATGTATTTCTCACATATCTCAGAGCCTCTCGCGATATTCGTCGTCGTCGTCGTCGTCGTCGTCGTCGTCGTCGCCGCTTCTGCAGAAGTAGCAAATGGCAATCGTAGCAAATGCGGCGAGGGTCGCCCTGCCTTCGATTCCGAATGCACAAAGTGTGTGGTCTTGTTTCTCAGTCTATATTTGGTCGGTCTCGTCAGAGGTTGAATGTAACGAATGGGTGGGAAAGAGCAAGGGGCAGCGGCTGTGTAGAACGAAAACACAAATCCTCAGGGGTGTGAGCGTTTCGAGATGAGTCGTATGCATGTAAATGTTGGTCGTCAGTGACCGTGTGGCCTAATGGATAAGGCGTCGGACTTCGGATCTGAAGGTTACAGGTTCGAATGCTGTCACGCTTGTGTTTTTCCAGTTCTGAAAAAGAAACATAACGTTTTAATGTAGCAATTGAGCAGTACGAAACCGTCTGAATGTTGCTGTTGACCATTTTTTGCTTGGAGATGCTCTTGAGCTTGAAACACACACAACAAGACCGGTGTTAACTAGCGAAATGGTCGGCAGAGTGCCGACACAGCGAGTTTTGACTATCACTTGCACATCTAAAACAACGTCGGAAAGTAACTCGTTCGGCTTTTGAGTCACATAAAGTATGTGCGTTAATTTTGACGCCACTAGCTCTGCATGTTGTCATGCAATTTCTTTACCTCTCAGAAAGGATTATGACATAAAAGTGAAGTACGTGACGAGTGTGACGTTAGGAAAACATTAGGCATCATGGAGAGATTCTGTATGGGGCCACCCAACCCAAACGAGTACTGTGTGACGTGCTACCCGGCAGGTATTCACCGAGGTAGCCGGCTAGCTCAGTCGGTAGAGCGTCAGACTCTTAATCCCAGGGTCGTGGGTTCGAGCCAGACGCTGGGCGGAACGGAATTTTGTTCCGCTGCAAGTGTAAATTACCGTTTTTCTGATTAACGAGATTTAATGGAAATAGCAACTTTAAACTTTGCCTACGTCTCTGTCAGTCGCAAGGAAGCTGTATTTGAAGGTGAAGGTGATTTTGTAGACATGTGTGAAAGACATGTTCTGAAATGCAAGTGTTGTTGTTTGGAGAGCACATCGGTTACGTGTCAGATGTGTAGCCAAGCAGTAATTTGTCGCCATAGCTGCAAATATTAGCCGGTAATATGAAGTGTTGTCAGCTAAAGTCTGATGATGCAGACGACCGTAAGGACGAAGTACCCAAGAGTACCGCTAGGCCGCGCCTCTTTAGCTCAGTGGTAGAGCACTGGTCTAATAAACCAGGGGTCGTAAGTTCCATCCTCACAGGAGAAAGATGAATTTTGGAAATCAGTTGCGCGTCGTGGCCGTATAGCAAACAGTACCTGTGATGACGAACAATTAGCGACAGGCGTTTTTTTAACAATCACTCTCAGATGCGATTAAGGCGAATGGCGCAGATAAAGCATTTGCCAAAGCGGTACAGCATAAGGTGGGACGAGGCAGTCTGAATTACATTTTATAGATGTATTTCTCACGTATCTCAGAGCCTCTCGCGATATTCGTCGTCGTCGTCGTCGTCGTCGCCGCCGCCGTCGCCGCCGCTTCTGCAGAAGTAGCAAATGGCAATCGTAGCAAATGCGGCGAGGGTCGCCCTGCCTTCGATTCCGAATGCACAAAGTGTGTGGTCTTGTTTCTCAGTCTATATTTGGTCGGTCTCGTCAGAGGTTGAATGTAACGAATGGGTGGGAAAGAGCAAGGGGCAGCGGCTGTGTAGAACGAAAACACAAATCCTCAGGGGTGTGAGCGTTTCGAGATGAGTCGTATACATGTAAATGTTGGTCGTCAGTGACCGTGTGGCCTAATGGATAAGGCGTCGGACTTCGGATCTGAAGGTTACAGGTTCGAATGCTGTCACGCTTGTGTTTTTCCAGTTCTGAAAAAGAAACATAACGTTTTAATGTAGCAATTGAGCAGTACGAAACCGTCTGAATGTTGCTGTTGACCATTTTTTGCTTGGAGATGCTCTTGAGCTTGAAACACACACAACAAGACCGGTGTTAACTAGCGAAATGGTCGGCAGAGTGCCGACACAGCGAGTTTTGACTATCACTTGCACATCTAAAACAACGTCGGAAAGTAACTCGTTCGGCTTTTGAGTCACATAAAGTATGTGCGTTAATTTTGACGCCACTAGCTCTGCATGTTGTCATGCAATTTCTTTACCTCTCAGAAAGGATTATGACATAAAAGTGAAGTACGTGACGAGTGTGACGTTAGGAAAACATTAGGCATCATGGAGAGATTCTGTATGGGGCCACCCAACCCAAACGAGTACTGTGTGACGTGCTACCCGGCAGGTATTCACCGAGGTAGCCGGCTAGCTCAGTCGGTAGAGCGTCAGACTCTTAATCCCAGGGTCGTGGGTTCGAGCCAGACGCTGGGCGGAACGGAATTTTGTTCCGCTGCAAGTGTAAATTACCGTTTTTCTGATTAACGAGATTTAATGGAAATAGCAACTTTAAACTTTGCCTACGTCTCTGTCAGTCGCAAGGAAGCTGTATTTGAAGGTGAAGGTGATTTTGTAGACATGTGTGAAAGACATGTTCTGAAATGCAAGTGTTGTTGTTTGGAGAGCACATCGGTTACGTGTCAGATGTGTAGCCAAGCAGTAATTTGTCGCCATAGCTGCAAATATTAGCCGGTAATATGAAGTGTTGTCAGCTAAAGTCTGATGATGCAGACGACCGTAAGGACGAAGTACCCAAGAGTACCGCTAGGCCGCGCCTCTTTAGCTCAGTGGTAGAGCACTGGTCTAATAAACCAGGGGTCGTAAGTTCCATCCTCACAGGAGAAAGATGAATTTTGGAAATCAGTTGCGCGTCGTGGCCGTATAGCAAACAGTACCTGTGATGACGAACAATTAGCGACAGGCGTTTTTTTAACAATCACTCTCAGATGCGATTAAGGCGAATGGCGCAGATAAAGCATTTGCCAAAGCGGTACAGCATAAGGTGGGACGAGGCAGTCTGAATTACATTTTATAGATGTATTTCTCACGTATCTCAGAGCCTCTCGCGATATTCGTCGTCGTCGTCGTCGTCGTCGTCGCCGCCGCTTCTGCAGAAGTAGCAAATGGCAATCGTAGCAAATGCGGCGAGGGTCGCCCTGCCTTCGATTCCGAATGCACAAAGTGTGTGGTCTTGTTTCTCAGTCTATATTTGGTCGGTCTCGTCAGAGGTTGAATGTAACGAATGGGTGGGAAAGAGCAAGGGGCAGCGGCTGTGTAGAACGAAAACACAAATCCTCAGGGGTGTGAGCGTTTCGAGATGAGTCGTATACATGTAAATGTTGGTCGTCAGTGACCGTGTGGCCTAATGGATAAGGCGTCGGACTTCGGATCTGAAGGTTACAGGTTCGAATGCTGTCACGCTTGTGTTTTTCCAGTTCTGAAAAAGAAACATAACGTTTTAATGTAGCAATTGAGCAGTACGAAACCGTCTGAATGTTGCTGTTGACCATTTTTTGCTTGGAGATGCTCTTGAGCTTGAAACACACACAACAAGACCGGTGTTAACTAGCGAAATGGTCGGCAGAGTGCCGACACAGCGAGTTTTGACTATCACTTGCACATCTAAAACAACGTCGGAAAGTAACTCGTTCGGCTTTTGAGTCACATAAAGTATGTGCGTTAATTTTGACGCCACTAGCTCTGCATGTTGTCATGCAATTTCTTTACCTCTCAGAAAGGATTATGACATAAAAGTGAAGTACGTGACGAGTGTGACGTTAGGAAAACATTAGGCATCATGGAGAGATTCTGTATGGGGCCACCCAACCCAAACGAGTACTGTGTGACGTGCTACCCGGCAGGTATTCACCGAGGTAGCCGGCTAGCTCAGTCGGTAGAGCGTCAGACTCTTAATCCCAGGGTCGTGGGTTCGAGCCAGACGCTGGGCGGAACGGAATTTTGTTCCGCTGCAAGTGTAAATTACCGTTTTTCTGATTAACGAGATTTAATGGAAATAGCAACTTTAAACTTTGCCTACGTCTCTGTCAGTCGCAAGGAAGCTGTATTTGAAGGTGAAGGTGATTTTGTAGACATGTGTGAAAGACATGTTCTGAAATGCAAGTGTTGTTGTTTGGAGAGCACATCGGTTACGTGTCAGATGTGTAGCCAAGCAGTAATTTGTCGCCATAGCTGCAAATATTAGCCGGTAATATGAAGTGTTGTCAGCTAAAGTCTGATGATGCAGACGACCGTAAGGACGAAGTACCCAAGAGTACCGCTAGGCCGCGCCTCTTTAGCTCAGTGGTAGAGCACTGGTCTAATAAACCAGGGGTCGTAAGTTCCATCCTCACAGGAGAAAGATGAATTTTGGAAATCAGTTGCGCGTCGTGGCCGTATAGCAAACAGTACCTGTGATGACGAACAATTAGCGACAGGCGTTTTTTTAAGAATCACTCTCAGATGCGATTAAGGCGAATGGCGCAGATAAAGCATTTGCCAAAGCGGTACAGCATAAGGTGGGACGAGGCAGTCTGAATTACATTTTATAGATGTATTTCTCACATATCTCAGAGCCTCTCGCGATATTCGTCGTCGTCGTCGTCGTCGTCGTCGTCGTCGTCGCCGCTTCTGCAGAAGTAGCAAATGGCAATCGTAGCAAATGCGGCGAGGGTCGCCCTGCCTTCGATTCCGAATGCACAAAGTGTGTGGTCTTGTTTCTCAGTCTATATTTGGTCGGTCTCGTCAGAGGTTGAATGTAACGAATGGGTGGGAAAGAGCAAGGGGCAGCGGCTGTGTAGAACGAAAACACAAATCCTCAGGGGTGTGAGCGTTTCGAGATGAGTCGTATGCATGTAAATGTTGGTCGTCAGTGACCGTGTGGCCTAATGGATAAGGCGTCGGACTTCGGATCTGAAGGTTACAGGTTCGAATGCTGTCACGCTTGTGTTTTTCCAGTTCTGAAAAAGAAACATAACGTTTTAATGTAGCAATTGAGCAGTACGAAACCGTCTGAATGTTGCTGTTGACCATTTTTTGCTTGGAGATGCTCTTGAGCTTGAAACACACACAACAAGACCGGTGTTAACTAGCGAAATGGTCGGCAGAGTGCCGACACAGCGAGTTTTGACTATCACTTGCACATCTAAAACAACGTCGGAAAGTAACTCGTTCGGCTTTTGAGTCACATAAAGTATGTGCGTTAATTTTGACGCCACTAGCTCTGCATGTTGTCATGCAATTTCTTTACCTCTCAGAAAGGATTATGACATAAAAGTGAAGTACGTGACGAGTGTGACGTTAGGAAAACATTAGGCATCATGGAGAGATTCTGTATGGGGCCACCCAACCCAAACGAGTACTGTGTGACGTGCTACCCGGCAGGTATTCACCGAGGTAGCCGGCTAGCTCAGTCGGTAGAGCGTCAGACTCTTAATCCCAGGGTCGTGGGTTCGAGCCAGACGCTGGGCGGAACGGAGTTTTGTTCCGCTGCAGGTGTAAATTACCGTTTTTCTGATTAACGAGATTTAATGGAAATAGCAACTTTAAACTTTGCCTACGTCTCTGTCAGTCGCAAGGAAGCTGTATTTGAAGGTGAAGGTGATTTTGTAGACATGTGTGAAAGACATGTTCTGAAATGCAAGTGTTGTTGTTTGGAGAGCACATCGGTTACGTGTCAGATGTGTAGCCAAGCAGTAATTTGTCGCCATAGCTGCAAATATTAGCCGGTAATATGAAGTGTTGTCAGCTAAAGTCTGATGATGCAGACGACCGTAAGGACGAAGTACCCAAGAGTACCGCTACGCCGCGCCTCTTTAGCTCAGTGGTAGAGCACTGGTCTAATAAACCAGGGGTCGTAAGTTCCATCCTCACAGGAGAAAGATGAATTTTGGAAATCAGTTGCGCGTCGTGGCCGTATAGCAAACAGTACCTGTGATGACGAACAATTAGCGACAGGCGTTTTTTTAAGAATCACTCTCAGATGCGATTAAGGCGAATGGCGCAGATAAAGCATTTGCCAAAGCGGTACAGCATAAGGTGGGACGAGGCAGTCTGAATTACATTTTATAGATGTATTTCTCACGTATCTCAGAGCCTCTCGCGATATTCGTCGTCGTCGTCGTCGTCGTCGTCGCCGCCGCCGTCGCCGCCGCTTCTGCAGAAGTAGCAAATGGCAATCGTAGCAAATGCGGCGAGGGTCGCCCTGCCTTCGATTCCGAATGCACAAAGTGTGTGGTCTTGTTTCTCAGTCTATATTTGGTCGGTCTCGTCAGAGGTTGAATGTAACGAATGGGTGGGAAAGAGCAAGGGGCAGCGGCTGTGTAGAACGAAAACACAAATCCTCAGGGGTGTGAGCGTTTCGAGATGAGTCGTATACATGTAAATGTTGGTCGTCAGTGACCGTGTGGCCTAATGGATAAGGCGTCGGACTTCGGATCTGAAGGTTACAGGTTCGAATGCTGTCACGCTTGTGTTTTTCCAGTTCTGAAAAAGAAACATAACGTTTTAATGTAGCAATTGAGCAGTACGAAACCGTCTGAATGTTGCTGTTGACCATTTTTTGCTTGGAGATGCTCTTGAGCTTGAAACACACACAACAAGACCGGTGTTAACTAGCGAAATGGTCGGCAGAGTGCCGACACAGCGAGTTTTGACTATCACTTGCACATCTAAAACAACGTCGGAAAGTAACTCGTTCGGCTTTTGAGTCACATAAAGTATGTGCGTTAATTTTGACGCCACTAGCTCTGCATGTTGTCATGCAATTTCTTTACCTCTCAGAAAGGATTATGACATAAAAGTGAAGTACGTGACGAGTGTGACGTTAGGAAAACATTAGGCATCATGGAGAGATTCTGTATGGGGCCACCCAACCCAAACGAGTACTGTGTGACGTGCTACCCGGCAGGTATTCACCGAGGTAGCCGGCTAGCTCAGTCGGTAGAGCGTCAGACTCTTAATCCCAGGGTCGTGGGTTCGAGCCAGACGCTGGGCGGAACGGAATTTTGTTCCGCTGCAAGTGTAAATTACCGTTTTTCTGATTAACGAGATTTAATGGAAATAGCAACTTTAAACTTTGCCTACGTCTCTGTCAGTCGCAAGGAAGCTGTATTTGAAGGTGAAGGTGATTTTGTAGACATGTGTGAAAGACATGTTCTGAAATGCAAGTGTTGTTGTTTGGAGAGCACATCGGTTACGTGTCAGATGTGTAGCCAAGCAGTAATTTGTCGCCATAGCTGCAAATATTAGCCGGTAATATGAAGTGTTGTCAGCTAAAGTCTGATGATGCAGACGACCGTAAGGACGAAGTACCCAAGAGTACCGCTAGGCCGCGCCTCTTTAGCTCAGTGGTAGAGCACTGGTCTAATAAACCAGGGGTCGTAAGTTCCATCCTCACAGGAGAAAGATGAATTTTGGAAATCAGTTGCGCGTCGTGGCCGTATAGCAAACAGTACCTGTGATGACGAACAATTAGCGACAGGCGTTTTTTTAAGAATCACTCTCAGATGCGATTAAGGCGAATGGCGCAGATAAAGCATTTGCCAAAGCGGTACAGCATAAGGTGGGACGAGGCAGTCTGAATTACATTTTATAGATGTATTTCTCACATATCTCAGAGCCTCTCGCGATATTCGTCGTCGTCGTCGTCGTCGTCGTCGTCGTCGTCGCCGCTTCTGCAGAAGTAGCAAATGGCAATCGTAGCAAATGCGGCGAGGGTCGCCCTGCCTTCGATTCCGAATGCACAAAGTGTGTGGTCTTGTTTCTCAGTCTATATTTGGTCGGTCTCGTCAGAGGTTGAATGTAACGAATGGGTGGGAAAGAGCAAGGGGCAGCGGCTGTGTAGAACGAAAACACAAATCCTCAGGGGTGTGAGCGTTTCGAGATGAGTCGTATGCATGTAAATGTTGGTCGTCAGTGACCGTGTGGCCTAATGGATAAGGCGTCGGACTTCGGATCTGAAGGTTACAGGTTCGAATGCTGTCACGCTTGTGTTTTTCCAGTTCTGAAAAAGAAACATAACGTTTTAATGTAGCAATTGAGCAGTACGAAACCGTCTGAATGTTGCTGTTGACCATTTTTTGCTTGGAGATGCTCTTGAGCTTGAAACACACACAACAAGACCGGTGTTAACTAGCGAAATGGTCGGCAGAGTGCCGACACAGCGAGTTTTGACTATCACTTGCACATCTAAAACAACGTCGGAAAGTAACTCGTTCGGCTTTTGAGTCACATAAAGTATGTGCGTTAATTTTGACGCCACTAGCTCTGCATGTTGTCATGCAATTTCTTTACCTCTCAGAAAGGATTATGACATAAAAGTGAAGTACGTGACGAGTGTGACGTTAGGAAAACATTAGGCATCATGGAGAGATTCTGTATGGGGCCACCCAACCCAAACGAGTACTGTGTGACGTGCTACCCGGCAGGTATTCACCGAGGTAGCCGGCTAGCTCAGTCGGTAGAGCGTCAGACTCTTAATCCCAGGGTCGTGGGTTCGAGCCAGACGCTGGGCGGAACGGAGTTTTGTTCCGCTGCAGGTGTAAATTACCGTTTTTCTGATTAACGAGATTTAATGGAAATAGCAACTTTAAACTTTGCCTACGTCTCTGTCAGTCGCAAGGAAGCTGTATTTGAAGGTGAAGGTGATTTTGTAGACATGTGTGAAAGACATGTTCTGAAATGCAAGTGTTGTTGATTGGAGAGCACATCGGTTACGTGTCAGATGTGTAGCCAAGCAGTAATTTGTCGCCATAGCTGCAAATATTAGCCGGTAATATGAAGTGTTGTCAGCTAAAGTCTGATGATGCAGACGACCGTAAGGACGAAGTACCCAAGAGTACCGCTACGCCGCGCCTCTTTAGCTCAGTGGTAGAGCACTGGTCTAATAAACCAGGGGTCGTAAGTTCCATCCTCACAGGAGAAAGATGAATTTTGGAAATCAGTTGCGCGTCGTGGCCGTATAGCAAACAGTACCTGTGATGACGAACAATTAGCGACAGGCGTTTTTTTAAGAATCACTCTCAGATGCGATTAAGGCGAATGGCGCAGATAAAGCATTTGCCAAAGCGGTACAGCATAAGGTGGGACGAGGCAGTCTGAATTACATTTTATAGATGTATTTCTCACGTATCTCAGAGCCTCTCGCGATATTCGTCGTCGTCGTCGTCGTCGTCGTCGCCGCCGCCGTCGCCGCCGCTTCTGCAGAAGTAGCAAATGGCAATCGTAGCAAATGCGGCGAGGGTCGCCCTGCCTTCGATTCCGAATGCACAAAGTGTGTGGTCTTGTTTCTCAGTCTATATTTGGTCGGTCTCGTCAGAGGTTGAATGTAACGAATGGGTGGGAAAGAGCAAGGGGCAGCGGCTGTGTAGAACGAAAACACAAATCCTCAGGGGTGTGAGCGTTTCGAGATGAGTCGTATACATGTAAATGTTGGTCGTCAGTGACCGTGTGGCCTAATGGATAAGGCGTCGGACTTCGGATCTGAAGGTTACAGGTTCGAATGCTGTCACGCTTGTGTTTTTCCAGTTCTGAAAAAGAAACATAACGTTTTAATGTAGCAATTGAGCAGTACGAAACCGTCTGAATGTTGCTGTTGACCATTTTTTGCTTGGAGATGCTCTTGAGCTTGAAACACACACAACAAGACCGGTGTTAACTAGCGAAATGGTCGGCAGAGTGCCGACACAGCGAGTTTTGACTATCACTTGCACATCTAAAACAACGTCGGAAAGTAACTCGTTCGGCTTTTGAGTCACATAAAGTATGTGCGTTAATTTTGACGCCACTAGCTCTGCATGTTGTCATGCAATTTCTTTACCTCTCAGAAAGGATTATGACATAAAAGTGAAGTACGTGACGAGTGTGACGTTAGGAAAACATTAGGCATCATGGAGAGATTCTGTATGGGGCCACCCAACCCAAACGAGTACTGTGTGACGTGCTACCCGGCAGGTATTCACCGAGGTAGCCGGCTAGCTCAGTCGGTAGAGCGTCAGACTCTTAATCCCAGGGTCGTGGGTTCGAGCCAGACGCTGGGCGGAACGGAATTTTGTTCCGCTGCAAGTGTAAATTACCGTTTTTCTGATTAACGAGATTTAATGGAAATAGCAACTTTAAACTTTGCCTACGTCTCTGTCAGTCGCAAGGAAGCTGTATTTGAAGGTGAAGGTGATTTTGTAGACATGTGTGAAAGACATGTTCTGAAATGCAAGTGTTGTTGTTTGGAGAGCACATCGGTTACGTGTCAGATGTGTAGCCAAGCAGTAATTTGTCGCCATAGCTGCAAATATTAGCCGGTAATATGAAGTGTTGTCAGCTAAAGTCTGATGATGCAGACGACCGTAAGGACGAAGTACCCAAGAGTACCGCTAGGCCGCGCCTCTTTAGCTCAGTGGTAGAGCACTGGTCTAATAAACCAGGGGTCGTAAGTTCCATCCTCACAGGAGAAAGATGAATTTTGGAAATCAGTTGCGCGTCGTGGCCGTATAGCAAACAGTACCTGTGATGACGAACAATTAGCGACAGGCGTTTTTTTAACAATCACTCTCAGATGCGATTAAGGCGAATGGCGCAGATAAAGCATTTGCCAAAGCGGTACAGCATAAGGTGGGACGAGGCAGTCTGAATTACATTTTATAGATGTATTTCTCACATATCTCAGAGCCTCTCGCGATATTCGTCGTCGTCGTCGTCGTCGTCGTCGTCGCCGCTTCTGCAGAAGTAGCAAATGGCAATCGTAGCAAATGCGGCGAGGGTCGCCCTGCCTTCGATTCCGAATGCACAAAGTGTGTGGTCTTGTTTCTCAGTCTATATTTGGTCGGTCTCGTCAGAGGTTGAATGTAACGAATGGGTGGGAAAGAGCAAGGGGCAGCGGCTGTGTAGAACGAAAACACAAATCCTCAGGGGTGTGAGCGTTTCGAGATGAGTCGTATGCATGTAAATGTTGGTCGTCAGTGACCGTGTGGCCTAATGGATAAGGCGTCGGACTTCGGATCTGAAGGTTACAGGTTCGAATGCTGTCACGCTTGTGTTTTTCCAGTTCTGAAAAAGAAACATAACGTTTTAATGTAGCAATTGAGCAGTACGAAACCGTCTGAATGTTGCTGTTGACCATTTTTTGCTTGGAGATGCTCTTGAGCTTGAAACACACACAACAAGACCGGTGTTAACTAGCGAAATGGTCGGCAGAGTGCCGACACAGCGAGTTTTGACTATCACTTGCACATCTAAAACAACGTCGGAAAGTAACTCGTTCGGCTTTTGAGTCACATAAAGTATGTGCGTTAATTTTGACGCCACTAGCTCTGCATGTTGTCATGCAATTTCTTTACCTCTCAGAAAGGATTATGACATAAAAGTGAAGTACGTGACGAGTGTGACGTTAGGAAAACATTAGGCATCATGGAGAGATTCTGTATGGGGCCACCCAACCCAAACGAGTACTGTGTGACGTGCTACCCGGCAGGTATTCACCGAGGTAGCCGGCTAGCTCAGTCGGTAGAGCGTCAGACTCTTAATCCCAGGGTCGTGGGTTCGAGCCAGACGCTGGGCGGAACGGAATTTTGTTCCGCTGCAAGTGTAAATTACCGTTTTTCTGATTAACGAGATTTAATGGAAATAGCAACTTTAAACTTTGCCTACGTCTCTGTCAGTCGCAAGGAAGCTGTATTTGAAGGTGAAGGTGATTTTGTAGACATGTGTGAAAGACATGTTCTGAAATGCAAGTGTTGTTGTTTGGAGAGCACATCGGTTACGTGTCAGATGTGTAGCCAAGCAGTAATTTGTCGCCATAGCTGCAAATATTAGCCGGTAATATGAAGTGTTGTCAGCTAAAGTCTGATGATGCAGACGACCGTAAGGACGAAGTACCCAAGAGTACCGCTAGGCCGCGCCTCTTTAGCTCAGTGGTAGAGCACTGGTCTAATAAACCAGGGGTCGTAAGTTCCATCCTCACAGGAGAAAGATGAATTTTGGAAATCAGTTGCGCGTCGTGGCCGTATAGCAAACAGTACCTGTGATGACGAACAATTAGCGACAGGCGTTTTTTTAAGAATTACTCTCAGATGCGATTAAGGCAAATGGCGCAGATAAAGCATTTGCCAAAGCGGTGCAGCATAAGGTGGGACGAGGCAGTCTGAATTATATTTTATAGATGTATTTCTCACATATCTCAGAGCCTCTCGCGATATTCGTCGTCGTCGTCGTCGTCGTCGTCGTCGCCGCCGCCGCCGCTTCTGCAGAAGTAGCAAATGGCAATCGTAGCAAATGCGGCGAGGGACGCCCTGCCTTCGATTCCGAATGCACAAAGTGTGTGGTCTTGTTTCACAGTCTATATTTGTTCGGTCTCGTCAGAGTTTGAATGTAACGAATGGGTGGGAAAGAGCAAGGGGCAGCGGCTGTGTAGAACGAAAACACAAATCCTCAGGGGTGTGAGCGTTTCGAGATGAGTCGTATACATGTAAATGTTGGTCGTCAGAGACCGTGTGGTCTAATCGATAAGGCGTCGGACTTCGGATCTGAAGATTACAGGTCCGAATGCTGTCACGCTTGTGTTTTTCCAGTTCTGAAAAAGAAACATAACGTTTTAATGTAGCAATTGAGCAGTACGAAACCGTCTGAATGTTGCTGTTGACCATTTTTTGGTTGGAGATGCTCTTGAGCTTGAAACACACACAACAAGACCGGTGTTAACTAGCGAAATGGTCGGCAGAGTGCCGACACAGCGAGTTTTGACTATCACTTGCACATCTAAAACAACGTCGGAAAGTAACTCGTTCGGCTTTTGAGTCACATAAAGTATGTGCGTTAATTTTGACGCCACTAGCTCTGCATGTTGTCATGCAATTTCTTTACCTCTCAGAAATGATTATGACATAAAAGTGAAGTACGTGACGAGTGTGACGTTAGGAAAACATTAGGCATCATGGAGAGATTCTGTATGGGGCCACCCAACCCAAACGAGTACTGTGTGACGTGCTACCCGGCAGGTATTCACCGAGGTAGCCGGCTAGCTCAGTCGGTAGAGCGTCAGACTCTTAATCCCAGGGTCGTGGGTTCGAGCCAGACGCTGGGCGGAACGGAATTTTGTTCCGCTGCAAGTGTAAATTACCGTTTTTCTGATTAACGAGATTTAATGGAAATAGCAACTTTAAACTTTGCCTACGTCTCTGTCAGTCGCAAGGAAGCTGTATTTGAAGGTGAAGGTGATTTTGTAGACATGTGTGAAAGACATGTTCTGAAATGCAAGTGTTGTTGTTTGGAGAGCACATCGGTTACGTGTCAGATGTGTAGCCAAGCAGTAATTTGTCGCCATAGCTGCAAATATTAGCCGGTAATATGAAGTGTTGTCAGCTAAAGTCTGATGATGCAGACGACCGTAAGGACGAAGTACCCAAGAGTACCGCTAGGCCGCGCCTCTTTAGCTCAGTGGTAGAGCACTGGTCTAATAAACCAGGGGTCGTAAGTTCCATCCTCACAGGAGAAAGATGAATTTTGGAAATCAGTTGCGCGTCGTGGCCGTATAGCAAACAGTACCTGTGATGACGAACAATTAGCGACAGGCGTTTTTTTAAGAATTACTCTCAGATGCGATTAAGGCAAATGGCGCAGATAAAGCATTTGCCAAAGCGGTGCAGCATAAGGTGGGACGAGGCAGTCTGAATTATATTTTATAGATGTATTTCTCACATATCTCAGAGCCTCTCGCGATATTCGTCGTCGTCGTCGTCGTCGTCGTCGTCGCCGCCGCCGCCGCTTCTGCAGAAGTAGCAAATGGCAATCGTAGCAAATGCGGCGAGGGACGCCCTGCCTTCGATTCCGAATGCACAAAGTGTGTGGTCTTGTTTCACAGTCTATATTTGTTCGGTCTCGTCAGAGTTTGAATGTAACGAATGGGTGGGAAAGAGCAAGGGGCAGCGGCTGTGTAGAACGAAAACACAAATCCTCAGGGGTGTGAGCGTTTCGAGATGAGTCGTATACATGTAAATGTTGGTCGTCAGAGACCGTGTGGTCTAATCGATAAGGCGTCGGACTTCGGATCTGAAGATTACAGGTCCGAATGCTGTCACGCTTGTGTTTTTCCAGTTCTGAAAAAGAAACATAACGTTTTAATGTAGCAATTGAGCAGTACGAAACCGTCTGAATGTTGCTGTTGACCATTTTTTGGTTGGAGATGCTCTTGAGCTTGAAACACACACAACAAGACCGGTGTTAACTAGCGAAATGGTCGGCAGAGTGCCGACACAGCGAGTTTTGACTATCACTTGCACATCTAAAACAACGTCGGAAAGTAACTCGTTCGGCTTTTGAGTCACATAAAGTATGTGCGTTAATTTTGACGCCACTAGCTCTGCATGTTGTCATGCAATTTCTTTACCTCTCAGAAATGATTATGACATAAAAGTGAAGTACGTGACGAGTGTGACGTTAGGAAAACATTAGGCATCATGGAGAGATTCTGTATGGGACCACCCAACCCAAACGAGTACTGTGTGACGTGCTACCCGGCAGGTATTCACCGAGGTAGCCGGCTAGCTCAGTCGGTAGAGCGTCAGACTCTTAATCCCAGGGTCGTGGGTTCGAGCCAGACGCTGGGCGGAACGGAATTTTGTTCCGCTGCAAGTGTAAATTACCGTTTTTCTGATTAACGAGATTTAATGGAAATAGCAACTTTAAACTTTGCCTACGTCTCTGTCAGTCGCAAGGAAGCTGTATTTGAAGGTGAAGGTGATTTTGTAGACATGTGTGAAAGACATGTTCTGAAATGCAAGTGTTGTTGTTTGGAGAGCACATCGGTTACGTGTCAGATGTGTAGCCAAGCAGTAATTTGTCGCCATAGCTGCAAATATTAGCCGGTAATATGAAGTGTTGTCAGCTAAAGTCTGATGATGCAGACGACCGTAAGGACGAAGTACCCAAGAGTACCGCTAGGCCGCGCCTCTTTAGCTCAGTGGTAGAGCACTGGTCTACTAAACCAGGGGTCGTAAGTTCCATCCTCACAGGAGAAAGATGAATTTTGGAAATCAGTTGCGCGTCGTGGCCGTATAGCAAACAGTACCTGTGATGACGAACAATTAGCGACAGGCGTTTTTTTAAGAATTACTCTCAGATGCGATTAAGGCAAATGGCGCAGATAAAGCATTTGCCAAAGCGGTGCAGCATAAGGTGGGACGAGGCAGTCTGAATTACATTTTATAGATGTATTTCTCACATATCTCAGAGCCTCTCGCGATATTCGTCGTCGTCGTCGTCGTCGTCGTCGTCGTCGCCGCCGCCGCCGCTTCTGCAGAAGTAGCAAATGGCAATCGTAGCAAATGCAGCGAGGGACGCCCTGCCTTCGATTCCGAATGCACAAAGTGTGTGGTCTTGTTTCACAGTCTATATTTGTTCGGTCTCGTCAGAGGTTGAATGTAACGAATGGGTGGGAAAGAGCAAGGGGCAGCGGCTGTGTAGAACGAAAACACAAATCCTCAGGGGTGTGAGCGTTTCGAGATGAGTCGTATACATGTAAATGTTGGTCGTCAGTGACCGTGTGGTCTAATGGATAAGGCGTCGGACTTCGGATCTGAAGATTACAGGTTCGAATGCTGTCACGCTTGTGTTTTTCCAGTTCTGAAAAAGAAACATAACGTTTTAATGTAGCAATTTAGCAGTACGAAACCGTCTGAATGTTGCTGTTGACCATTTTTTGCTTGGAGATGCTCTTGAGCTTGAAACACACACAACAAGACCGGTGTTAACTAGCGAAATTGTCGGCAGAGTGCCGACACAGCGAGTTTTGACTATCACTTGCACATCTAAAACAACGTCGGAAAGTAACTCGTTCGGCTTTTGAGTCACATAAAGTATGTGCGTTAATTTTGACGCCACTAGCTCTGCATGTTGTCATGCAATTTCTTTACCTCTCAGAAATGATTATGACATAAAAGTGAAGTACGTGACGAGTGTGACGTTAGGAAAACATTAGGCATCATGGAGAGATTCTGTATGGGACCACCCAACCCAAACGAGTACTGTGTGACCTGCTACCCGGCAGGTATTCACCGAGATAGCCGGCTAGCTCAGTCGGTAGAGCGTCAGACTCTTAATCCCAGGGTCGTGGGTTCGAGCCAGACGCTGGGCGGAACGGAATTTTGTTCCGCTGCAAGTGTAAATTACCGTTTTTCTGATTAACGAGATTTAATGGAAATAGCAACTTTAAACTTTGCCTACGTCTCTGTCAGTCGCAAGGAAGCTGTATTTGAAGGTGAAGGTGATTTTGTAGACATGTGTGAAAGACATGTTCTGAAATGCAAGTGTTGTTGTTTGGAGAGCACATCGGTTACGTGTCAGATGTGTAGCCAAGCAGTAATTTGTCGCCATAGCTGCAAATATTAGCCGGTAATATGAAGTGTTGTCAGCTAAAGTCTGATGATGCAGACGACCGTAAGGACGAAGTACCCAAGAGTACCGCTAGGCCGCGCCTCTTTAGCTCAGTGGTAGAGCATTGGTCTAATAAACCAGGGGTCGTAAGTTCCATCCTCACAGGAGAAATATGAATTTTGGAAATCAGTTGCGCGTCGTGGCCGTATAGCAAACAGTACCTGTGATGACGAACAATTAGCGACAGGCGTTTTTTTAAGAATCACTCTCAGATGCGATTAAGGCGAATGGCGCAGATAAAGCATTTGCCAAAGCGGTACAGCATAAGGTGGGACGAGGCAGTCAGAATTACATTTTATAGATGTATTTCTCACATATCGCAGAGCCTCTCGCGATATTCGTCGTCGTCGTCGTCGTCGTCGTCGTCGTCGTCGCCGCCGCCGCCGCCGCTTCTGCAGAAGTAGCAAATGGCAATCGTAGCAAATGCGGCGAGGGTCGCCCTGCCTTCGATTCCGAATGCACAAAGTGTGTGGTCTTGTTTCTCAGTCTATATTTGGTCGGTCTCGTCAGAGGTTGAATGTAACGAATGGGTGGGAAAGAGCAAGGGGCAGCGGCTGTGTAGAACGAAAACACAAATCCTCAGGGGTGTGAGCGTTTCGAGATGAGTCGTATACATGTAAATGTTGGTCGTCAGTGACCGTGTGGCCTAATGGATAAGGCGTCGGACTTCGGATCTGAAGGTTGCAGGTTCGAATGCTGTCACGCTTGTGTTTTTCCAGTTCTGAAAAAGAAACATAACGTTTTAATGTAGCAATTGAGCAGTACGAAACCGTCTGAATGTTGCTGTTGACCATTTTTTGCTTGGAGATGCTCTTGAGCTTGAAACACACACAACAAGACCGGTGTTAACTAGCGAAATGGTCGGCAGAGTGCCGACACAGCGAGTTTTGACTATCACTTGCACATCTAAAACAACGTCGGAAAGTAACTCGTTCGGCTTTTGAGTCACATAAAGTATGTGCGTTAATTTTGACGCCACTAGCTCTGCATGTTGTCATGCAATTTCTTTACCTCTCAGAAAGGATTATGACATAAAAGTGAAGTACGTGACGAGTGTGACGTTAGGAAAACATTAGGCATCATGGAGAGATTCTGTATGGGGCCACCCAACCCAAACGAGTACTGTGTGACGTGCTACCCGGCAGGTATTCACCGAGGTAGCCGGCTAGCTCAGTCGGTAGAGCGTCAGACTCTTAATCCCAGGGTCGTGGGTTCGAGCCAGACGCTGGGCGGAACGGAGTTTTGTTCCGCTGCAGGTGTAAATTACCGTTTTTCTGATTAACGAGATTTAATGGAAATAGCAACTTTAAACTTTGCCTACGTCTCTGTCAGTCGCAAGGAAGCTGTATTTGAAGGTGAAGGTGATTTTGTAGACATGTGTGAAAGACATGTTCTGAAATGCAAGTGTTGTTGTTTGGAGAGCACATCGGTTACGTGTCAGATGTGTAGCCAAGCAGTAATTTGTCGCCATAGCTGCAAATATTAGCCGGTAATATGAAGTGTTGTCAGCTAAAGTCTGATGATGCAGACGACCGTAAGGACGAAGTACCCAAGAGTACCGCTAGGCCGCGCCTCTTTAGCTCAGTGGTAGAGCACTGGTCTAATAAACCATGGGTCGTAAGTTCCATCCTCACAGGAGAAAGATGAATTTTGGAAATCAGTTGCGCGTCGTGGCCGTATAGCAAACAGTACCTGTGATGACGAACAATTAGCGACAGGCGTTTTTTTAAGAATTACTCTCAGATGCGATTAAGGCAAATGGCGCAGATAAAGCAATTGCCAAAGCGGTACAGCATAAGGTGGGACGAGGCAGTCTGAATTACATTTTATAGATGTATTTCTCACATATCTCAGAGCCTCTCGCGATATTCGTCGTCGTCGTCGTCGTCGTCGTCGTCGTCGTCGCCGCCGCCGCCGCTTCTGCAGAAGTAGCAAATGGCAATCGTAGCAAATGCGGCGAGGGTCGCCCTGCCTTCGATTCCGAATGCACAAAGTGTGTGGTCTTGTTTCTCAGTCTATATTTGGTCGGTCTCGTCAGAGGTTGAATGTAACGAATGGGTGGGAAAGAGCAAGGGGCAGCGGCTGTGTAGAACGAAAACACAAATCCTCAGGGGTGTGAGCGTTTCGAGATGAGTCGTATACATGTAAATGTTGGTCGTCAGTGACCGTGTGGTCTAATGGATAAGGCGTCGGACTTCGGATCTGAAGATTACAGGTTCGAATGCTGTCATGCTTGTGTTTTTCCAGTTCTGAAAAAGAAACATAACGTTTTAATGTAGCAATTGAGCAGTACGAAACCGTCTGAATGTTGCTGTTGACCATTTTTTGCTTGGAGATGCTCTTGAGCTTGAAACACACACAACAAGACCGGTGTTAACTAGCGAAATTGTCGGCAGAGTGCCGACACAGCGAGTTTTGACTATCACTTGCACATCTAAAACAACGTCGGAAAGTAACTCGTTCGGCTTTTGAGTCACATAAAGTATGTGCGTTAATTTTGACGCCACTAGCTCTGCATGTTGTCATGCAATTTCTTTACCTCTCAGAAATGATTATGACATAAAAGTGAAGTACGTGACGAGTGTGACGTTAGGAAAACATTAGGCATCATGGAGAGATTCTGTATGGGACCACCCAACCCAAACGAGTACTGTGTGACCTGCTACCCGGCAGGTATTCACCGAGGTAGCCGGCTAGCTCAGTCGGTAGAGCGTCAGACTCTTAATCCCAGGGTCGTGGGTTCGAGCCAGACGCTGGGCGGAACGGAATTTTGTTCCGCTGCAAGTGTAAATTACCGTTTTTCTGATTAACGAGATTTAATGGAAATAGCAACTTTAAACTTTGCCTACGTCTCTGTCAGTCGCAAGGAAGCTGTATTTGAAGGTGAAGGTGATTTTGTAGACATGTGTGAAAGACATGTTCTGAAATGCAAGTGTTGTTGTTTGGAGAGCACATCGGTTACGTGTCAGATGTGTAGCCAAGCAGTAATTTGTCGCCATAGCTGCAAATATTAGCCGGTAATATGAAGTGTTGTCAGCTAAAGTCTGATGATGCAGACGACCGTAAGGACGAAGTACCCAAGAGTACCGCTAGGCCGCGCCTCTTTAGCTCAGTGGTAGAGCATTGGTCTAATAAACCAGGGGTCGTAAGTTCCATCCTCACAGGAGAAATATGAATTTTGGAAATCAGTTGCGCGTCGTGGCCGTATAGCAAACAGTACCTGTGATGACGAACAATTAGCGACAGGCGTTTTTTTAAGAATCACTCTCAGATGCGATTAAGGCGAATGGCGCAGATAAAGCATTTGCCAAAGCGGTACAGCATAAGGTGGGACGAGGCAGTCTGAATTACATTTTATAGATGTATTTCTCACATATCGCAGAGCCTCTCGCGATATTCGTCGTCGTCGTCGTCGTCGTCGTCGTCGTCGTCGTCGTCGTCGTCGCCGCCGCCGCCGCCGCCGCTTCTGCAGAAGTAGCAAATGGCAATCGTAGCAAATGCGGCGAGGGTCGCCCTGCCTTCGATTCCGAATGCACAAAGTGTGTGGTCTTGTTTCTCAGTCTATATTTGGTCGGTCTCGTCAGAGGTTGAATGTAACGAATGGGTGGGAAAGAGCAAGGGGCAGCGGCTGTGTAGAACGAAAACACAAATCCTCAGGGGTGTGAGCGTTTCGAGGTGAGTCGTATACATGTAAATGTTGGTCGTCAGTGACCGTGTGGCCTAATGGATAAGGCGTCGGACTTCGGATCTGAAGGTTGCAGGTTCGAATGCTGTCACGCTTGTGTTTTTCCAGTTCTGAAAAAGAAACATAACGTTTTAATGTAGCAATTGAGCAGTACGAAACCGTCTGAATGTTGCTGTTGACCATTTTTTGCTTGGAGATGCTCTTGAGCTTGAAACACACACAACAAGACCGGTGTTAACTAGCGAAATGGTCGGCAGAGTGCCGACACAGCGAGTTTTGACTATCACTTGCACATCTAAAACAACGTCGGAAAGTAACTCGTTCGGCTTTTGAGTCACATAAAGTATGTGCGTTAATTTTGACGCCACTAGCTCTGCATGTTGTCATGCAATTTCTTTACCTCTCAGAAAGGATTATGACATAAAAGTGAAGTACGTGACGAGTGTGACGTTAGGAAAACATTAGGCATCATGGAGAGATTCTGTATGGGGCCACCCAACCCAAACGAGTACTGTGTGACGTGCTACCCGGCAGGTATTCACCGAGGTAGCCGGCTAGCTCAGTCGGTAGAGCGTCAGACTCTTAATCCCAGGGTCGTGGGTTCGAGCCAGACGCTGGGCGGAACGGAGTTTTGTTCCGCTGCAGGTGTAAATTACCGTTTTTCTGATTAACGAGATTTAATGGAAATAGCAACTTTAAACTTTGCCTACGTCTCTGTCAGTCGCAAGGAAGCTGTATTTGAAGGTGAAGGTGATTTTGTAGACATGTGTGAAAGACATGTTCTGAAATGCAAGTGTTGTTGTTTGGAGAGCACATCGGTTACGTGTCAGATGTGTAGCCAAGCAGTAATTTGTCGCCATAGCTGCAAATATTAGCCGGTAATATGAAGTGTTGTCAGCTAAAGTCTGATGATGCAGACGACCGTAAGGACGAAGTACCCAAGAGTACCGCTAGGCCGCGCCTCTTTAGCTCAGTGGTAGAGCACTGGTCTAATAAACCAGGGGTCGTAAGTTCCATCCTCACAGGAGAAAGATGAATTTTGGAAATCAGTTGCGCGTCGTGGCCGTATAGCAAACAGTACCTGTGATGACGAACAATTAGCGACAGGCGTTTTTTTAAGAATTACTCTCAGATGCGATTAAGGCAAATGGCGCAGATAAAGCATTTGCCAAAGCGGTACAGCATAAGGTGGGACGAGGCAGTCTGAATTACATTTTATAGATGTATTTCTCACATATCTCAGAGCCTCTCGCGATATTCGTCGTCGTCGTCGTCGTCGTCGTCGTCGTCGTCGCCGCCGCCGCCGCCGCTTCTGCAGAAGTAGCAAATGGCAATCGTAGCAAATGCGGCGAGGGTCGCCCTGCCTTCGATTCCGAATGCACAAAGTGTGTGGTCTTGTTTCTCAGTCTATATTTGGTCGGTCTCGTCAGAGGTTGAATGTAACGAATGGGTGGGAAAGAGCAAGGGGCAGCGGCTGTGTAGAACGAAAACACAAATCCTCAGGGGTGTGAGCGTTTCGAGATGAGTCGTATACATGTAAATGTTGGTCGTCAGTGACCGTGTGGCCTAATGGATAAGGCGTCGGACTTCGGATCTGAAGGTTACAGGTTCGAATGCTGTCACGCTTGTGTTTTTCCAGTTCTGAAAAAGAAACATAACGTTTTAATGTAGCAATTGAGCAGTACGAAACCGTCTGAATGTTGCTGTTGACCATTTTTTGCTTGGAGATGCTCTTGAGCTTGAAACACACACAACAAGACCGGTGTTAACTAGCGAAATGGTCGGCAGAGTGCCGACACAGCGAGTTTTGACTATCACTTGCACATCTAAAACAACGTCGGAAAGTAACTCGTTCGGCTTTTGAGTCACATAAAGTATGTGCGTTAATTTTGACGCCACTAGCTCTGCATGTTGTCATGCAATTTCTTTACCTCTCAGAAAGGATTATGACATAAAAGTGAAGTACGTGACGAGTGTGACGTTAGGAAAACATTAGGCATCATGGAGAGATTCTGTATGGGGCCACCCAACCCAAACGAGTACTGTGTGACGTGCTACCCGGCAGGTATTCACCGAGGTAGCCGGCTAGCTCAGTCGGTAGAGCGTCAGACTCTTAATCCCAGGGTCGTGGGTTCGAGCCAGACGCTGGGCGGAACGGAATTTTGTTCCGCTGCAAGTGTAAATTACCGTTTTTCTGATTAACGAGATTTAATGGAAATAGCAACTTTAAACTTTGCCTACGTCTCTGTCAGTCGCAAGGAAGCTGTATTTGAAGGTGAAGGTGATTTTGTAGACATGTGTGAAAGACATGTTCTGAAATGCAAGTGTTGTTGTTTGGAGAGCACATCGGTTACGTGTCAGATGTGTAGCCAAGCAGTAATTTGTCGCCATAGCTGCAAATATTAGCCGGTAATATGAAGTGTTGTCAGCTAAAGTCTGATGATGCAGACGACCGTAAGGACGAAGTACCCAAGAGTACCGATAGGCCGCGCCTCTTTAGCTCAGTGGTAGAGCATTGGTCTAATAAACCAGGGGTCGTAAGTTCCATCCTCACAGGAGAAATATGAATTTTGGAAATCAGTTGCGCGTCGTGGCCGTATAGCAAACAGTACCTGTGATGACGAACAATTAGCGACAGGCGTTTTTTTAAGAATCACTCTCAGATGCGATTAAGGCGAATGGCGCAGATAAAGCATTTGCCAAAGCGGTACAGCATAAGGTGGGACGAGGCAGTCTGAATTACATTTTATAGATGTATTTCTCACATATCGCAGAGCCTCTCGCGATATTCGTCGTCGTCGTCGTCGTCGTCGTCGTCGTCGTCGTCGCCGCCGCCGCCGCCGCTTCTGCAGAAGTAGCAAATGGCAATCGTAGCAAATGCGGCGAGGGTCGCCCTGCCTTCGATTCCGAATGCACAAAGTGTGTGGTCTTGTTTCTCAGTCTATATTTGGTCGGTCTCGTCAGAGGTTGAATGTAACGAATGGGTGGGAAAGAGCAAGGGGCAGCGGCTGTGTAGAACGAAAACACAAATCCTCAGGGGTGTGAGCGTTTCGAGATGAGTCGTATACATGTAAATGTTGGTCGTCAGTGACCGTGTGGCCTAATGGATAAGGCGTCGGACTTCGGATCTGAAGGTTGCAGGTTCGAATGCTGTCACGCTTGTGTTTTTCCAGTTCTGAAAAAGAAACATAACGTTTTAATGTAGCAATTGAGCAGTACGAAACCGTCTGAATGTTGCTGTTGACCATTTTTTGCTTGGAGATGCTCTTGAGCTTGAAACACACACAACAAGACCGGTGTTAACTAGCGAAATGGTCGGCAGAGTGCCGACACAGCGAGTTTTGACTATCACTTGCACATCTAAAACAACGTCGGAAAGTAACTCGTTCGGCTTTTGAGTCACATAAAGTATGTGCGTTAATTTTGACGCCACTAGCTCTGCATGTTGTCATGCAATTTCTTTACCTCTCAGAAAGGATTATGACATAAAAGTGAAGTACGTGACGAGTGTGACGTTAGGAAAACATTAGGCATCATGGAGAGATTCTGTATGGGGCCACCCAACCCAAACGAGTACTGTGTGACGTGCTACCCGGCAGGTATTCACCGAGGTAGCCGGCTAGCTCAGTCGGTAGAGCGTCAGACTCTTAATCCCAGGGTCGTGGGTTCGAGCCAGACGCTGGGCGGAACGGAGTTTTGTTCCGCTGCAGGTGTAAATTACCGTTTTTCTGATTAACGAGATTTAATGGAAATAGCAACTTTAAACTTTGCCTACGTCTCTGTCAGTCGCAAGGAAGCTGTATTTGAAGGTGAAGGTGATTTTGTAGACATGTGTGAAAGACATGTTCTGAAATGCAAGTGTTGTTGTTTGGAGAGCACATCGGTTACGTGTCAGATGTGTAGCCAAGCAGTAATTTGTCGCCATAGCTGCAAATATTAGCCGGTAATATGAAGTGTTGTCAGCTAAAGTCTGATGATGCAGACGACCGTAAGGACGAAGTACCCAAGAGTACCACTAGGCCGCGCCTCTTTAGCTCAGTGGTAGAGCACTGGTCTAATAAACCAGGGGTCGTAAGTTCCATCCTCACAGGAGAAAGATGAATTTTGGAAATCAGTTGCGCGTCGTGGCCGTATAGCAAACAGTACCTGTGATGACGAACAATTAGCGACAGGCGTTTTTTTAAGAATTACTCTCAGATGCGATTAAGGCAAATGGCGCAGATAAAGCATTTGCCAAAGCGGTACAGCATAAGGTGGGACGAGGCAGTCTGAATTACATTTTATAGATGTATTTCTCACATATCTCAGAGCCTCTCGCGATATTCGTCGTCGTCGTCGTCGTCGTCGTCGTCGTCGTCGCCGCCGCCGCCGCTTCTGCAGAAGTAGCAAATGGCAATCGTAGCAAATGCGGCGAGGGTCGCCCTGCCTTCGATTCCGAATGCACAAAGTGTGTGGTCTTGTTTCTCAGTCTATATTTGGTCGGTCTCGTCAGAGGTTGAATGTAACGAATGGGTGGGAAAGAGCAAGGGGCAGCGGCTGTGTAGAACGAAAACACAAATCCTCAGGGGTGTGAGCGTTTCGAGATGAGTCGTATACATGTAAATGTTGGTCGTCAGTGACCGTGTGGTCTAATGGATAAGGCGTCGGACTTCGGATCTGAAGATTACAGGTTCGAATGCTGTCATGCTTGTGTTTTTCCAGTTCTGAAAAAGAAACATAACGTTTTAATGTAGCAATTGAGCAGTACGAAACCGTCTGAATGTTGCTGTTGACCATTTTTTGCTTGGAGATGCTCTTGAGCTTGAAACACACACAACAAGACCGGTGTTAACTAGCGAAATTGTCGGCAGAGTGCCGACACAGCGAGTTTTGACTATCACTTGCACATCTAAAACAACGTCGGAAAGTAACTCGTTCGGCTTTTGAGTCACATAAAGTATGTGCGTTAATTTTGACGCCACTAGCTCTGCATGTTGTCATGCAATTTCTTTACCTCTCAGAAATGATTATGACATAAAAGTGAAGTACGTGACGAGTGTGACGTTAGGAAAACATTAGGCATCATGGAGAGATTCTGTATGGGACCACCCAACCCAAACGAGTACTGTGTGACCTGCTACCCGGCAGGTATTCACCGAGGTAGCCGGCTAGCTCAGTCGGTAGAGCGTCAGACTCTTAATCCCAGGGTCGTGGGTTCGAGCCAGACGCTGGGCGGAACGGAATTTTGTTCCGCTGCAAGTGTAAATTACCGTTTTTCTGATTAACGAGATTTAATGGAAATAGCAACTTTAAACTTTGCCTACGTCTCTGTCAGTCGCAAGGAAGCTGTATTTGAAGGTGAAGGTGATTTTGTAGACATGTGTGAAAGACATGTTCTGAAATGCAAGTGTTGTTGTTTGGAGAGCACATCGGTTACGTGTCAGATGTGTAGCCAAGCAGTAATTTGTCGCCATAGCTGCAAATATTAGCCGGTAATATGAAGTGTTGTCAGCTAAAGTCTGATGATGCAGACGACCGTAAGGACGAAGTACCCAAGAGTACCGCTAGGCCGCGCCTCTTTAGCTCAGTGGTAGAGCATTGGTCTAATAAACCAGGGGTCGTAAGTTCCATCCTCACAGGAGAAATATGAATTTTGGAAATCAGTTGCGCGTCGTGGCCGTATAGCAAACAGTACCTGTGATGACGAACAATTAGCGACAGGCGTTTTTTTAAGAATCACTCTCAGATGCGATTAAGGCGAATGGCGCAGATAAAGCATTTGCCAAAGCGGTACAGCATAAGGTGGGACGAGGCAGTCTGAATTACATTTTATAGATGTATTTCTCACATATCGCAGAGCCTCTCGCGATATTCGTCGTCGTCGTCGTCGTCGTCGTCGTCGTCGTCGTCGCCGCCGCCGCCGCCGCCGCTTCTGCAGAAGTAGCAAATGGCAATCGTAGCAAATGCGGCGAGGGTCGCCCTGCCTTCGATTCCGAATGCACAAAGTGTGTGGTCTTGTTTCTCAGTCTATATTTGGTCGGTCTCGTCAGAGGTTGAATGTAACGAATGGGTGGGAAAGAGCAAGGGGCAGCGGCTGTGTAGAACGAAAACACAAATCCTCAGGGGTGTGAGCGTTTCGAGGTGAGTCGTATACATGTAAATGTTGGTCGTCAGTGACCGTGTGGCCTAATGGATAAGGCGTCGGACTTCGGATCTGAAGGTTGCAGGTTCGAATGCTGTCACGCTTGTGTTTTTCCAGTTCTGAAAAAGAAACATAACGTTTTAATGTAGCAATTGAGCAGTACGAAACCGTCTGAATGTTGCTGTTGACCATTTTTTGCTTGGAGATGCTCTTGAGCTTGAAACACACACAACAAGACCGGTGTTAACTAGCGAAATGGTCGGCAGAGTGCCGACACAGCGAGTTTTGACTATCACTTGCACATCTAAAACAACGTCGGAAAGTAACTCGTTCGGCTTTTGAGTCACATAAAGTATGTGCGTTAATTTTGACGCCACTAGCTCTGCATGTTGTCATGCAATTTCTTTACCTCTCAGAAAGGATTATGACATAAAAGTGAAGTACGTGACGAGTGTGACGTTAGGAAAACATTAGGCATCATGGAGAGATTCTGTATGGGGCCACCCAACCCAAACGAGTACTGTGTGACGTGCTACCCGGCAGGTATTCACCGAGGTAGCCGGCTAGCTCAGTCGGTAGAGCGTCAGACTCTTAATCCCAGGGTCGTGGGTTCGAGCCAGACGCTGGGCGGAACGGAGTTTTGTTCCGCTGCAGGTGTAAATTACCGTTTTTCTGATTAACGAGATTTAATGGAAATAGCAACTTTAAACTTTGCCTACGTCTCTGTCAGTCGCAAGGAAGCTGTATTTGAAGGTGAAGGTGATTTTGTAGACATGTGTGAAAGACATGTTCTGAAATGCAAGTGTTGTTGTTTGGAGAGCACATCGGTTACGTGTCAGATGTGTAGCCAAGCAGTAATTTGTCGCCATAGCTGCAAATATTAGCCGGTAATATGAAGTGTTGTCAGCTAAAGTCTGATGATGCAGACGACCGTAAGGACGAAGTACCCAAGAGTACCGCTAGGCCGCGCCTCTTTAGCTCAGTGGTAGAGCACTGGTCTAATAAACCAGGGGTCGTAAGTTCCATCCTCACAGGAGAAAGATGAATTTTGGAAATCAGTTGCGCGTCGTGGCCGTATAGCAAACAGTACCTGTGATGACGAACAATTAGCGACAGGCGTTTTTTTAAGAATTACTCTCAGATGCGATTAAGGCAAATGGCGCAGATAAAGCATTTGCCAAAGCGGTACAGCATAAGGTGGGACGAGGCAGTCTGAATTACATTTTATAGATGTATTTCTCACATATCTCAGAGCCTCTCGCGATATTCGTCGTCGTCGTCGTCGTCGTCGTCGTCGTCGTCGTCGTCGCCGCCGCCGCCGCCGCTTCTGCAGAAGTAGCAAATGGCAATCGTAGCAAATGCGGCGAGGGTCGCCCTGCCTTCGATTCCGAATGCACAAAGTGTGTGGTCTTGTTTCTCAGTCTATATTTGGTCGGTCTCGTCAGAGGTTGAATGTAACGAATGGGTGGGAAAGAGCAAGGGGCAGCGGCTGTGTAGAACGAAAACACAAATCCTCAGGGGTGTGAGCGTTTCGAGATGAGTCGTATACATGTAAATGTTGGTCGTCAGTGACCGTGTGGCCTAATGGATAAGGCGTCGGACTTCGGATCTGAAGGTTACAGGTTCGAATGCTGTCACGCTTGTGTTTTTCCAGTTCTGAAAAAGAAACATAACGTTTTAATGTAGCAATTGAGCAGTACGAAACCGTCTGAATGTTGCTGTTGACCATTTTTTGCTTGGAGATGCTCTTGAGCTTGAAACACACACAACAAGACCGGTGTTAACTAGCGAAATGGTCGGCAGAGTGCCGACACAGCGAGTTTTGACTATCACTTGCACATCTAAAACAACGTCGGAAAGTAACTCGTTCGGCTTTTGAGTCACATAAAGTATGTGCGTTAATTTTGACGCCACTAGCTCTGCATGTTGTCATGCAATTTCTTTACCTCTCAGAAAGGATTATGACATAAAAGTGAAGTACGTGACGAGTGTGACGTTAGGAAAACATTAGGCATCATGGAGAGATTCTGTATGGGGCCACCCAACCCAAACGAGTACTGTGTGACGTGCTACCCGGCAGGTATTCACCGAGGTAGCCGGCTAGCTCAGTCGGTAGAGCGTCAGACTCTTAATCCCAGGGTCGTGGGTTCGAGCCAGACGCTGGGCGGAACGGAATTTTGTTCCGCTGCAAGTGTAAATTACCGTTTTTCTGATTAACGAGATTTAATGGAAATAGCAACTTTAAACTTTGCCTACGTCTCTGTCAGTCGCAAGGAAGCTGTATTTGAAGGTGAAGGTGATTTTGTAGACATGTGTGAAAGACATGTTCTGAAATGCAAGTGTTGTTGTTTGGAGAGCACATCGGTTACGTGTCAGATGTGTAGCCAAGCAGTAATTTGTCGCCATAGCTGCAAATATTAGCCGGTAATATGAAGTGTTGTCAGCTAAAGTCTGATGATGCAGACGACCGTAAGGACGAAGTACCCAAGAGTACCGATAGGCCGCGCCTCTTTAGCTCAGTGGTAGAGCATTGGTCTAATAAACCAGGGGTCGTAAGTTCCATCCTCACAGGAGAAATATGAATTTTGGAAATCAGTTGCGCGTCGTGGCCGTATAGCAAACAGTACCTGTGATGACGAACAATTAGCGACAGGCGTTTTTTTAAGAATCACTCTCAGATGCGATTAAGGCGAATGGCGCAGATAAAGCATTTGCCAAAGCGGTACAGCATAAGGTGGGACGAGGCAGTCTGAATTACATTTTATAGATGTATTTCTCACATATCGCAGAGCCTCTCGCGATATTCGTCGTCGTCGTCGTCGTCGTCGTCGTCGTCGTCGTCGTCGCCGCCGCCGCCGCTTCTGCAGAAGTAGCAAATGGCAATCGTAGCAAATGCGGCGAGGGTCGCCCTGCCTTCGATTCCGAATGCACAAAGTGTGTGGTCTTGTTTCTCAGTCTATATTTGGTCGGTCTCGTCAGAGGTTGAATGTAACGAATGGGTGGGAAAGAGCAAGGGGCAGCGGCTGTGTAGAACGAAAACACAAATCCTCAGGGGTGTGAGCGTTTCGAGATGAGTCGTATACATGTAAATGTTGGTCGTCAGTGACCGTGTGGCCTAATGGATAAGGCGTCGGACTTCGGATCTGAAGGTTGCAGGTTCGAATGCTGTCACGCTTGTGTTTTTCCAGTTCTGAAAAAGAAACATAACGTTTTAATGTAGCAATTGAGCAGTACGAAACCGTCTGAATGTTGCTGTTGACCATTTTTTGCTTGGAGATGCTCTTGAGCTTGAAACACACACAACAAGACCGGTGTTAACTAGCGAAATGGTCGGCAGAGTGCCGACACAGCGAGTTTTGACTATCACTTGCACATCTAAAACAACGTCGGAAAGTAACTCGTTCGGCTTTTGAGTCACATAAAGTATGTGCGTTAATTTTGACGCCACTAGCTCTGCATGTTGTCATGCAATTTCTTTACCTCTCAGAAAGGATTATGACATAAAAGTGAAGTACGTGACGAGTGTGACGTTAGGAAAACATTAGGCATCATGGAGAGATTCTGTATGGGGCCACCCAACCCAAACGAGTACTGTGTGACGTGCTACCCGGCAGGTATTCACCGAGGTAGCCGGCTAGCTCAGTCGGTAGAGCGTCAGACTCTTAATCCCAGGGTCGTGGGTTCGAGCCAGACGCTGGGCGGAACGGAGTTTTGTTCCGCTGCAGGTGTAAATTACCGTTTTTCTGATTAACGAGATTTAATGGAAATAGCAACTTTAAACTTTGCCTACGTCTCTGTCAGTCGCAAGGAAGCTGTATTTGAAGGTGAAGGTGATTTTGTAGACATGTGTGAAAGACATGTTCTGAAATGCAAGTGTTGTTGTTTGGAGAGCACATCGGTTACGTGTCAGATGTGTAGCCAAGCAGTAATTTGTCGCCATAGCTGCAAATATTAGCCGGTAATATGAAGTGTTGTCAGCTAAAGTCTGATGATGCAGACGACCGTAAGGACGAAGTACCCAAGAGTACCACTAGGCCGCGCCTCTTTAGCTCAGTGGTAGAGCA
This sequence comes from Schistocerca gregaria, assembly GCF_023897955.1. NCBI lineage: Eukaryota > Metazoa > Arthropoda > Insecta > Orthoptera > Acrididae > Schistocerca > Schistocerca gregaria. The sequence continues at coordinate 26,584 of NW_026062033.1, read as the reverse complement.
CTGGTCTAATAAACCAGGGGTCGTAAGTTCCATCCTCACAGGAGAAAGATGAATTTTGGAAATCAGTTGCGCGTCGTGGCCGTATAGCAAACAGTACCTGTGATGACGAACAATTAGCGACAGGCGTTTTTTTAAGAATTACTCTCAGATGCGATTAAGGCAAATGGCGCAGATAAAGCATTTGCCAAAGCGGTACAGCATAAGGTGGGACGAGGCAGTCTGAATTACATTTTATAGATGTATTTCTCACATATCTCAGAGCCTCTCGCGATATTCGTCGTCGTCGTCGTCGTCGTCGTCGTCGTCGTCGCCGCCGCCGCCGCTTCTGCAGAAGTAGCAAATGGCAATCGTAGCAAATGCGGCGAGGGTCGCCCTGCCTTCGATTCCGAATGCACAAAGTGTGTGGTCTTGTTTCTCAGTCTATATTTGGTCGGTCTCGTCAGAGGTTGAATGTAACGAATGGGTGGGAAAGAGCAAGGGGCAGCGGCTGTGTAGAACGAAAACACAAATCCTCAGGGGTGTGAGCGTTTCGAGATGAGTCGTATACATGTAAATGTTGGTCGTCAGTGACCGTGTGGCCTAATGGATAAGGCGTCGGACTTCGGATCTGAAGGTTACAGGTTCGAATGCTGTCACGCTTGTGTTTTTCCAGTTCTGAAAAAGAAACATAACGTTTTAATGTAGCAATTGAGCAGTACGAAACCGTCTGAATGTTGCTGTTGACCATTTTTTGCTTGGAGATGCTCTTGAGCTTGAAACACACACAACAAGACCGGTGTTAACTAGCGAAATGGTCGGCAGAGTGCCGACACAGCGAGTTTTGACTATCACTTGCACATCTAAAACAACGTCGGAAAGTAACTCGTTCGGCTTTTGAGTCACATAAAGTATGTGCGTTAATTTTGACGCCACTAGCTCTGCATGTTGTCATGCAATTTCTTTACCTCTCAGAAAGGATTATGACATAAAAGTGAAGTACGTGACGAGTGTGACGTTAGGAAAACATTAGGCATCATGGAGAGATTCTGTATGGGGCCACCCAACCCAAACGAGTACTGTGTGACGTGCTACCCGGCAGGTATTCACCGAGGTAGCCGGCTAGCTCAGTCGGTAGAGCGTCAGACTCTTAATCCCAGGGTCGTGGGTTCGAGCCAGACGCTGGGCGGAACGGAATTTTGTTCCGCTGCAAGTGTAAATTACCGTTTTTCTGATTAACGAGATTTAATGGAAATAGCAACTTTAAACTTTGCCTACGTCTCTGTCAGTCGCAAGGAAGCTGTATTTGAAGGTGAAGGTGATTTTGTAGACATGTGTGAAAGACATGTTCAGAAATGCAAGTGTTGTTGTTTGGAGAGCACATCGGTTACGTGTCAGATGTGTAGCCAAGCAGTAATTTGTCGCCATAGCTGCAAATATTAGCCGGTAATATGAAGTGTTGTCAGCTAAAGTCTGATGATGCAGACGACCGTAAGGACGAAGTACCCAAGAGTACCGATAGGCCGCGCCTCTTTAGCTCAGTGGTAGAGCATTGGTCTAATAAACCAGGGGTCGTAAGTTCCATCCTCACAGGAGAAATATGAATTTTGGAAATCAGTTGCGCGTCGTGGCCGTATAGCAAACAGTACCTGTGATGACGAACAATTAGCGACAGGCGTTTTTTTAAGAATCACTCTCAGATGCGATTAAGGCGAATGGCGCAGATAAAGCATTTGCCAAAGCGGTACAGCATAAGGTGGGACGAGGCAGTCTGAATTACATTTTATAGATGTATTTCTCACATATCGCAGAGCCTCTCGCGATATTCGTCGTCGTCGTCGTCGTCGTCGTCGTCGTCGCCGCCGCCGCCGCCGCTTCTGCAGAAGTAGCAAATGGCAATCGTAGCAAATGCGGCGAGGGTCGCCCTGCCTTCGATTCCGAATGCACAAAGTGTGTGGTCTTGTTTCTCAGTCTATATTTGGTCGGTCTCGTCAGAGGTTGAATGTAACGAATGGGTGGGAAAGAGCAAGGGGCAGCGGCTGTGTAGAACGAAAACACAAATCCTCAGGGGTGTGAGCGTTTCGAGATGAGTCGTATACATGTAAATGTTGGTCGTCAGTGACCGTGTGGCCTAATGGATAAGGCGTCGGACTTCGGATCTGAAGGTTACAGGTTCGAATGCTGTCACGCTTGTGTTTTTCCAGTTCTGAAAAAGAAACATAACGTTTTAATGTAGCAATTGAGCAGTACGAAACCGTCTGAATGTTGCTGTTGACCATTTTTTGCTTGGAGATGCTCTTGAGCTTGAAACACACACAACAAGACCGGTGTTAACTAGCGAAATGGTCGGCAGAGTGCCGACACAGCGAGTTTTGACTATCACTTGCACATCTAAAACAACGTCGGAAAGTAACTCGTTCGGCTTTTGAGTCACATAAAGTATGTGCGTTAATTTTGACGCCACTAGCTCTGCATGTTGTCATGCAATTTCTTTACCTCTCAGAAAGGATTATGACATAAAAGTGAAGTACGTGACGAGTGTGACGTTAGGAAAACATTAGGCATCATGGAGAGATTCTGTATGGGGCCACCCAACCCAAACGAGTACTGTGTGACGTGCTACCCGGCAGGTATTCACCGAGGTAGCCGGCTAGCTCAGTCGGTAGAGCGTCAGACTCTTAATCCCAGGGTCGTGGGTTCGAGCCAGACGCTGGGCGGAACGGAATTTTGTTCCGCTGCAAGTGTAAATTACCGTTTTTCTGATTAACGAGATTTAATGGAAATAGCAACTTTAAACTTTGCCTACGTCTCTGTCAGTCGCAAGGAAGCTGTATTTGAAGGTGAAGGTGATTTTGTAGACATGTGTGAAAGACATGTTCTGAAATGCAAGTGTTGTTGTTTGGAGAGCACATCGGTTACGTGTCAGATGTGTAGCCAAGCAGTAATTTGTCGCCATAGCTGCAAATATTAGCCGGTAATATGAAGTGTTGTCAGCTAAAGTCTGATGATGCAGACGACCGTAAGGACGAAGTACCCAAGAGTACCGCTAGGCCGCGCCTCTTTAGCTCAGTGGTAGAGCACTGGTCTAATAAACCAGGGGTCGTAAGTTCCATCCTCACAGGAGAAAGATGAATTTTGGAAATCAGTTGCGCGTCGTGGCCGTATAGCAAACAGTACCTGTGATGACGAACAATTAGCGACAGGCGTTTTTTTAAGAATTACTCTCAGATGCGATTAAGGCAAATGGCGCAGATAAAGCATTTGCCAAAGCGGTGCAGCATAAGGTGGGACGAGGCAGTCTGAATTACATTTTATAGATGTATTTCTCATATATCTCAGAGCCTCTCGCGATATTCGTCGTCGTCGTCGTCGTCGTCGTCGTCGTCGCCGCCGCCGCCGCTTCTGCAGAAGTAGCAAATGGCAATCGTAGCAAATGCGGCGAGGGACGCCCTGCCTTCGATTCCGAATGCACAAAGTGTGTGGTCTTGTTTCACAGTCTATATTTGTTCGGTCTCGTCAGAGGTTGAATGTAACGAATGGGTGGGAAAGAGCAAGGGGCAGCGGCTGTGTAGAACGAAAACACAAATCCTCAGGGGTGTGAGCGTTTCGAGATGAGTCGTATACATGTAAATGTTGGTCGTCAGTGACCGTGTGGTCTAATGGATAAGGCGTCGGACTTCGGATCTGAAGATTACAGGTTCGAATGCTGTCACGCTTGTGTTTTTCCAGTTCTGAAAAAGAAACATAACGTTTTAATGTAGCAATTGAGCAGTACGAAACCGTCTGAATGTTGCTGTTGACCATTTTTTGCTTGGAGATGCTCTTGAGCTTGAAACACACACAACAAGACCGGTGTTAACTAGCGAAATTGTCGGCAGAGTGCCGACACAGCGAGTTTTGACTATCACTTGCACATCTAAAACAACGTCGGAAAGTAACTCGTTCGGCTTTTGAGTCACATAAAGTATGTGCGTTAATTTTGACGCCACTAGCTCTGCATGTTGTCATGCAATTTCTTTACCTCTCAGAAATGATTATGACATAAAAGTGAAGTACGTGACGAGTGTGACGTTAGGAAAACATTAGGCATCATGGAGAGATTCTGTATGGGACCACCCAACCCAAACGAGTACTGTGTGACCTGCTACCCGGCAGGTATTCACCGAGGTAGCCGGCTAGCTCAGTCGGTAGAGCGTCAGACTCTTAATCCCAGGGTCGTGGGTTCGAGCCAGACGCTGGGCGGAACGGAATTTTGTTCCGCTGCAAGTGTAAATTACCGTTTTTCTGATTAACGAGATTTAATGGAAATAGCAACTTTAAACTTTGCCTACGTCTCTGTCAGTCGCAAGGAAGCTGTATTTGAAGGTGAAGGTGATTTTGTAGACATGTGTGAAAGACATGTTCTGAAATGCAAGTGTTGTTGTTTGGAGAGCACATCGGTTACGTGTCAGATGTGTAGCCAAGCAGTAATTTGTCGCCATAGCTGCAAATATTAGCCGGTAATATGAAGTGTTGTCAGCTAAAGTCTGATGATGCAGACGACCGTAAGGACGAAGTACCCAAGAGTACCGCTAGGCCGCGCCTCTTTAGCTCAGTGGTAGAGCATTGGTCTAATAAACCAGGGGTCGTAAGTTCCATCCTCACAGGAGAAATATGAATTTTGGAAATCAGTTGCGCGTCGTGGCCGTATAGCAAACAGTACCTGTGATGACGAACAATTAGCGACAGGCGTTTTTTTAAGAATCACTCTCAGATGCGATTAAGGCGAATGGCGCAGATAAAGCATTTGCCAAAGCGGTACAGCATAAGGTGGGACGAGGCAGTCTGAATTACATTTTATAGATGTATTTCTCACATATCGCAGAGCCTCTCGCGATATTCGTCGTCGTCGTCGTCGTCGTCGTCGTCGTCGTCGTCGTCGCCGCCGCCGCCGCCGCTTCTGCAGAAGTAGCAAATGGCAATCGTAGCAAATGCGGCGAGGGTCGCCCTGCCTTCGATTCCGAATGCACAAAGTGTGTGGTCTTGTTTCTCAGTCTATATTTGGTCGGTCTCGTCAGAGGTTGAATGTAACGAATGGGTGGGAAAGAGCAAGGGGCAGCGGCTGTGTAGAACGAAAACACAAATCCTCAGGGGTGTGAGCGTTTCGAGATGAGTCGTATACATGTAAATGTTGGTCGTCAGTGACCGTGTGGCCTAATGGATAAGGCGTCGGACTTCGGATCTGAAGGTTGCAGGTTCGAATGCTGTCACGCTTGTGTTTTTCCAGTTCTGAAAAAGAAACATAACGTTTTAATGTAGCAATTGAGCAGTACGAAACCGTCTGAATGTTGCTGTTGACCATTTTTTGCTTGGAGATGCTCTTGAGCTTGAAACACACACAACAAGACCGGTGTTAACTAGCGAAATGGTCGGCAGAGTGCCGACACAGCGAGTTTTGACTATCACTTGCACATCTAAAACAACGTCGGAAAGTAACTCGTTCGGCTTTTGAGTCACATAAAGTATGTGCGTTAATTTTGACGCCACTAGCTCTGCATGTTGTCATGCAATTTCTTTACCTCTCAGAAAGGATTATGACATAAAAGTGAAGTACGTGACGAGTGTGACGTTAGGAAAACATTAGGCATCATGGAGAGATTCTGTATGGGGCCACCCAACCCAAACGAGTACTGTGTGACGTGCTACCCGGCAGGTATTCACCGAGGTAGCCGGCTAGCTCAGTCGGTAGAGCGTCAGACTCTTAATCCCAGGGTCGTGGGTTCGAGCCAGACGCTGGGCGGAACGGAGTTTTGTTCCGCTGCAGGTGTAAATTACCGTTTTTCTGATTAACGAGATTTAATGGAAATAGCAACTTTAAACTTTGCCTACGTCTCTGTCAGTCGCAAGGAAGCTGTATTTGAAGGTGAAGGTGATTTTGTAGACATGTGTGAAAGACATGTTCTGAAATGCAAGTGTTGTTGTTTGGAGAGCACATCGGTTACGTGTCAGATGTGTAGCCAAGCAGTAATTTGTCGCCATAGCTGCAAATATTAGCCGGTAATATGAAGTGTTGTCAGCTAAAGTCTGATGATGCAGACGACCGTAAGGACGAAGTACCCAAGAGTACCGTTAGGCCGCGCCTCTTTAGCTCAGTGGTAGAGCACTGGTCTAATAAACCAGGGGTCGTAAGTTCCATCCTCACAGGAGAAAGATGAATTTTGGAAATCAGTTGCGCGTCGTGGCCGTATAGCAAACAGTACCTGTGATGACGAACAATTAGCGACAGGCGTTTTTTTAAGAATTACTCTCAGATGCGATTAAGGCAATTGGCGCAGATAAAGCATTTGCCAAAGCGGTACAGCATAAGGTGGGACGAGGCAGTCTGAATTACATTTTATAGATGTATTTCTCACATATCTCAGAGCCTCTCGCGATATTCGTCGTCGTCGTCGTCGTCGTCGTCGTCGTCGTCGTCGTCGTCGCCGCCGCCGCCGCTTCTGCAGAAGTAGCAAATGGCAATCGTAGCAAATGCGGCGAGGGTCGCCCTGCCTTCGATTCCGAATGCACAAAGTGTGTGGTCTTGTTTCTCAGTCTATATTTGGTCGGTCTCGTCAGAGGTTGAATGTAACGAATGGGTGGGAAAGAGCAAGGGGCAGCGGCTGTGTAGAACGAAAACACAAATCCTCAGGGGTGTGAGCGTTTCGAGATGAGTCGTATACATGTAAATGTTGGTCGTCAGTGACCGTGTGGCCTAATGGATAAGGCGTCGGACTTCGGATCTGAAGGTTGCAGGTTCGAATGCTGTCACGCTTGTGTTTTTCCAGTTCTGAAAAAGAAACATAACGTTTTAATGTAGCAATTGAGCAGTACGAAACCGTCTGAATGTTGCTGTTGACCATTTTTTGCTTGGAGATGCTCTTGAGCTTGAAACACACACAACAAGACCGGTGTTAACTAGCGAAATGGTCGGCAGAGTGCCGACACAGCGAGTTTTGACTATCACTTGCACATCTAAAACAACGTCGGAAAGTAACTCGTTCGGCTTTTGAGTCACATAAAGTATGTGCGTTAATTTTGACGCCACTAGCTCTGCATGTTGTCATGCAATTTCTTTACCTCTCAGAAAGGATTATGACATAAAAGTGAAGTACGTGACGAGTGTGACGTTAGGAAAACATTAGGCATCATGGAGAGATTCTGTATGGGGCCACCCAACCCAAACGAGTACTGTGTGACGTGCTACCCGGCAGGTATTCACCGAGGTAGCCGGCTAGCTCAGTCGGTAGAGCGTCAGACTCTTAATCCCAGGGTCGTGGGTTCGAGCCAGACGCTGGGCGGAACGGAGTTTTGTTCCGCTGCAGGTGTAAATTACCGTTTTTCTGATTAACGAGATTTAATGGAAATAGCAACTTTAAACTTTGCCTACGTCTCTGTCAGTCGCAAGGAAGCTGTATTTGAAGGTGAAGGTGATTTTGTAGACATGTGTGAAAGACATGTTCTGAAATGCAAGTGTTGTTGTTTGGAGAGCACATCGGTTACGTGTCAGATGTGTAGCCAAGCAGTAATTTGTCGCCATAGCTGCAAATATTAGCCGGTAATATGAAGTGTTGTCAGCTAAAGTCTGATGATGCAGACGACCGTAAGGACGAAGTACCCAAGAGTACCGCTAGGCCGCGCCTCTTTAGCTCAGTGGTAGAGCACTGGTCTAATAAACCAGGGGTCGTAAGTTCCATCCTCACAGGAGAAAGATGAATTTTGGAAATCAGTTGCGCGTCGTGGCCGTATAGCAAACAGTACCTGTGATGACGAACAATTAGCGACAGGCGTTTTTTTAAGAATTACTCTCCGATGCGATTAAGGCAATTGGCGCAGATAAAGCATTTGCCAAAGCGGTACAGCATAAGGTGGGACGAGGCAGTCTGAATTACATTTTATAGATGTATTTCTCACATATCTCAGAGCCTCTCGCGATATTCGTCGTCGTCGTCGTCGTCGTCGTCGTCGTCGCCGCCGCCGCCGCTTCTGCAGAAGTAGCAAATGGCAATCGTAGCAAATGCGGCGAGGGTCGCCCTGCCTTCGATTCCGAATGCACAAAGTGTGTGGTCTTGTTTCTCAGTCTATATTTGGTCGGTCTCGTCAGAGGTTGAATGTAACGAATGGGTGGGAAAGAGCAAGGGGCAGCGGCTGTGTAGAACGAAAACACAAATCCTCAGGGGTGTGAGCGTTTCGAGATGAGTCGTATACATGTAAATGTTGGTCGTCAGTGACCGTGTGGCCTAATGGATAAGGCGTCGGACTTCGGATCTGAAGGTTGCAGGTTCGAATGCTGTCACGCTTGTGTTTTTCCAGTTCTGAAAAAGAAACATAACGTTTTAATGTAGCAATTGAGCAGTACGAAACCGTCTGAATGTTGCTGTTGACCATTTTTTGCTTGGAGATGCTCTTGAGCTTGAAACACACACAACAAGACCGGTGTTAACTAGCGAAATGGTCGGCAGAGTGCCGACACAGCGAGTTTTGACTATCACTTGCACATCTAAAACAACGTCGGAAAGTAACTCGTTCGGCTTTTGAGTCACATAAAGTATGTGCGTTAATTTTGACGCCACTAGCTCTGCATGTTGTCATGCAATTTCTTTACCTCTCAGAAAGGATTATGACATAAAAGTGAAGTACGTGACGAGTGTGACGTTAGGAAAACATTAGGCATCATGGAGAGATTCTGTATGGGGCCACCCAACCCAAACGAGTACTGTGTGACGTGCTACCCGGCAGGTATTCACCGAGGTAGCCGGCTAGCTCAGTCGGTAGAGCGTCAGACTCTTAATCCCAGGGTCGTGGGTTCGAGCCAGACGCTGGGCGGAACGGAGTTTTGTTCCGCTGCAGGTGTAAATTACCGTTTTTCTGATTAACGAGATTTAATGTAAATAGCAACTTTAAACTTTGCCTACGTCTCTGTCAGTCGCAAGGAAGCTGTATTTGAAGGTGAAGGTGATTTTGTAGACATGTGTGAAAGACATGTTCTGAAATGCAAGTGTTGTTGTTTGGAGAGCACATCGGTTACGTGTCAGATGTGTAGCCAAGCAGTAATTTGTCGCCATAGCTGCAAATATTAGCCGGTAATATGAAGTGTTGTCAGCTAAAGTCTGATGATGCAGACGACCGTAAGGACGAAGTACCCAAGAGTACCGCTAGGCCGCGCCTCTTTAGCTCAGTGGTAGAGCACTGGTCTAATAAACCAGGGGTCGTAAGTTCCATCCTCACAGGAGAAAGATGAATTTTGGAAATCAGTTGCGCGTCGTGGCCGTATAGCAAACAGTACCTGTGATGACGAACAATTAGCGACAGGCGTTTTTTTAAGAATTACTCTCAGATGCGATTAAGGCAAATGGCGCAGATAAAGCATTTGCCAAAGCGGTGCAGCATAAGGTGGGACGAGGCAGTCTGAATTACATTTTATAGATGTATTTCTCACATATCTCAGAGCCTCTCGCGATATTCGTCGTCGTCGTCGTCGTCGCCGCCGCCGCCGCTTCTGCAGAAGTAGCAAATGGCAATCGTAGCAAATGCGGCGAGGGACGCCCTGCCTTCGATTCCGAATGCACAAAGTGTGTGGTCTTGTTTCACAGTCTATATTTGTTCGGTCTCGTCAGAGGTTGAATGTAACGAATGGGTGGGAAAGAGCAAGGGGCAGCGGCTGTGTAGAACGAAAACACAAATCCTCAGGGGTGTGAGCGTTTCGAGATGAGTCGTATACATGAAAATGTTGGTCGTCAGTGACCGTGTGGCCTAATGGATAAGGCGTCGGACTTCGGATCTGAAGGTTACAGGTTCGAATGCTGTCACGCTTGTGTTTTTCCAGTTCTGAAAAAGAAACATAACGTTTTAATGTAGCAATTGAGCAGTACGAAACCGTCTGAATGTTGCTGTTGACCATTTTTTGCTTGGAGATGCTCTTGAGCTTGAAACACACACAACAAGACCGGTGTTAACTAGCGAAATGGTCGGCAGAGTGCCGACACAGCGAGTTTTGACTATCACTTGCACATCTAAAACAACGTCGGAAAGTAACTCGTTCGGCTTTTGAGTCACATAAAGTATGTGCGTTAATTTTGACGCCACTAGCTCTGCATGTTGTCATGCAATTTCTTTACCTCTCAGAAAGGATTATGACATAAAAGTGAAGTACGTGACGAGTGTGACGTTAGGAAAACATTAGGCATCATGGAGAGATTCTGTATGGGGCCACCCAACCCAAACGAGTACTGTGTGACGTGCTACCCGGCAGGTATTCACCGAGGTAGCCGGCTAGCTCAGTCGGTAGAGCGTCAGACTCTTAATCCCAGGGTCGTGGGTTCGAGCCAGACGCTGGGCGGAACGGAATTTTGTTCCGCTGCAAGTGTAAATTACCGTTTTTCTGATTAACGAGATTTAATGGAAATAGCAACTTTAAACTTTGCCTACGTCTCTGTCAGTCGCAAGGAAGCTGTATTTGAAGGTGAAGGTGATTTTGTAGACATGTGTGAAAGACATGTTCTGAAATGCAAGTGTTGTTGTTTGGAGAGCACATCGGTTACGTGTCAGATGTGTAGCCAAGCAGTAATTTGTCGCCATAGCTGCAAATATTAGCCGGTAATATGAAGTGTTGTCAGCTAAAGTCTGATGATGCAGACGACCGTAAGGACGAAGTACCTAAGAGTACCGCTAGGCCGCGCCTCTTTAGCTCAGTGGTAGAGCACTGGTCTAATAAACCAGGGGTCGTAAGTTCCATCCTCACAGGAGAAAGATGAATTTTGGAAATCAGTTGCGCGTCGTGGCCGTATAGCAAACAGTACCTGTGATGACGAACAATTAGCGACAGGCGTTTTTTTAAGAATTACTCTCAGATGCGATTAAGGCAAATGGCGCAGATAAAGCATTTGCCAAAGCGGTGCAGCATAAGGTGGGACGAGGCAGTCTGAATTACATTTTATAGATGTATTTCTCACATATCTCAGAGCCTCTCGCGATATTCGTCGTCGTCGTCGTCGTCGTCGTCGTCGTCGCCGCCGCCGCCGCTTCTGCAGAAGTAGCAAATGGCAATCGTAGCAAATGCGGCGAGGGACGCCCTGCCTTCGATTCCGAATGCACAAAGTGTGTGGTCTTGTTTCACAGTCTATATTTGTTCGGTCTCGTCAGAGGTTGAATGTAACGAATGGGTGGGAAAGAGCAAGGGGCAGCGGCTGTGTAGAACGAAAACACAAATCCTCAGGGGTGTGAGCGTTTCGAGATGAGTCGTATACATGAAAATGTTGGTCGTCAGTGACCGTGTGGCCTAATGGATAAGGCGTCGGACTTCGGATCTGAAGGTTACAGGTTCGAATGCTGTCACGCTTGTGTTTTTCCAGTTCTGAAAAAGAAACATAACGTTTTAATGTAGCAATTGAGCAGTACGAAACCGTCTGAATGTTGCTGTTGACCATTTTTTGCTTGGAGATGCTCTTGAGCTTGAAACACACACAACAAGACCGGTGTTAACTAGCGAAATGGTCGGCAGAGTGCCGACACAGCGAGTTTTGACTATCACTTGCACATCTAAAACAACGTCGGAAAGTAACTCGTTCGGCTTTTGAGTCACATAAAGTATGTGCGTTAATTTTGACGCCACTAGCTCTGCATGTTGTCATGCAATTTCTTTACCTCTCAGAAAGGATTATGACATAAAAGTGAAGTACGTGACGAGTGTGACGTTAGGAAAACATTAGGCATCATGGAGAGATTCTGTATGGGGCCACCCAACCCAAACGAGTACTGTGTGACGTGCTACCCGGCAGGTATTCACCGAGGTAGCCGGCTAGCTCAGTCGGTAGAGCGTCAGACTCTTAATCCCAGGGTCGTGGGTTCGAGCCAGACGCTGGGCGGAACGGAATTTTGTTCCGCTGCAAGTGTAAATTACCGTTTTTCTGATTAACGAGATTTAATGGAAATAGCAACTTTAAACTTTGCCTACGTCTCTGTCAGTCGCAAGGAAGCTGTATTTGAAGGTGAAGGTGATTTTGTAGACATGTGTGAAAGACATGTTCTGAAATGCAAGTGTTGTTGTTTGGAGAGCACATCGGTTACGTGTCAGATGTGTAGCCAAGCAGTAATTTGTCGCCATAGCTGCAAATATTAGCCGGTAATATGAAGTGTTGTCAGCTAAAGTCTGATGATGCAGACGACCGTAAGGACGAAGTACCCAAGAGTACCGCTAGGCCGCGCCTCTTTAGCTCAGTGGTAGAGCACTGGTCTAATAAACCAGGGGTCGTAAGTTCCATCCTCACAGGAGAAAGATGAATTTTGGAAATCAGTTGCGCGTCGTGGCCGTATAGCAAACAGTACCTGTGATGACGAACAATTAGCGACAGGCGTTTTTTTAAGAATTACTCTCAGATGCGATTAAGGCAAATGGCGCAGATAAAGCATTTGCCAAAGCGGTGCAGCATAAGGTGGGACGAGGCAGTCTGAATTACATTTTATAGATGTATTTCTCACATATCTCAGAGCCTCTCGCGATATTCGTCGTCGTCGTCGTCGTCGCCGCCGCCGCCGCTTCTGCAGAAGTAGCAAATGGCAATCGTAGCAAATGCGGCGAGGGACGCCCTGCCTTCGATTCCGAATGCACAAAGTGTGTGGTCTTGTTTCACAGTCTATATTTGTTCGGTCTCGTCAGAGGTTGAATGTAACGAATGGGTGGGAAAGAGCAAGGGGCAGCGGCTGTGTAGAACGAAAACACAAATCCTCAGGGGTGTGAGCGTTTCGAGATGAGTCGTATACATGAAAATGTTGGTCGTCAGTGACCGTGTGGCCTAATGGATAAGGCGTCGGACTTCGGATCTGAAGGTTACAGGTTCGAATGCTGTCACGCTTGTGTTTTTCCAGTTCTGAAAAAGAAACATAACGTTTTAATGTAGCAATTGAGCAGTACGAAACCGTCTGAATGTTGCTGTTGACCATTTTTTGCTTGGAGATGCTCTTGAGCTTGAAACACACACAACAAGACCGGTGTTAACTAGCGAAATGGTCGGCAGAGTGCCGACACAGCGAGTTTTGACTATCACTTGCACATCTAAAACAACGTCGGAAAGTAACTCGTTCGGCTTTTGAGTCACATAAAGTATGTGCGTTAATTTTGACGCCACTAGCTCTGCATGTTGTCATGCAATTTCTTTACCTCTCAGAAAGGATTATGACATAAAAGTGAAGTACGTGACGAGTGTGACGTTAGGAAAACATTAGGCATCATGGAGAGATTCTGTATGGGGCCACCCAACCCAAACGAGTACTGTGTGACGTGCTACCCGGCAGGTATTCACCGAGGTAGCCGGCTAGCTCAGTCGGTAGAGCGTCAGACTCTTAATCCCAGGGTCGTGGGTTCGAGCCAGACGCTGGGCGGAACGGAATTTTGTTCCGCTGCAAGTGTAAATTACCGTTTTTCTGATTAACGAGATTTAATGGAAATAGCAACTTTAAACTTTGCCTACGTCTCTGTCAGTCGCAAGGAAGCTGTATTTGAAGGTGAAGGTGATTTTGTAGACATGTGTGAAAGACATGTTCTGAAATGCAAGTGTTGTTGTTTGGAGAGCACATCGGTTACGTGTCAGATGTGTAGCCAAGCAGTAATTTGTCGCCATAGCTGCAAATATTAGCCGGTAATATGAAGTGTTGTCAGCTAAAGTCTGATGATGCAGACGACCGTAAGGACGAAGTACCTAAGAGTACCGCTAGGCCGCGCCTCTTTAGCTCAGTGGTAGAGCACTGGTCTAATAAACCAGGGGTCGTAAGTTCCATCCTCACAGGAGAAAGATGAATTTTGGAAATCAGTTGCGCGTCGTGGCCGTATAGCAAACAGTACCTGTGATGACGAACAATTAGCGACAGGCGTTTTTTTAAGAATTACTCTCAGATGCGATTAAGGCAAATGGCGCAGATAAAGCATTTGCCAAAGCGGTGCAGCATAAGGTGGGACGAGGCAGTCTGAATTACATTTTATAGATGTATTTCTCACATATCTCAGAGCCTCTCGCGATATTCGTCGTCGTCGTCGTCGTCGTCGTCGTCGTCGTCGTCGCCGCCGCCGCCGCTTCTGCAGAAGTAGCAAATGGCAATCGTAGCAAATGCGGCGAGGGACGCCCTGCCTTCGATTCCGAATGCACAAAGTGTGTGGTCTTGTTTCACAGTCTATATTTGTTCGGTCTCGTCAGAGGTTGAATGTAACGAATGGGTGGGAAAGAGCAAGGGGCAGCGGCTGTGTAGAACGAAAACACAAATCCTCAGGGGTGTGAGCGTTTCGAGATGAGTCGTATACATGAAAATGTTGGTCGTCAGTGACCGTGTGGCCTAATGGATAAGGCGTCGGACTTCGGATCTGAAGGTTACAGGTTCGAATGCTGTCACGCTTGTGTTTTTCCAGTTCTGAAAAAGAAACATAACGTTTTAATGTAGCAATTGAGCAGTACGAAACCGTCTGAATGTTGCTGTTGACCATTTTTTGCTTGGAGATGCTCTTGAGCTTGAAACACACACAACAAGACCGGTGTTAACTAGCGAAATGGTCGGCAGAGTGCCGACACAGCGAGTTTTGACTATCACTTGCACATCTAAAACAACGTCGGAAAGTAACTCGTTCGGCTTTTGAGTCACATAAAGTATGTGCGTTAATTTTGACGCCACTAGCTCTGCATGTTGTCATGCAATTTCTTTACCTCTCAGAAAGGATTATGACATAAAAGTGAAGTACGTGACGAGTGTGACGTTAGGAAAACATTAGGCATCATGGAGAGATTCTGTATGGGGCCACCCAACCCAAACGAGTACTGTGTGACGTGCTACCCGGCAGGTATTCACCGAGGTAGCCGGCTAGCTCAGTCGGTAGAGCGTCAGACTCTTAATCCCAGGGTCGTGGGTTCGAGCCAGACGCTGGGCGGAACGGAATTTTGTTCCGCTGCAAGTGTAAATTACCGTTTTTCTGATTAACGAGATTTAATGGAAATAGCAACTTTAAACTTTGCCTACGTCTCTGTCAGTCGCAAGGAAGCTGTATTTGAAGGTGAAGGTGATTTTGTAGACATGTGTGAAAGACATGTTCTGAAATGCAAGTGTTGTTGTTTGGAGAGCACATCGGTTACGTGTCAGATGTGTAGCCAAGCAGTAATTTGTCGCCATAGCTGCAAATATTAGCCGGTAATATGAAGTGTTGTCAGCTAAAGTCTGATGATGCAGACGACCGTAAGGACGAAGTACCCAAGAGTACCGCTAGGCCGCGCCTCTTTAGCTCAGTGGTAGAGCACTGGTCTAATAAACCAGGGGTCGTAAGTTCCATCCTCACAGGAGAAAGATGAATTTTGGAAATCAGTTGCGCGTCGTGGCCGTATAGCAAACAGTACCTGTGATGACGAACAATTAGCGACAGGCGTTTTTTTAAGAATTACTCTCAGATGCGATTAAGGCAAATGGCGCAGATAAAGCATTTGCCAAAGCGGTGCAGCATAAGGTGGGACGAGGCAGTCTGAATTACATTTTATAGATGTATTTCTCACATATCTCAGAGCCTCTCGCGATATTCGTCGTCGTCGTCGTCGTCGTCGTCGTCGTCGTCGTCGCCGCCGCCGCCGCTTCTGCAGAAGTAGCAAATGGCAATCGTAGCAAATGCGGCGAGGGACGCCCTGCCTTCGATTCCGAATGCACAAAGTGTGTGGTCTTGTTTCACAGTCTATATTTGTTCGGTCTCGTCAGAGGTTGAATGTAACGAATGGGTGGGAAAGAGCAAGGGGCAGCGGCTGTGTAGAACGAAAACACAAATCCTCAGGGGTGTGAGCGTTTCGAGATGAGTCGTATACATGAAAACGTTGGTCGTCAGTGACCGTGTGGCCTAATGGATAAGGCGTCGGACTTCGGATCTGAAGGTTACAGGTTCGAATGCTGTCACGCTTGTGTTTTTCCAGTTCTGAAAAAGAAACATAACGTTTTAATGTAGCAATTGAGCAGTACGAAACCGTCTGAATGTTGCTGTTGACCATTTTTTGCTTGGAGATGCTCTTGAGCTTGAAACACACACAACAAGACCGGTGTTAACTAGCGAAATGGTCGGCAGAGTGCCGACACAGCGAGTTTTGACTATCACTTGCACATCTAAAACAACGTCGGAAAGTAACTCGTTCGGCTTTTGAGTCACATAAAGTATGTGCGTTAATTTTGACGCCACTAGCTCTGCATGTTGTCATGCAATTTCTTTACCTCT
Source organism: Schistocerca gregaria (assembly GCF_023897955.1). Taxonomy (NCBI): domain Eukaryota; kingdom Metazoa; phylum Arthropoda; class Insecta; order Orthoptera; family Acrididae; genus Schistocerca; species Schistocerca gregaria. The sequence goes on along the minus strand of NW_026062033.1, from coordinate 10,371 downwards.
CAGAAAGGATTATGACATAAAAGTGAAGTACGTGACGAGTGTGACGTTAGGAAAACATTAGGCATCATGGAGAGATTCTGTATGGGGCCACCCAACCCAAACGAGTACTGTGTGACGTGCTACCCGGCAGGTATTCACCGAGGTAGCCGGCTAGCTCAGTCGGTAGAGCGTCAGACTCTTAATCCCAGGGTCGTGGGTTCGAGCCAGACGCTGGGCGGAACGGAATTTTGTTCCGCTGCAAGTGTAAATTACCGTTTTTCTGATTAACGAGATTTAATGGAAATAGCAACTTTAAACTTTGCCTACGTCTCTGTCAGTCGCAAGGAAGCTGTATTTGAAGGTGAAGGTGATTTTGTAGACATGTGTGAAAGACATGTTCTGAAATGCAAGTGTTGTTGTTTGGAGAGCACATCGGTTACGTGTCAGATGTGTAGCCAAGCAGTAATTTGTCGCCATAGCTGCAAATATTAGCCGGTAATATGAAGTGTTGTCAGCTAAAGTCTGATGATGCAGACGACCGTAAGGACGAAGTACCCAAGAGTACCGCTAGGCCGCGCCTCTTTAGCTCAGTGGTAGAGCACTGGTCTAATAAACCAGGGGTCGTAAGTTCCATCCTCACAGGAGAAAGATGAATTTTGGAAATCAGTTGCGCGTCGTGGCCGTATAGCAAACAGTACCTGTGATGACGAACAATTAGCGACAGGCGTTTTTTTAAGAATTACTCTCAGATGCGATTAAGGCAAATGGCGCAGATAAAGCATTTGCCAAAGCGGTGCAGCATAAGGTGGGACGAGGCAGTCTGAATTACATTTTATAGATGTATTTCTCACATATCTCAGAGCCTCTCGCGATATTCGTCGTCGTCGTCGTCGTCGTCGTCGCCGCCGCCGCTTCTGCAGAAGTAGCAAATGGCAATCGTAGCAAATGCGGCGAGGGTCGCCCTGCCTTCGATTCCGAATGCACAAAGTGTGTGGTCTTGTTTCTCAGTCTATATTTGGTCGGTCTCGTCAGAGGTTGAATGTAACGAATGGGTGGGAAAGAGCAAGGGGCAGCGGCTGTGTAGAACGAAAACACAAATCCTCAGAGGTGTGAGCGTTTCGAGATGAGTCGTATACATGTAAATGTTGGTCGTCAGTGACCGTGTGGCCTAATGGATAAGGCGTCGGACTTCGGATCTGAAGGTTACAGGTTCGAATGCTGTCACGCTTGTGTTTTTCCAGTTCTGAAAAAGAAACATAACGTTTTAATGTAGCAATTGAGCAGTACGAAACCGTCTGAATGTTGCTGTTGACCATTTTTTGCTTGGAGATGCTCTTGAGCTTGAAACACACACAACAAGACCGGTGTTAACTAGCGAAATGGTCGGCAGAGTGCCGACACAGCGAGTTTTGACTATCACTTGCACATCTAAAACAACGTCGGAAAGTAACTCGTTCGGCTTTTGAGTCACATAAAGTATGTGCGTTAATTTTGACGCCACTAGCTCTGCATGTTGTCATGCAATTTCTTTACCTCTCAGAAAGGATTATGACATAAAAGTGAAGTACGTGACGAGTGTGACGTTAGGAAAACATTAGGCATCATGGAGAGATTCTGTATGGGGCCACCCAACCCAAACGAGTACTGTGTGACGTGCTACCCGGCAGGTATTCACCGAGGTAGCCGGCTAGCTCAGTCGGTAGAGCGTCAGACTCTTAATTCCAGGGTCGTGGGTTCGAGCCAGACGCTGGGCGGAACGGAGTTTTGTTCCGCTGCAGGTGTAAATTACCGTTTTTCTGATTAACGAGATTTAATGGAAATAGCAACTTTAAACTTTGCCTACGTCTCTGTCAGTCGCAAGGAAGCTGTATTTGAAGGTGAAGGTGATTTTGTAGACATGTGTGAAAGACATGTTCTGAAATGCAAGTGTTGTTGTTTGGAGAGCACATCGGTTACGTGTCAGATGTGTAGCCAAGCAGTAATTTGTCGCCATAGCTGCAAATATTAGCCGGTAATATGAAGTGTTGTCAGCTAAAGTCTGATGATGCAGACGATCGTAAGGACGAAGTACCCAAGAGTACCGTTAGGCCGCGCCTCTTTAGCTCAGTGGTAGAGCACTGGTCTAATAAACCAGGGGTCGTAAGTTCCATCCTCACAGGAGAAAGATGAATTTTGGAAATCAGTTGCGCGTCGTGGCCGTATAGCAAACAGTACCTGTGATGACGAACAATTAGCGACAGGCGTTTTTTTAAGAATTACTCTCAGATGCGATTAAGGCAAATGGCGCAGATAAAGCATTTGCCAAAGCGGTACAGCATAAGGTGGGACGAGGCAGTCTGAATTACATTTTATAGATGTGTTTCTCACATATCTCAGAGCCTCTCGCGATATTCGTCGTCGTCGTCGTCGTCGTCGTCGTCGTCGTCGCCGCCGCCGCTTCTGCAGAAGTAGCAAATGGCAATCGTAGCAAATGCGGCGAGGGTCGCCCTGCCTTCGATTCCGAATGCACAAAGTGTGTGGTCTTGTTTCTCAGTCTATATTTGGTCGGTCTCGTCAGAGGTTGAATGTAACGAATGGGTGGGAAAGAGCAAGGGGCAGCGGCTGTGTAGAACGAAAACACAAATCCTCAGAGGTGTGAGCGTTTCGAGATGAGTCGTATACATGTAAATGTTGGTCGTCAGTGACCGTGTGGCCTAATGGATAAGGCGTCGGACTTCGGATCTGAAGGTTACAGGTTCGAATGCTGTCACGCTTGTGTTTTTCCAGTTCTGAAAAAGAAACATAACGTTTTAATGTAGCAATTGAGCAGTACGAAACCGTCTGAATGTTGCTGTTGACCATTTTTTGCTTGGAGATGCTCTTGAGCTTGAAACACACACAACAAGACCGGTGTTAACTAGCGAAATGGTCGGCAGAGTGCCGACACAGCGAGTTTTGACTATCACTTGCACATCTAAAACAACGTCGGAAAGTAACTCGTTCGGCTTTTGAGTCACATAAAGTATGTGCGTTAATTTTGACGCCACTAGCTCTGCATGTTGTCATGCAATTTCTTTACCTCTCAGAAAGGATTATGACATAAAAGTGAAGTACGTGACGAGTGTGACGTTAGGAAAACATTAGGCATCATGGAGAGATTCTGTATGGGGCCACCCAACCCAAACGAGTACTGTGTGACGTGCTACCCGGCAGGTATTCACCGAGGTAGCCGGCTAGCTCAGTCGGTAGAGCGTCAGACTCTTAATTCCAGGGTCGTGGGTTCGAGCCAGACGCTGGGCGGAACGGAGTTTTGTTCCGCTGCAGGTGTAAATTACCGTTTTTCTGATTAACGAGATTTAATGGAAATAGCAACTTTAAACTTTGCCTACGTCTCTGTCAGTCGCAAGGAAGCTGTATTTGAAGGTGAAGGTGATTTTGTAGACATGTGTGAAAGACATGTTCTGAAATGCAAGTGTTGTTGTTTGGAGAGCACATCGGTTACGTGTCAGATGTGTAGCCAAGCAGTAATTTGTCGCCATAGCTGCAAATATTAGCCGGTAATATGAAGTGTTGTCAGCTAAAGTCTGATGATGCAGACGATCGTAAGGACGAAGTACCCAAGAGTACCGTTAGGCCGCGCCTCTTTAGCTCAGTGGTAGAGCACTGGTCTAATAAACCAGGGGTCGTAAGTTCCATCCTCACAGGAGAAAGATGAATTTTGGAAATCAGTTGCGCGTCGTGGCCGTATAGCAAACAGTACCTGTGATGACGAACAATTAGCGACAGGCGTTTTTTTAAGAATTACTCTCAGATGCGATTAAGGCAAATGGCGCAGATAAAGCATTTGCCAAAGCGGTACAGCATAAGGTGGGACGAGGCAGTCTGAATTACATTTTATAGATGTGTTTCTCACATATCTCAGAGCCTCTCGCGATATTCGTCGTCGTCGTCGTCGTCGTCGTCGTCGTCGTCGCCGCCGCCGCTTCTGCAGAAGTAGCAAATGGCAATCGTAGCAAATGCGGCGAGGGTCGCCCTGCCTTCGATTCCGAATGCACAAAGTGTGTGGTCTTGTTTCTCAGTCTATATTTGGTCGGTCTCGTCAGAGGTTGAATGTAACGAATGGGTGGGAAAGAGCAAGGGGCAGCGGCTGTGTAGAACGAAAACACAAATCCTCAGGGGTGTGAGCGTTTCGAGATGAGTCGTATACATGTAAATGTTGGTCGTCAGTGACCGTGTGGCCTAATGGATAAGGCGTCGGACTTCGGATCTGAAGGTTACAGGTTCGAATGCTGTCACGCTTGTGTTTTTCCAGTTCTGAAAAAGAAACATAACGTTTTAATGTAGCAATTGAGCAGTACGAAACCGTCTGAATGTTGCTGTTGACCATTTTTTGCTTGGAGATGCTCTTGAGCTTGAAACACACACAACAAGACCGGTGTTAACTAGCGAAATGGTCGGCAGAGTGCCGACACAGCGAGTTTTGACTATCACTTGCACATCTAAAACAACGTCGGAAAGTAACTCGTTCGGCTTTTGAGTCACATAAAGTATGTGCGTTAATTTTGACGCCACTAGCTCTGCATGTTGTCATGCAATTTCTTTACCTCTCAGAAAGGATTATGACATAAAAGTGAAGTACGTGACGAGTGTGACGTTAGGAAAACATTAGGCATCATGGAGAGATTCTGTATGGGGCCACCCAACCCAAACGAGTACTGTGTGACGTGCTACCCGGCAGGTATTCACCGAGGTAGCCGGCTAGCTCAGTCGGTAGAGCGTCAGACTCTTAATCCCAGGGTCGTGGGTTCGAGCCAGACGCTGGGCGGAACGGAGTTTTGTTCCGCTGCAGGTGTAAATTACCGTTTTTCTGATTAACGAGATTTAATGGAAATAGCAACTTTAAACTTTGCCTACGTCTCTGTCAGTCGCAAGGAAGCTGTATTTGAAGGTGAAGGTGATTTTGTAGACATGTGTGAAAGACATGTTCTGAAATGCAAGTGTTGTTGTTTGGAGAGCACATCGGTTACGTGTCAGATGTGTAGCCAAGCAGTAATTTGTCGCCATAGCTGCAAATATTAGCCGGTAATATGAAGTGTTGTCAGCTAAAGTCTGATGATGCAGACGATCGTAAGGACGAAGTACCCAAGAGTACCGTTAGGCCGCGCCTCTTTAGCTCAGTGGTAGAGCACTGGTCTAATAAACCAGGGGTCGTAAGTTCCATCCTCACAGGAGAAAGATGAATTTTGGAAATCAGTTGCGCGTCGTGGCCGTATAGCAAACAGTACCTGTGATGACGAACAATTAGCGACAGGCGTTTTTTTAAGAATTACTCTCAGATGCGATTAAGGCAAATGGCGCAGATAAAGCATTTGCCAAAGCGGTACAGCATAAGGTGGGACGAGGCAGTCTGAATTACATTTTATAGATGTGTTTCTCACATATCTCAGAGCCTCTCGCGATATTCGTCGTCGTCGTCGTCGTCGTCGTCGCCGCCGCCGCTTCTGCAGAAGTAGCAAATGGCAATCGTAGCAAATGCGGCGAGGGTCGCCCTGCCTTCGATTCCGAATGCACAAAGTGTGTGGTCTTGTTTCTCAGTCTATATTTGGTCGGTCTCGTCAGAGGTTGAATGTAACGAATGGGTGGGAAAGAGCAAGGGGCAGCGGCTGTGTAGAACGAAAACACAAATCCTCAGAGGTGTGAGCGTTTCGAGATGAGTCGTATACATGTAAATGTTGGTCGTCAGTGACCGTGTGGCCTAATGGATAAGGCGTCGGACTTCGGATCTGAAGGTTACAGGTTCGAATGCTGTCACGCTTGTGTTTTTCCAGTTCTGAAAAAGAAACATAACGTTTTAATGTAGCAATTGAGCAGTACGAAACCGTCTGAATGTTGCTGTTGACCATTTTTTGCTTGGAGATGCTCTTGAGCTTGAAACACACACAACAAGACCGGTGTTAACTAGCGAAATGGTCGGCAGAGTGCCGACACAGCGAGTTTTGACTATCACTTGCACATCTAAAACAACGTCGGAAAGTAACTCGTTCGGCTTTTGAGTCACATAAAGTATGTGCGTTAATTTTGACGCCACTAGCTCTGCATGTTGTCATGCAATTTCTTTACCTCTCAGAAAGGATTATGACATAAAAGTGAAGTACGTGACGAGTGTGACGTTAGGAAAACATTAGGCATCATGGAGAGATTCTGTATGGGGCCACCCAACCCAAACGAGTACTGTGTGACGTGCTACCCGGCAGGTATTCACCGAGGTAGCCGGCTAGCTCAGTCGGTAGAGCGTCAGACTCTTAATTCCAGGGTCGTGGGTTCGAGCCAGACGCTGGGCGGAACGGAGTTTTGTTCCGCTGCAGGTGTAAATTACCGTTTTTCTGATTAACGAGATTTAATGGAAATAGCAACTTTAAACTTTGCCTACGTCTCTGTCAGTCGCAAGGAAGCTGTATTTGAAGGTGAAGGTGATTTTGTAGACATGTGTGAAAGACATGTTCTGAAATGCAAGTGTTGTTGTTTGGAGAGCACATCGGTTACGTGTCAGATGTGTAGCCAAGCAGTAATTTGTCGCCATAGCTGCAAATATTAGCCGGTAATATGAAGTGTTGTCAGCTAAAGTCTGATGATGCAGACGATCGTAAGGACGAAGTACCCAAGAGTACCGTTAGGCCGCGCCTCTTTAGCTCAGTGGTAGAGCACTGGTCTAATAAACCAGGGGTCGTAAGTTCCATCCTCACAGGAGAAAGATGAATTTTGGAAATCAGTTGCGCGTCGTGGCCGTATAGCAAACAGTACCTGTGATGACGAACAATTAGCGACAGGCGTTTTTTTAAGAATTACTCTCAGATGCGATTAAGGCAAATGGCGCAGATAAAGCATTTGCCAAAGCGGTACAGCATAAGGTGGGACGAGGCAGTCTGAATTACATTTTATAGATGTGTTTCTCACATATCTCAGAGCCTCTCGCGATATTCGTCGTCGTCGTCGTCGTCGTCGTCGTCGTCGTCGCCGCCGCCGCTTCTGCAGAAGTAGCAAATGGCAATCGTAGCAAATGCGGCGAGGGTCGCCCTGCCTTCGATTCCGAATGCACAAAGTGTGTGGTCTTGTTTCTCAGTCTATATTTGGTCGGTCTCGTCAGAGGTTGAATGTAACGAATGGGTGGGAAAGAGCAAGGGGCAGCGGCTGTGTAGAACGAAAACACAAATCCTCAGGGGTGTGAGCGTTTCGAGATGAGTCGTATACATGTAAATGTTGGTCGTCAGTGACCGTGTGGCCTAATGGATAAGGCGTCGGACTTCGGATCTGAAGGTTACAGGTTCGAATGCTGTCACGCTTGTGTTTTTCCAGTTCTGAAAAAGAAACATAACGTTTTAATGTAGCAATTGAGCAGTACGAAACCGTCTGAATGTTGCTGTTGACCATTTTTTGCTTGGAGATGCTCTTGAGCTTGAAACACACACAACAAGACCGGTGTTAACTAGCGAAATGGTCGGCAGAGTGCCGACACAGCGAGTTTTGACTATCACTTGCACATCTAAAACAACGTCGGAAAGTAACTCGTTCGGCTTTTGAGTCACATAAAGTATGTGCGTTAATTTTGACGCCACTAGCTCTGCATGTTGTCATGCAATTTCTTTACCTCTCAGAAAGGATTATGACATAAAAGTGAAGTACGTGACGAGTGTGACGTTAGGAAAACATTAGGCATCATGGAGAGATTCTGTATGGGGCCACCCAACCCAAACGAGTACTGTGTGACGTGCTACCCGGCAGGTATTCACCGAGGTAGCCGGCTAGCTCAGTCGGTAGAGCGTCAGACTCTTAATCCCAGGGTCGTGGGTTCGAGCCAGACGCTGGGCGGAACGGAGTTTTGTTCCGCTGCAGGTGTAAATTACCGTTTTTCTGATTAACGAGATTAATGGAAAATAGCAACTTTAAACTTTGCCTACGTCTCTGTCAGTCGCAAGGAAGCTGTATTTGAAGGTGAAGGTGATTTTGTAGACATGTGTGAAAGACATGTTCTGAAATGCAAGTGTTGTTGTTTGGAGAGCACATCGGTTACGTGTCAGATGTGTAGCCAAGCAGTAATTTGTCGCCATAGGTGCAAATATTAGCCGGTAATATGAAGTGTTGTCAGCTAAAGTCAACACGCGATCTATGTTGATGCAGACGACCGTAAGGACGAAGTACCCAAGAGTACCGCTAGGCCGCGCCTCTTTAGCTCAGTGGTAGAGCACTGGTCTAATAAACCAGGGGTCGTAAGTTCCATCCTCACAGGAGAAAGATGAATTTTGGAAATCAGTTGCGCGTCGTGGCCGTATAGCAAACAGTACCTGTGATGACGAACAATTAGCGACAGGCGTTTTTTTAAGAATTACTCTCAGATGCGATTAAGGCAAATGGCGCAGATAAAGCATTTGCCAAAGCGGTACAGCATAAGGTGGGACGAGGCAGTCTGAATTACATTTTATAGATGTGTTTCTCACATATCTCAGAGCCTCTCGCGATATTCGTCGTCGTCGTCGTCGTCGTCGTCGTCGTCGTCGCCGCCGCCGCTTCTGCAGAAGTAGCAAATGGCAATCGTAGCAAATGCGGCGAGGGTCGCCCTGCCTTCGATTCCGAATGCACAAAGTGTGTGGTCTTGTTTCTCAGTCTATATTTGGTCGGTCTCGTCAGAGGTTGAATGTAACGAATGGGTGGGAAAGAGCAAGGGGCAGCGGCTGTGTAGAACGAAAACACAAATCCTCAGGGGTGTGAGCGTTTCGAGATGAGTCGTATACATGTAAATGTTGGTCGTCAGTGACCGTGTGGCCTAATGGATAAGGCGTCGGACTTCGGATCTGAAGGTTACAGGTTCGAATGCTGTCACGCTTGTGTTTTTCCAGTTCTGAAAAAGAAACATAACGTTTTAATGTAGCAATTGAGCAGTACGAAACCGTCTGAATGTTGCTGTTGACCATTTTTTGCTTGGAGATGCTCTTGAGCTTGAAACACACACAACAAGACCGGTGTTAACTAGCGAAATGGTCGGCAGAGTGCCGACACAGCGAGTTTTGACTATCACTTGCACATCTAAAACAACGTCGGAAAGTAACTCGTTCGGCTTTTGAGTCACATAAAGTATGTGCGTTAATTTTGACGCCACTAGCTCTGCATGTTGTCATGCAATTTCTTTACCTCTCAGAAAGGATTATGACATAAAAGTGAAGTACGTGACGAGTGTGACGTTAGGAAAACATTAGGCATCATGGAGAGATTCTGTATGGGGCCACCCAACCCAAACGAGTACTGTGTGACGTGCTACCCGGCAAGTATTCACCGAGGTAGCCGGCTAGCTCAGTCGGTAGAGCGTCAGACTCTTAATCCCAGGGTCGTGGGTTCGAGCCAGACGCTGGGCGGAACGGAGTTTTGTTCCGCTGCAGGTGTAAATTACCGTTTTTCTGATTAACGAGATTTAATGGAAATAGCAACTTTAAACTTTGCCTACGTCTCTGTCAGTCGCAAGGAAGCTGTATTTGAAGGTGAAGGTGATTTTGTAGACATGTGTGAAAGACATGTTCTGAAATGCAAGTGTTGTTGTTTGGAGAGCACATCGGTTACGTGTCAGATGTGTAGCCAAGCAGTAATTTGTCGCCATAGGTGCAAATATTAGCCGGTAATATGAAGTGTTGTCAGCTAAAGTCTGATGATGCAGACGACCGTAAGGACGAAGTACCCAAGAGTACCGCTAGGCCGCGCCTCTTTAGCTCAGTGGTAGAGCACTGGTCTAATAAACCAGCGGTCGTAAGTTCCATCCTCACAGGAAAAAGATGAATTTTGGAAATCAGTTGCGCGTCGTGGCCGTATAGCAAACAGTACCTGTGATGACGAACAATTAGCGACAGGCGTTTTTTTTAAGAATTACTCTCAGATGCGATTAAGGCAAATGGCGCAGATAAAGCATTTGCCAAAGCGGTACAGCATAAGGTGGGACGAGGCAGTCTGAATTACATTTTATAGATGTGTTTCTCACATATCTCAGAGCCTCTCGCGATATTCGTCGTCGTCGTCGTCGTCGTCGTCGTCGTCGTCGTCGCCGCCGCCGCCGCTTCTGCAGAAGTAGCAAATGGCAATCGTAGCAAATGCGGCGAGGGTCGCCCTGCCTTCGATTCCGAATGCACAAAGTGTGTGGTCTTGTTTCTCAGTCTATATTTGGTCGGTCTCGTCAGAGGTTGAATGTAACGAATGGGTGGGAAAGAGCAAGGGGCAGCGGCTGTGTAGAACGAAAACACAAATCCTCAGGGGTGTGAGCGTTTCGAGATGAGTCGTATACATGTAAATGTTGGTCGTCAGTGACCGTGTGGCCTAATGGATAAGGCGTCGGACTTCGGATCTGAAGATTACAGGTTCGAACACGCGATCTAGTGT